>NW_024720655.1:0-8642 GCF_018991925.1 Homarus americanus
TTAGGTTGTGTTAGGGATCTCTTGAAGACTAGGAATCCCCGCATATTTCGCTTGGTGATTAACTACCTTAACTCTAAACGGGGGGTTAGGCTATTTTAAGTTAGATTGAGTGAGGGTAAGTTACGTCAGGTTAAATTAGATTAGAGTAGATTGGGTTAGATTAGGTTTTAATTAGGTTAGGTTTGGTTAGGTTGAAACAAGGGATGGCTCCTTAACCTTATGATATCCGGTTAATGTTAGGATAAGTGTTATAAAGATAGGGCAGGTTAATGTTTGGTTTGGTTAGGCCATGGCAAGTCGTAGGAGCCTTACTGACTCTGCTATGTCAAGCCGCAGGAGCCTTACTGACTCAGTCGTGTCACACCTCGCCCACTACCAACACGCATGACCCGACACGTTTAGTAAAGTTAACCAACTGTAAAAAAATAGGTTAATGTTAGCGATGCCAACAGTACCAACGGCGGGAAGAACACAGTGCAACGTGATGGGATAAAAGAGAGAGAGAGAGAGAGAGAGAGAGAGAGAGAGAGAGAGAGAGAGAGAGAGAGATTATCGTCCTCTCACCCAGGTAATGCAGGTGGAGTTAGCCTTATATAGTATAGGTAAAGTCTCCGGTATTGGGAGATAATTTATACCCGGGTGAGTTTCGTGACCACAACACCTGTTTGGCTTTTGGTGAGCGTGTAGTTAGGAGGAGTATTGCTGTTCGTCTCCTCGTACTCTTCCTCCTCCTCCATCCCCATCCTCCTCCACCCTGCTCCTCCCTCTCCTTACTCTTCTTCCTTCATCTCCCTGCTCATGCTCCTCCTCCTCCTCTCTCCTGCTCATCCACCCCCTGCTTCTCCTCCTCCTCCTCTCTGCTCCTCTTCCACCTCCCTGCTCCTCCACCCCTTACTCGTCCTATTCCTCCCGCTAACCATTGCTCCTCCTCCTATTCCCTGCTGCTGCTCTTCCTTGCCCATGTTCCTCCTCTTTTACCACCCTGCTCCTCCTCCTTGCTCCTCCACCCACTGCTCCTCCACTCCCTGCTTCTCCTCCTCCTCCCTGTTCCTGTTCCTCCTCTTCCACCTCCCTGCTCCTTCATCCCTTACTCGTCTTCCTCCCGCTACCCCTTGCTCCTCCTCCTCCCTACTCTTCCTGCTCTTCCACTTCCTCCCACCACCCCAAGCCCCGCCCCAGTTGAATACAATTTGGGTCTGTCAAAAAGAACCCTTAAAACTGTAATTAGGAAAGAACTTATTGATGAGTTTGACGCAAGTAGACAAGTGCAAACAGGCACTAGTCGATCCATAGGTTACCATGATGAGATGTATCAAGTGAAACATGTATATGGAGCAAGTAACAAGATCACTAGATTACAAGATGTTGTAACCGCTAGATTAAGGTTAGGATATAAGTACCTTTGGCAGTATGTTCCTCAAGCAGATGTAAACAAAACTAAATGTAAAGTGTGTGGCCATACATATGGCCACACACTTGAACACTACGTCCTCGACTGTGTGAAGATAGAATCTTTTAGGGACAGGTCCAAGCACACTGTGTGTGAAATGGCACAACACTTCATCTCTAATGGCAAGATAGTCGACATATTAAGATTGTATCCACTTTCTTGCACTTAGTAACTAGATCAATTCTCATGTACAGAACCAAATAGGCAATGTGCTTGAATACCTCTCACGTAAATGTGAATAACAAAGTGTGAGTCCAGACATACTGCCTCACACGCCTGTACTCACGCATTTGTGAATAAGTTACCCTTTATGTATAAAACTAAACAAATAATGTAAATGAAATACTGTGTAACATTCAGTGCCATAATATCCTGACAACCGGGGTTAAGTATTATGACCCTTTGTAAACCCTACTCTGTAACCCTTTTGCGCTACCGCTCACAGGATGAGTGTGGGGTGCACAATAAAGTAGCCGCTGTAAGCGGCAAAATCCTGCCCCGGCGTGCTCACTGCTGGGAGCTGAGGTGGGGACTGGTTGGTGTCGTGACACAGCAGGGAGGTGCAGGACGTCAGACGCTTAAACTTGGTAAACCGCGTGCTCCCCTACACTACAAGCCTCGTCCACCTCCACACTACAAACAGCGTGCACCCCCACACTACATGCCTCGTGCACCCCACACTACATGCCTCGTGCACCCCCACAATACAAACCTCGTGCACCCCCACACTACAAGCCTCGTGCACCTCCAAACTACTAACCTCGTGCACCCCCACCCACAAGCCCTGCACCCCCACACTACAAACCTGTGCACCCCACACTGCAAACTGCTTGCACCCCCACACTACAAAAGTACCCCCCACACTACAACCTGTGCCCCCACACTACAAACTCGTGCACCCCCCACACTACAAACCTCATCACCCCCACACTACATGCCCTGTGCACCTCCACACTACTAGCCTCGTGCACCCCACACCACAAACCTCGTGCAACCCCACACTACAAACTGCGTGCACCCCACACTACAGCCGCGTGCACCCCCCACACTACAAGCCGCGCACCCCACACTACAAGCCTCCATGCACCCTGACACTACAAACCTGTGCACCCCCACACTACAAGCCTCTGTGCACCCCCACACTACAAACCTCGTGCACCCCACACTGCAAACTGCTTGCACCCCCACACTACAAGCCTGTGCACCCCTACACTACAAGCCTCGTGCACCCCTACACTACAAGCCTGTACCCCACACTACAAGCCTGTGCACCCCCCACACTACAAGCCTCGTGCACCCCACACTACGCTCCTGCACCCACACTACAAGTCTCGTGCACCCCACACTACAAGCCTCGTGCACCCCACACTACAAACCTGCACCCCCACACTGCAAACTGCTTGCACCTCCACACTACAAGCCTCGTGCACACCCCCACACTACAAGCCTCGTGCACTCCCACACTACAAGTCTGTGCACCTCCACACTACAAGCCTCGTGTTCCCCACACCTACAAACCTCGTGCACCCCCACACTACAAGCCTCGTGCACCTCCACACTACAAGCCTCAGCACCCCCACACTACAAACCTCGTGCAACTCATACTACAAACCCGTGCACCCCTACACGCGCCGCTGCACCTCCACACTACAAGCCCTCTCGGCACCACCACACTACAAGCCCTGTGCACCCCCACACTACAGCCTCCTGTGCACCCCACACTACAAGCCTGTGCACCCCACACACTCAAGCCTGTGCACCCCACACTACAAAGCTCTGCACTTACACACCATGCCTGAAAAACCCACTGCCTCATGCACCCCACACTACAAGCCTGTGCACCCCAATGCCTCTGCACCCCCACACTAAAGCCTCGTGCACCCCCACACTACAAGCCTCGTGCACCCCCACACTACAAACCCTCGTGCACCCCCACACTGCAAACTGCTTGCACCCCCACACTACAAGCCTCTGCACCCCTCACACTCACAAGCCTGCACCCCCACACTACAAGCCTGTCACCCCCACACTACAAGCCCTGTGCACCCCCACACACTACAAGCCTGTGCACCCCACACTCACAAGCCTCGTGCACCCCCACACTCAAGCCTGTGCAGCCCCACACTCAAGCTCTGTGCACCCCCCACACCAAGCCCCATGCACCCACACTACAAACCTCGTGCACCACACTGCAAACTGCTTGCACCCCCACACTCAAGCCCTGTGCACCCCCACACTACAAGCCTCGTGCACCCCCACACTACAAAGTCTCATGCACCTCCACACTACAAGCCTGCACCCCCACACTACAAACCTCGTGCACCCCCACACTACATGCCCTGTGCACCTCCACACTACTAGCCTCAGCACTCCCCACACTACAAACCTCGTGCAACCTCACACTACAAACTGCCTGTGCACCCCTACACTACAAGCCGCGTGCACCCCCACACTGCCGCGTGCAACCCCACACCACAAGCCGCACCCCCACACTCCCGTGCGCACCCCCACTACAAGCCGCGCGCACCCCCACACCAGATGCCGCGTGCACCCCCACACCACAAGCGTGCACCCCCACACCGCTGCCGCGTGCACCCCCACACTACGCCGCGCACCCCCAGCCACTGCCGCACCCCCACACACTACGCCCGTGCACCCCCACACCAGATGCCGCGCGCACCCCCACACATAAGCCGCGCGCACCCCCCACACCACAAGCCGCGCGCACCCCCACACTACAAGCCGCGTGCACCCCCACACTGCCGCGCGCGACCCCACACTACAAGCCCGCGCGCACCCCCACACCACAAGCCGCGCGCACCCCCACACTACGCCGCGCGCACCCCCACACCTACAAGCCGCGCGCACCCCCACACTACGCCGCGCGCGCACCCCACACTACAAGCCTCGCGCAGCACCCCCAACCCACCTCACACCCCTGGCGCGCCCACCCCCACTGCCAGCCGCGCACCCCACACCCGCCGCGCGCACCACACCTGCTGCCGCGTGCACCCCCACACCAAGCCGCGCGCACCCCCACACTACAAGCCGCGCGCACCCCCACACAACAAGCCCGCGCGCACCCCACACTACAAGCCGCGCGCACCCCACACTAAGCGCCGCGCACCCCACACTACAAGCCCCGCGCACCCCACACTACAAGCCGCGCGCACCCCACACTACGCTTCCGTGCACCCCACACTACAAGCCTCGTGCACCCCCACACTACAAGCCTCGTGCACCCCACACTACAAGCCCCTGTGCACCCCCCACACTACAAGCCCGTGCACCCCACACTACAAGCCTCTGTGCACCCCACACTCAAGGCCTCGTGCACACCCCCACACTACAAGTCTCTGTGCACCCCACACTACAAGTCTCGTGCACCTCCACACTACAAGCCTCGTGCACCCCCACACTACAAACCTCGTGCACCCCCACACTCACATGCCTCGAGCACCTCCACACTACAAGCCCGTGCACCCCACACTACAACCTCGTGCAACTCACACTACAAACTGTGCACCCCCTACACTCAAGCCGCGGGCACCCCCACACTACAAGCCTCGTGCACCCCGACACCTACAAGCCTGTGCACACCCCACCACAAGCCTCTGCACACCCACAGAACAAGCCTCCTGCACACCCACAGAACAAGCCTCGTGTAGCACACCCACGAACAAGCCTCCGTGCACCCCCACACTACAAGCCTCCTGTACACCCAGACACTACAAGCCTCGTGCACACCCACACTACAAGCCACGTGCACACCCACAGAACAAGCCTCGTGCACTCCCCAACTTCCTCACCCCACACTACAAACTCCTAGCACCACACACTACAAACCTTGTGCACCACCCAGACTACAAACCCGTGCACCACCACACTGCAAACCACTCCCCACCAAGCCTCGTGCACTCCCACACTACAAGCCTCGTGCACCCACACTACAAGCCTGTGCACCCCTACAATACATGCCCTGTGCACCCCACACTACATGCCTGTGCACCCCCACACTCATGCCTCGTGCACCCCCACACCACATGCCTCTGTGCACCCCCACACTGCGCCTGTGCACCCCCACACTACATGCCTGTGCACCTCCACACTACAAGCCCTGTGCACCCCACACTACATGCCTCGTGCACCCCCACACCACATGCCCGTCCCACCCCACACCAAGCCCTGTGCACCCCCACACTATATGCCTCGTGCACCTCCACACCACAAGCCTCGTGCACCCCCACACTTCAAGCCTCGTGCACCCCCACACCGCCTCGTGCACCCCCACACTACAGCCTGTGCACCCCCACACTACAAGCCTCGTGCACCCCCACACTACATACCTCGTGCACCCCCACACTACATGCCTGTGCACCACCACACACACTACATGCCTCGTGCACCACACTACAATGCCTGGTGCACGTCCACACTACACAAGACCTCGTGCACCGCCACACTACAAGCCTCCGTGCACGCCACACCACATGCCTGTGCACCCCCACACATGCCTCGTGCACCCAAACACTACATGCCTCCTGCACCCAAACACTACATGCCTCCTGCACCCCACACTACATGCCTCGTGCACCTCCACACTACAAGCCTCGTGCACCCCACACTACAAGCCTCGTGCACCCCACACTACAAACCTCGTGCACCCCCACACTACATGTCTCTGTGCACCCCGCACTACATGCCTCGTGCACCCCCACACCACCTGCTTCCCGTGCACCCCCACACTACAAGCCTCCCGTGCACCCCCACACCATGCCCGTACCCCACACTACATGCCCTGTGCACCCCACACTACAATGCCTCTGTGCACCCACACCACATGCCTGTGCACCACCACACTACATGCCTGTGCACGCCACACTACAAGACCTCGTGCACCGCCACACTAAGGCCTCTTGCATCCCCACACTACAAGCCTCGTGCACCCCACACACATGCCTGTGCACCCCCACACTACATACCTCGTGCACCCCCACACTACATGCCTCGTGCACCCTCACACTACATGCCCCTGTGCACCCCCCACTACAAACCCTGTGCACCCCCACACCACATGCCCTGTGCACCCCAATACAAGCCCTGTGAGCCCCCACAATACAAGCCTCGTGCACCCCCACACACATGCCCCGCACCCCCACACTACATGCCCGTGCACCCCACACTTCATGCCTGTGCACCCACACACTACATGCCTGTGCACCCCACACTACATAACTCTGTGCATCCCACACTACATGCTGTGCACCCCCAACGGTCCGGTCCCCACCACCGTCACACACACCACACCATTTCTTTTCACCACTACCACCACTTCACCACCACCACCACTACATCACCACCACTACATCTTTCCACCACCACTTCACCACCACTACACCACACCACCACTACATCTTCCACCACCACTTCACCACCACCACTACATCTTTCATCACTACCACTACCACCACTTCACCACCACTACACCACCACCAATACATCTTCCACCACCACTTCACCACCACCACCACTACATATTGAACCACCATCACCACACACCACCACACGCCATATTACCCCTTTTTATTGTGTTCTTGTCTCGTGTCTATAATTATTCTATTCATTATATTCTTTACCAATTATTACCGATTCTTTCTTGTTCTCATTTTATTTGTTCATTTAGCTATTTCTATATAGTCACCGTCCATAAACGCTTAAGATTTATCACACTGATTTCACCTCACGTTCACTGGAGCTTTGTTGCCAGTGAAATATTTTGGTGATCCTATTATTGAAAGTCACTAAAGGTCTCGGGGTTTTGGTGACGTCATTACTGTAGGTCAAAGGTCAGGGTCCACTAACACAGATAAGTTTGAGGACACTTGCCCTTCAAAGATATTTGCAATATTTCCTGTTTATACTTTACTGGTATTTGTTATGTACCTCCTGCAAGTCATAACAAGAACACTCGCCAGCTGATGCATCATGTCTCCCACACCGAACAGGGTCGGGGGATCTCTGACCTATAAAGTTCTTAAAAGGCTAAAAAATAAAGGGTGTGTCTGGACCATAATAATAATAATAATAATAATAATAATAATGAAAACGATATGTAAACGACAATGGAGAGGGGGGTGCCTCTATTTTTCCAACACACAACACCATGTATCACTGAGGAGAAAGTACTTATCGTGTTAAGACACTTTCACCTCGCAGTTCAGGCTCCGAATTTACAAAGTTTCTAAGTTAAATGTCTCCTGTAACTATAGATGGTCAGTACTGTTTAGATGGCGTTGTAATTGCACTGAGACTAAACCAGAGAATAAATTCGTGCTTGAGGTAAAAAGATTATCGAACGTTATAGGAACAGTGGCTTATGGAACTTTGTCTACTGTTATTATTTTGGTGGTGGGATTCTGTACAGTGGAAGAATTGAATTGAATGCTGTGAATGTCTCTCTCTGATTATGTCCAGCTGGTAGTCGTCTGATGCTTCCGGGCGAGATTTTCGTTTGAGACATTGATCGTGGCTGCAAACCCTCACGGTGGGGATATAGGTGTTTGTTGTGGTCATCCTCGACTCTATACCACAACCAACCCTCATCACCACTGCCACCCACCACCACCACCACCACTCTACCACCACCCCTCACCACCACTAACCACCCACACCTACCACCACCCCACCACCACCATACCACCCATACCTACCACCACCCACACACCTACTACCACCCACACCACTCTCACCATCACTACCACATCTACCACCATGACTCCTCACCTCCATCCCTCAACCCAACCACTACTCCACCTATAACCGCCACCACCACCATTCTTCAACCCTCCACCACTCCACCATCACCTTTCAACCTCCACCACCACCCCAACCCTTCATCCTCATCACCTCACCACCCTCTTCTCCTTCTTCACTCACCACTTCTCCCCACCGCCACTCACCAGCCCCTCACCGCCACTCACCAACACTCCCTCACCGCCACTCACAAGCACTCCTCACCGCCACTACCAGCCCTCACCTCGCCACTTAGCCCTCACCAGCACCCTCGCCTCCCATTACACTGCTACATTTTTATATCTGACAACGTGCTGTAGTGATTTATCGAACAATTTTGGAATGCCAGGAATTGTTTGGTGAGGAGAGCAATACGTAACTGGAACGAAGTAATAATGAT
>NW_024720656.1:0-11285 GCF_018991925.1 Homarus americanus
TTGCTTCGCACCACTGCTGCTGCCATTAATCACATATAAGGCAGTTGTTGCCATTTTTTGCTTTCGCCCCTTTGCTGCCATTAATCACATATAAGGTAATTGTTGCCATTTTTTGTTTTCGCCCCTCTGCTGCCGTTAATCGCATATCAGGCAATTGCTGCCCTTTTTTGTTGTCGCCCCACTGCTGCCATTAATCACATATAAGGCAATTGTTGCCATTTTTTATTGTCGCCCCTCTGCTGCCATTAATCACATACAAGGCAATTGTTGCCATTTTTTGTTTTCGTCCCTCTGCTGCCGATAATCGCATATAAGACAATTGTTGCTATTTTTTGTTTTCGTCCCACTTATGCCATTAATCACATATAAGGCAATTGTTGCCATTTCTTGTTTTCGCCCCTCTGCTGCCGGTAATCGCATATAAGGCAATTGTTGCCATTTTTTGTTTTTATCCCTCTGCCGCCATTAATCACATATAAGGCAATTGTTGCCATTTTACTTTCGTCCCTATGCTGCCGTTAATCAGATATAAGGCAATTGTTGCCATTTTTCGTTTTCGTCCCTTACTGCCGGTAATCGCATATAAGGCAATTGTTGCCATTATGGTTTTCGCCCCACTGCTGCCATTAATCACATATAAGGCAATTGTTGCCATTTTTTATTGTCGCCCCTCTGTTGCCATTAATCACATATAAGGCAATTGTTGCCATTTTTTGTTTTCGCGCCACTGCTGCCATTAATCACATAAGAGGCAATTGTTGCCATTTTTTATTGTCGCCCCTCTGTTGCCATTAATCACATATAAGGCAATTGTTGCCATTTTTTGTTTTCGACCCATTGCTGCCATTAATCACATATAAGGCAATTGTTGCCATTTTTTGTTTTCGCCCTACTGCTGCCGTTAATCACACATAAAGCAATTGTTGCCACTTTTTGTTTTCGCCCCACTGCTGCCATTAATCACATTTAAGGCAATTGTTGCCATTTTTTGTTTTCTTCCCTCTGCTGCCGCTAATCTCATATAAGGCAATTGTTGCCATTTTTTGTTTTCGCCCCACTGCTGCCATTAATGACATATAAGGCAATTGTTGCCATTTTTTGTTTTCTTCCCTCTGCTGCCGTTAATCGCATATAAGACAATTGTTGCCATTTTTGTTTTCGTCCCTCTGCTGCTATTAATCACATATAAGGCAATTGTTGCCATTTTATGTTTTCGTCCCTCTGCTGCCATTAATCACATATAAGGCAATTGTTGCCATTTTTTATTTTCGCCCCTCTGCTGCCATTAATCACATATAATGCAATTGTTGCCATTTTTTGTTTTCGTCCCTCTGCTGCCGTTAATCACATATAAGGCAATTGTTGTCATTTTTTGTTTTCGTCCCTTTGCTGCCGTTAATCGCATATAAAGCAATTGTTGCCAATTTTTGTTTTCGCCCCACTGCTGCCAATAATCACAAATAAGGCAATTGTTGCCATTTTTTGTTTTCGCCCCATTGCTGCCATTAATCACATATAAAGCAATTGTTGCCATTTTTTGTTTTCGTCCCTCGAATGCCGTTAATCGCATATAAGGCAATTGTTGCCATTTTTTGTTTTCTTCCCACTCCTGCCATTAATCACATATAAGTCAATTGTTGCCATTTTTTGTTTTCGCCGCACTGCTGCCATTAATCACATATAAGGCAATTGTTGCCATTTTTTTTTCGTCCCTATGCTGCCGTTAATCAGATATAAGGCAATTGTTGCCATTTTTCGTTTTCGTCCCTTACTGCCGGTAATCGCATATAAGGCAATTGTTGCCATTATGGTTTTCGCCCTGCTGCCATTAATCACGCATAAAGGCAATTGTTGCGCCATTTTTTATTGTCGCCCCTCATTGCCGTGTCATATATAAGGCGGTATTTGCCATTTTTATTTCGCCCTGCTGCCATTAATCACATATAAGACAATTATTGTTGCCATTTTCGTTTTCGTCCTTACTGCCATTAATCACATATAAGTCAATTGTTGCCATTTTTTTGTTTTCGCCCCACTGCTGCCATTAATCACATATAAAACGAGGTGTTGCCTTTTTTTCGTCCCTATGCTGCCCGATGTCGCATAAGAGCAATTGTTGTCATTTTTTGTTTTCGCCCTGCTGCCATTAATCACATATGAGGCAATTTTTGCCATTTTTTGTTTTCGTCCCTCTGCTGCCGTTAATCTCATATAAGGCAATTGTTGCCATTTTTTGTTTTCGCCTTACTGCTGCCATTAATCACATATAGGGCAATTGTTGCCATTTTTTGTTTTCACCCCACTGTTGCCATTATTCACATATAAGGCAATTGCGGGCATTTGTTGTTTTCGCCCCTCTGCTGCCATTTATCACATATTAGGCAATTGTTGCCATTTTTTGTTTACGCCCCATTGCTGCCATTAATCACATATAAGGCAATTGTTGCCATTTTTTCGCTCCACTGCTGCCATTAATCACATATAAGGCAATTGTTGCCTTTTTTGTTTCGTCCCACTGCTGCCATTAATGACATATAAGGCAATTTTTGCCATTTTTTGTTTTCGTCTCTCTGCTGCCGTTAATCACATATAAGGCAATTGTTGTCATTTTTTGTTTTCGTCCCTCTGCTGCCGTTAATCGCATATAAAGCAATTGTTGCCATTTTTTGTTTTCGCCCCACTGCTGCCAATAATCACAAATAAGGCAATTGTTGCCATTTTTTGTTTTCGCCCCACTGCTGCTATTAATCACATAAAAAGCAATTGTTGCCATTTTTTGTTTTCGTCCCTCTAATGCCGTTAATCGCATATAAGGCAATTGTTGCCATTTTTTGTTTTCTTCCCACTCCTGCCATTAATCACATATAAGTCAATTATTGCCTATTTTTTGTTTTTCGCCCACTGCTGCCATTAATCACATATAAAGGCAATTGTTGCCTTTTTCGTCTATGCTGCCCGTGTTAATCGCATATATAAGAGCATTGTTGTCATTTGTTTTTCGCCCTGCTGCCGTGTCACATATGAGGCAATTTTGCCATTTTTTGTTTTCGTCCCTGCTGCCGTTAATCGCATATACAGGCAATTGTTGCCATTTTTGTTTTTTCGCCTGCTGCCGTGTCACATATAGGGCAATTGTTGCCATTTTTTGTTTTCACCCCACTGTTGCCATTATTCACATATAAGGCAATTGCGGCCATTTGTTGTTTTCGCCCCTCTGCTGCCATTTATCACATATTAGGCAATTGTTGCCATTTTTTGTTTACGCCCCATTGCTGCCATTAATCACATATAAGGCAATTGTTGCCATTTTTTCGCTCCACTGCTGCCATTAATCACATATAAGGCAATTGTTGCCTTTTTTGTTTCGTCCCACTGCTGCCATTAATGACATATAAGGCAATTTTTGCCATTTTTTGTTTTCGTCCCTCTGCTGCCGTTAATTGCATATAAGGCAATTGTTGCCATTTTTTTTCGCCCTGCTGCCATTAATCACATATAAGGCAATTGTTGCCATTTTTGTTTTCGTCCCTCTGCTGCCGTTAATCGCATATAAGGCAATTGTTGCCATTTTTTGTTTTCGCCTCACTGCTGCCATTAATCACATATAAGGCAATTGTTGCCATTTTTTGTTTTCGCACTACTGCTGCCATTAATCACATATAAGGCAGTTGTTGCTATTTTTTGTTTTCGCCCCTTTGCTGCCATTAATCACATAAAAGGTAATTGTTGCCATTTTTTTTTTCGCCCCTCTGCTGCCGTTAATCGCATATAAGGCAATTGCTGCCCTTTTTTGTTTTCGCCCCACTGCTGCCATTAATCACATATAAGGCAATTGTTGCCATTTTTTGTTTTCGCCCCACTGCTGCTATTAATCACATACAGTATAAGGCAATTGTTGCCATTTTTCGTTTTCGTCTCTCTACTGCCGTTAATCGCATATAAGGCAATTGTTGCCATTTTTTGTTTTCGCCCCACTGCTGCCATTAATCACATATAAGGTAATTTTTGCCATTTTTAATTGTCGCCCCTCTGCTGCCATTAATCACATATAAGGCAATTGTTGCCATTTTTTGTTTTCGTCCCTCTGCTGCCGATAATCGCATATAAGACAATTGTTGCCATTTTTTGTTTTCGTCCCACTTATGCTATTAACCACATAGAAGGCAATTGTTGCCATTTCTTGTTTTCGCCCCACTGCTGCCATTAATCACATATAAGGCAATTGTTGCCAATTTTCGTTTTCGTCCCTCTGCTGCCGGTAATCTCATATAAGGCAATTGTTACCATTTTTTGTTTTTATCCCTTTGCCGCCATTAATCACATATAAGGCAATTGTTGCCATTTTTTTTCGTCCCTATGCTGCCGTTAATCGCATATAAGGCAATTGCTGCCATTTTTGTTTTTCGCTCCACTGCTACCATTAATCACATATAAGGCAATTGTTGCCATTTATTGTTTTCGCCCCACTGCTGCCATGATTCACATATAAGGCAATTGTTGCCTTCTTTTGTTTTTGCCCCACTGCTGCCATTAATCAAATATAAGGCAATTGTTGCCATTTTTGGTTTTCGTCCCTCTGCTGCAGTTAATGGCATATAAGGCAATTGTTGCCATTTTTTGTTTTCGCCTCACTGCACCCATTAATCTCATATAAGGCAATTGTTGCCATTTCTTATTGTCGCCCTCTGCTGCATTAATCACATATAAGGCAATTGCTGCCATTTTTTGTTTTTGCCCCACTGCTGCCATTAAGCACATATAAGGCAATTGCTGCCATTTTTGTTTTCGCCGCTCTGCTGCCATTTTTGTTTTCGCCGCTCTGCTGCCATTTATCACATTAGGGGCAATTGTTGCCATTTTTTGTTTTCGCCCCATTGCTGCCATTAATCGCATATAAGGTAATTGTTGCCATTTTTTTTCGCTCCACTGCTGCCATTAATCACATATAAGGCAATTGTTGCCATTTTTTGTTTTCGTCCCTCTGCTGCCGTTAATTGCATATAAGGCAACTGTTGCCATTTTTTGTTTTCGCCCCACTGCTGCCGTTAATCAGATATAAGGCAATTGTTGCCATTTTTGTTTTCGTCCCTCTGCTGCTATTAATCGCGCCACTCAGGCAGGGTATTGCCATTTTTCGCCCACTGCTGCCATTAATCACATATAAAGGCAATTGTTGCCATTTTTTGTTTCCGCCCTCTGCCGTTAATCAGATATAAAGGCAATTGTTGCCATTTTTGTTTTCGCCCACTGCTTACCATTAATCACATATAAGGCAATTGTTTGCCATTTTTGCTTTCGCACACTGCTGCCATTAATCACATATAAGGCAGTTGTTGCCATTTTTTGCTTTCGCCCCTTTGCTGCCATTAATCACATATAAGGTAATTGTTGCCATTTTTTGTTTTCGCCCCTCTGCTGCCGTTAATCGCATATCAGGCAATTGCTGCCCTTTTTTGTTGTCGCCCCACTGCTGCCATTAATCACATATAAGGCAATTGTTGCCATTTTTTATTGTCGCCCCTCTGCTGCCATTAATCACATACAAGGCAATTGTTGCCAGTTGCCATTTTTTGTTTTCGTCCCTCTGCTGCCGATAATCGCATATAAGACAATTGTTGCTATTTTTTGTTTTCGTCCCACTTATGCCATTAATCACATATAAGGCAATTGTTGCCATTTCTTGTTTTCGCCCCTCTGCTGCCGGTAATCGCATATAAGGCAATTGTTGCCATTTTTTGTTTTTATCCCTCTGCCGCCATTAATCACATATAAGGCAATTGTTGCCATTTTACTTTCGTCCCTATGCTGCCGTTAATCAGATATAAGGCAATTGTTGCCATTTTTCGTTTTCGTCCCTTACTGCCGGTAATCGCATATAAGGCAATTGTTGCCATTATGGTTTTCGCCCCACTGCTGCCATTAATCACATATAAGGCAATTGTTGCCATTTTTTATTGTCGCCCCTCTGTTGCCATTAATCACATATAAGGCAATTGTTGCCATTTTTTGTTTTCGCGCCACTGCTGCCATTAATCACATAAGAGGCAATTGTTGCCATTTTTTATTGTCGCCCCTCTGTTGCCATTAATCACATATAAGGCAATTGTTGCCATTTTTTGTTTTCGACCCATTGCTGCCATTAATCACATATAAGGCAATTGTTGCCATTTTTTGTTTTCGCCCTACTGCTGCCGTTAATCACACATAAAGCAATTGTTGCCACTTTTTGTTTTCGCCCCACTGCTGCCATTAATCACATTTAAGGCAATTGTTGCCATTTTTTGTTTTCTTCCCTCTGCTGCCGCTAATCTCATATAAGGCAATTGTTGCCATTTTTTGTTTTCGCCCCACTGCTGCCATTAATGACATATAAGGCAATTGTTGCCATTTTTTGTTTTCTTCCCTCTGCTGCCGTTAATCGCATATAAGACAATTGTTGCCATTTTTGTTTTCGTCCCTCTGCTGCTATTAATCACATATAAGGCAATTGTTGCCATTTTATGTTTTCGTCCCTCTGCTGCCATTAATCACATATAAGGCAATTGTTGCCATTTTTTATTTTCGCCCCTCTGCTGCCATTAATCACATATAATGCAATTGTTGCCATTTTTTGTTTTCGTCCCTCTGCTGCCGTTAATCACATATAAGGCAATTGTTGTCATTTTTTGTTTTCGTCCCTTTGCTGCCGTTAATCGCATATAAAGCAATTGTTGCCAATTTTTGTTTTCGCCCCACTGCTGCCAATAATCACAAATAAGGCAATTGTTGCCATTTTTTGTTTTCGCCCCATTGCTGCCATTAATCACATATAAAGCAATTGTTGCCATTTTTTGTTTTCGTCCCTCGAATGCCGTTAATCGCATATAAGGCAATTGTTGCCATTTTTTGTTTTCTTCCCACTCCTGCCATTAATCACATATAAGTCAATTGTTGCCATTTTTTGTTTTCGCCGCACTGCTGCCATTAATCACATATAAGGCAATTGTTGCCATTTTTTTTTCGTCCCTATGCTGCCGTTAATCAGATATAAGGCAATTGTTGCCATTTTTCGTTTTCGTCCCTTACTGCCGGTAATCGCATATAAGGCAATTGTTGCCATTATGGTTTTCGCCCCACTGCTGCCATTAATCACATATAAGGCAATTGTTGCCATTTTTATTGTCGCCCTCTGTTGCCATTAATCACATATAAAGGCAATTGTTGCCGTTGCACGTTTCATCCCTGCTGCCATTAATCTCATATAAGACAATTGTTGCCATTTTTTCGTTTTCGTCCTTACTGCCAGTGATGGCATATAAGGCAATTGTTGCCATTTTTTGTTTTCGTCCCTCTGCTGCTATTAATCACATATAAGGCAATTGTTTGCCATTTTTTATTGTCGCCCCTCTGCTGCCATTAATCACATATAAGGCAATTGTTGCCATTTTTTGTTTTCGTCCCTCTGCTGCCGATAATCGCATATAAGACAATTGTTGCCATTTTTTGTTTTCGTCCTACTTATGCCATTAATTACATATAAGGCAATTGTTGCCATTTCTTGTTTTCGCCCCACTGCTGCCATTAATCACATATAAGGCAATTGTTGCCAATTTTCGTTTTCGTCCCTTACTGCCGGTGATCGCATATAAGGCAATTGTTGCCATTTGTTGTTTTCGTCCCTCTGCTGCTATTAATCACATATAAGGCAATTGTTGCCATTTTTTGTTTTCGTCCATCTGCTGCCATTAATCACATATAATGCAATTGTTGCCATTTTTTGTTCTTGCCCCACTGCTGCCATTTATCACATATTAGGCAATTGTTGCCATTTTTTGTTTTCGCCCCTCTGCTGCCATTAATCGCATATAAGGCAATTGTTGCCATTTTTTGTTTTCGCCCCACTGCTGCCATTAATGACATATAAGGCAATTGTTGCCATTTTTTGTTTTCGTCCCTCTGCTGCCGTTAATCGCATATAAGACAATTGTTGCCATTTTTTGTTTTCGTCCCTCTGCTGCTATTAATCACATATAAGGCAATTGTTGCCCTTTTATGTTTTCGTCCCTCTGCTGCCATTAATAACATATAAGGCAATTGTTGCCATTTTTTGTTTTCCCCCCTCTGCTGCCATTAATCACATATAATGCATATGTTGCCATTTTTTGTTTTCGTCCCTCTGCTGCCGTTAATCACATATAAGGCAATTGTTGTCATTTTTTGTTTTCGTCCCTCTGCTGTCGTTAATCGCATATAAAGCAATTGTTGCCATTTTTTGTTTTCGCCCCACTGCTGCCAATAATCACAAATAAGGCAATTGTTGCCATTTTTTGTTTTCGCCCCACTGCTGCCATTAATCACATATAGAGCAATTGTTGCCATTTTTTGTTTTCGTCCCTCTAATGCCGTTAATCGCATATAAGGCAATTGTTGCCATTTTTTGTTTTCTTCCTACTCCTGCCATTAATCACATATAAGTCAATTGTTGCCATTTTTTGTTTTCGCCCCACTGCTGCCATTAATCACATATAAGGCAATTGTTGCCTTTTTTTTCGTCCCTATGCTGCCGGTAATCGCATATGAGGCAATTGTTGTCATTTTTTGTTTTCGCACCACTGCTGCCATTAATTACATATAAGGCAATTGTTGCCATTTTTTTTCGCTCCACTCCTGCCATTAATCACATATAAGGCAATTGTTGCCATTTTTTGTTTTCACCCCACTGTTGCCATTATTCACATATAAGGCAATTGTTGCCATTTTCTGTTTTTACCCCACTGCTGCCATTAATCACATATAAGGCAATTGTTGCCATTTTTTGTTTTCGCCCCATTGCTGCCATTAATCACATATAAGGCAATTGTTGCCATTTTTTCGCTCCACTGCTGCCATTAATCACATATAAGGCAATTGTTGCCTTTTTTGTTTTCGCTCCACTGCTGCCATTAATGACATATAAGGCAATTGTTGCCATTTTTTGTTTTCGTCCCTCTGCTGCCGTTAATTGCATATAAGGCAATTGTTGCCCTTTTTTGTTTTCGCCCCACTGCTGCCATTAATCACATATAAGGCAATTGTTGCCATTTTTTGTTTTCGCCCCACTGCTGCTATTAATCACATACAGTATAAGGCAATTGTTGCCATTTTTCGTTTTCGTCTCTCTACTGCCGGTAATCGCATATAAGGCAATTGTTGCCATTTTTTGTTTTCGCCCCACTGTTGCCATTAATCACATATAAGGTAATTGTTGCCATTTTTTATTGTCGCCCCTCTACTGCCATTAATCACATATAAGGCAATTGTTGCCATTTTTTGTTTTCGTCCCTCTGCTGCCGATAATCGCATATAAGACAATTGTTGCCATTTTTTGTTTTCGTCCCACTTATGCCATTAATCACATATAAGGCAATTGTTGCCATTTCTTGTTTTCGCCCCACTGCTGCCATTAATCACAAAAAGGCAATTGTTGCCATTTTTCGTTTTCGTCCCTCTGCTGCCGGTAATCGCATATATGGCAATTGTTGCCATTTTTTGTGTTTATCTCTTTGCCGCCATTAATCACATATAAGGCAATTGTTGCCATTTTTTTTTCGTCCCAATGCTGCCGTTAATCGCATATAAGGCAATTGCTGCCATTTTTGTTTTTCGCTCCACTGCTGCCATTAATCACATATTAGGCAATTGTTGCCATTTATTGTTTTCGCCTCACTGCTGCCATTATTCACATATAAGGCAATTGTTGCCTTTTTTTGTTTTTGCCCCACTGCTGCCATTAATCACATATAAGGCAATTGTTGCCATTTTTGGTTTTCGTCCCTCTGCTGCAGTTAATGGCATATAAGGCAATTGTTGCCATTTGTTGTTTTCGCCTCACTGCACCCATTAATCTCATATAAGGCAATTGTTGCCATTTTTTATTGTCGCCCTCTGCTGCATTAATCACATATAAGGCAAGTGCTGCCATTTTTTGTTTTCGCCCCACTGCTGCCATTAAGCACATATAAGGCAATTGCTGCCATTTTTGTTTTCGCTGCTCTGCTGCCATTTATCACACCATAACAGTATTGCCAATTTTTGTTTTCGCCCCACTGCTGCCGTTAATCAGATATAAGGCAATTGTTGCCATTTTTCGTTTTCTTCCCTTACTGCCGGTAATCGCATATAAGGCAATTGTTGCCATTATGGTTTTCGCCCCACTGCTGCCATTAATCACATATAAGGCAGTTGTTGCCATATTTTATTGTCGGCCCTCTGTTGCCATTAATCACATATAAGGCAATTGTTGCCATTTTTTGTTTTCGCCCCACTGCTGCCATTAATCACATATAAGGCATTTGTTGCCATTTTTCGTTTTCGTCCCTTACTGCCGGTGATCTCATATAAGGCAATTGTTGCCATTTTTTGTTTTCGTCCCTCTGCTGCTATTAATCACATATAAGGCAATTGTTGCCATTTTGTTTTCGTCCCTCTGCTGCCGTTAATGGCATATAAGACAATTGTTGCCATTATTGTTTTTCGTCCCACTCTGCTGCTATTAATCACATATAAGGCAATTGTTGCCCATTTTATGTTTTCGTCCCTCTGCTGCCATTAATCACATATAAGGCAATTGTTGCCATTTTTTGTTTTCGCCCCTCTGCTGCCATTAATCACATATAATGCATTTGTTGCCATTTTTTGTTTTCGTCCCTCTGCTGCCGTTAATCACATATAAGGCAATTGTTGTCATTTTTTGTTTTCGTCCCTCTGCTGCCGTTAATCGCATATAAAGCAATTGTTGCCATTTTTTGTTTTCGCCCCACTGCTGCCAATAATCACAAATAAGGCAATTGTTGCCATTTTTTGTTTTCGCCCCACTGCTGCCATTAATCACATATAGAGCAATTGTTGCCATTTTTTGTTTTCGTCCCTCTAATGCCGTTAATCGCATATAAGGCAATTGTTGCCATTTTTTGTTTTCTTCCTACTCCTGCCATTAATCACATATAAGTCAATTGTTGCCATTTTTTGTTTTCGCCCCACTGCTGCCATTAATCACATATAAGGCAATTGTTGCCTTTTTTTTCGTCCCTATGCTGCCGGTAATCGCATATAAGGCAATTGTTGTCATTTTTTGTTTTCGCCCCACTGCTGCCATTAATTACATATAAGGCAATTGTTGCCATTTTTTTTCGCTCCACTCCTGCCATTAATCACATATAAGGCAATTGTTGCCATTTTTTGTTTTCACCCCACTGTTGCCATTATTCACATATAAGGCAATTGTTACCATTTTCTGTTTTTACCCCACTGCTGCCATTAATCACATA
>NW_024720657.1:0-18302 GCF_018991925.1 Homarus americanus
TGAGTCGTCTGTATACATGTGTCATATTGAGTCAACTAACTTCCTGTAGAGAGGATGTACTTTATCATCCAAAGTTTCAGTGCCAGGAGAGTTGTTCCTCACTTATGATGACGTCTTCTGTTTAGGGGGAGGGATGAGCTCAGGTGTCCGGAAAGAAAGTCACAATTGGGGTTAGAAAAAGTCAGGGATATAAACACATCTTTTAAACAGCCTAAATAATGTTAAGTTAGGTTAAGGTTTGTGACTTTTTTGCTACATTCTGGGATGATGACACATCATGGTGTAATGCGCACATCATTGTCATTCCTAAAAACCTCATTTAATTCATATTACCCTATATAACATTCAAATCCATCGCGCTTGTAGAACCTCAGGAAACGGGAAACATTGATAAAGGATAACTCACCTACTCAATGTTCCTAGACCATGTGTTGTATTGTACCCAGGTACAGTTATATCATATTAATTGTATGTATTCATAGCATTAAGGAGAACTCAGGGCATCCATAAGATGAATGTTAAAGTCCAGTTGAGCCGGACTAGTGTACTGTAGGACTAAGTGTGGATCAGGGTTTGAAGGTCATACTATTTACGTCTGTGAGCGTGTAGCGAACATAACTTCCACAGATATCATATGAAAATACATGAGAACCATGATCTGGAAAAAGGATAAATTTATCAGAACTATGTGAGGTTTTGGAAGTGACCCAGAAACTATACTTGAAAGGAAATATCTTGTATGCGTCGGTATGAACTTAATACACCTCGTATCCGCACGTGACATATACCCACGACAGGTAAAGTGATCAGAGAATCTTATGTCTTTGTTCAAATAATGAAATGTGTGAGAGGAGGATCCCTCATTACAGTTTTAAGTGAAGTTGATACACCCCCGCCATGAACATTCAGCCTTTGTTTTAAGGCGCGTCATGTACCCGCCTCGGGTGTGCCGCATTGATATTATAACCCAATGAATTTACCCACGAACTAGCAAACCAAGACCTTACCTTAGTGTGTAATTTAGGATTAAAATATGTGTTTATAATGCATGAGTGACAATATACCGGAAAGTGTTCAGGTGAGAACCGTAAGAAATAAAAGTAAAAATTAAAGATTGGAAACTGTAGGCCTACGCGGTGACGAGCGGCGGGGCACTGCCCTCAGTGCCCTCCGTTCTACCGTCACCTCAGGTCAATGTCCTATCGGGCAATATCCCGCCCTATAATTAAGGTTTATATAGAAGTTATTACAGTTTAAAGCTTTGCCTGATATATAAGTGTAATAGTATTGTGTTAGGGGGTGTGATAACCGCCCGTCAGGCATTATTTCTCAGTTCCCTCCGTTCTACCGTCACCTCAGGTTCCATGCGGTCGGAGTGCCTTGCTGCCCGGCAGCCATTATCCCTATGAACGTCCCAACAGGTGGTGACTACTCCTAGCTATGCCAGTCCACTGTGAATCTGTGGATTTCCAGCACACCACTCCAAATGAGTAGTAACAAATAAGGAGACCGTGAGAAACTCTGCGGTCGTCACTTGGAGCGACCTATAATACCAGGTTTAGAAATAGTACTGGTATGTCTCTGGGTGAAGCCCTCGTCTTTACCCACCGAGGGCGGTGTGCGGACGAGGTGCCTGTTGTGTATACCTGAAAGTTACAAGGAGTCCCATACCTGCAGGGGTGGAGTGTAATATGTGTGTTGAGATGGTGCTACTATGTATGATAACCGACGGCGCTATATTCCATACAGGTGGAGCAGTCTGATGTGTTAAGGGATAGTGTAAGAAGGAATGACCGAGGTAAGGTGGTCACAGATTGTTATGCAATAAGTATGTGGATGACACACCATTAATGTAAGACGTCTGGTGCCCATCTGGGTAACCAACATTTTCGTTGTTCTTCTGAGGAACTTAATTCATTTGTATGTATTTTACCAGTATGCTTTATGAGGAATAAATTAATTAAGACATGTTATGGTTTCACCCTTCTTTCCCCTTATCGATCTGGTCAATGGAAAACCTAGCCCAATGCCTAGTCCACTCTGCACGCTACCTAACGAGCTACATGCTGTCCAGAGAGGGTCTGGTGGCAGCGACCCTTAGAAATTAAGATTAGAGTTAAGTATTTACCCTTAGTATTAGTGACCCCAGTCTGGCAGTATAATGGAGAACCAGATCATTGTGTTCACTCAGTAAAGGTTTATTGATTCATCCAAGTGCTGTACCAAAGTCCACACTGACACTTCCCTGGCCTAGCCTCCATCCAATGTATGAACATTTACAAGGTGAAAACAGCACTTTGAACTATGTGGGTGATGTGTAATGGTATTTTAACTGGTATGTTTGTTTTAATACATAGAATGCAAATCTGTTTAGGAAGTGAGTTTCAAATATATACGTGGAACAGTTTACAGCTGTTTTGGTGTGACACTAATTGTTTTAATTAAGTTCTGAACTTTTAAGTGGCAGGTCTTGATGTAAACACTTCTTGGCATTTTCTGTTTTGTTGCTGAGAGCAGGCATATACACAGATATAATCTGAGAGAATATATTATGAATTTTTCTCCAGGGAAGTGTTGTGAATAAAACTTTGAGATAACCCTTCTGTTAAATGTAAACTTTCCTGTCTAGTGGTATGAAGAGTGCAGTGGATTCCTACCCTACAAATTCTATTGTCGCTGAGTAGCCGACCCTGCGAATTCTCCAGCCGCACCTCTGCACCTCGTGTCTAAGTCAGCAACCAACGCCGCCCTACATCACGGAGGTCAACTATTAAGCCACGCCTACCCACGCTATATAAGACCTCACCTCGTGGTGACCTTGCTCTTTCTACCTACAGCCACGAGCAAGCAACACCTTCTCCTCTGCTCCTGCCTGGCAGCTCCCGCTCCAGCTGGCGACCATGACGACCCAGAAGCTGGTCTTCCTCTGACCACCCTCACCAACCAGCTCTCTCTACTCAAAGCTTGTAACCATGCTGCCTTCCCAGCACCAAGCTGCATTGTACATCCAATATATTATATATACAGAGAGCACATGTGAGTTTCCTTTCTCCATCCCACCCTGAGTGTGAACCAATATCCCATACCCTACAAGAGAACTGCCCCTCTCTGGGGTGTGAGAGAGTGGTAGCGAGCGAACAGTGTTTACTGAATCGGCTGACCCTGGCTTGAGCCCTACGACAGATACAGCCTCAGTGATCTTGTCATAAACAATATGGTGAATCACTTGTTGAATAATTTCATGAATAACTTGGAGTTAGGGTGTGAGGGTGCGTGTTCCCACTGTATCTAATCCACGCTCATCTTACATACTTCTCTTAGGCTTACTTACTCAGTTCCGTCACCTATTCTTTTGGTAGCATGGTCGAGGGTCTAGGCACATGGGTATGGTAATTCTGGTATCAAGTCACTTGGACGGAAATAAAGGTAAAATACTGTGGGAGAAATGAATACACCTAAAGTACTCTAAAAACAAGTTTATTAATATGAAATCAAAGGGGAAAGGATATAGTATTAATCATATAACTACCAGGCTCAACTCCTGGTCTTATTGCAGACTCAGTTCCTACATTCTTACTCTTACTCACAACATTACTGGTGTTACATTACGTGGCACTCATTGTAGATTATTTTACTCAACATACGTTAATACTGACACTAGCATATACAGGGGTCCACTACCCGACATGGGATAATTATTTCCAACTAATTATCCCTAAGATACATGTTACAACACTCTCTGTGGACATATACTTCCAAGGAGCAACCCAGGGTAGAACACTGGGGCTTACGACCGTTGTTGTTGAGGGGTAGCCAGACACATGGCAGGTCTGGGGTCTGGCCCAACGAAGCCGTGGGGCACATTAATCAGGCCGCATCGGTGCTATCGTTTCATATATGATCCCTGCTGGGGCCGTTGTTGAATGGTTGCAAGAATCACAATGGGACCTGGAGAAACATTGGAGCAGCGTCAGGGAAGGACTGGGAAGCATGACAACACAAACAACTCTCTTGTCTAGACGACAGACGTATTTACGTTATATTACTTCTACACTGGGTGAATGACAATTCAACTGTTAAATCATGAACACTGGTGAACACTGATATTCACTACAATTGACTGAATTAACTGAATGGCTACACAAAAACAAACCTGGAGAAACATTGAAGCAGCGTCAGGGAACGCTTTCCCTGCCTCATCTTGGATATATATACCCCTGAGTTGCCAGTGATTGCTACTCACGCAATGACAATAATTACAAACAAACTGTTACTCATTCAAAGATGACCCTCAGTTGACAAAGGTCTGGCGAATTACTTGGGTTGATTTACACAGACTAATTCAAGATTGAGCTTCCCAGGAGAAAGTGGAATAACAACGCATTGATAACTGTCTTCACAAAGGCGGGACTCTGGGAGGGAACACAAGTGTAGCGTGTATGGGGAAAAAACACGTCTTCTCAGGGGTCGCTAACTCACTCATGTTTTGCTGGCGTGGAGTTTAATAGGAATCATTACTTAAATAGATCAGCAGTCAACGTGACCATGACAAAGGGTATATTTATATTCAGCAAAGGTGCTGTTACAATCTAGTAAACCAACCAAACCTGTCTTAACCGATTGTGAAGACTGTGTGTCCAGCCAGGGAGGTGTAGGAGAGAGACCTGCACGTCCGACCAGTACGGCCAGCGTTCAGGAAGTGTTAGGTCAACACACCAAAGACATATATAAAGATATAGTTATTGAGGACTGTACTATAGTTGAAGGAGATCACCTGAACCTTTAGCTGATGTTACAGGGTCGATTACTACAGCATCCAGGCGTCGTCTGTTGACGTCACTCACACGATGGCGTTGTAGTGGATTTCTCCCCTACAAACGCTGTTTGTCGCTGAGTAGCCGACCCCGCGAATTCCCCAGTGTATGCCTCGTGGTCTAGGTCAACCTGCGCCACCCACGGAGCGGGGGTCAACTAACTGCCCACGCCTACCTCTGATATAAAAGACCTGACCTCGTGGTGACCTCTCCCTTCTTCTAGCTACAGCCGCAGCAAGCAACACCACCTCCTCCACCGCTGCCTGGCGACCCTCTCTCCCGCCGGCGAGCATGGCAACCCACAAGCTGTCCTCCTCTGAGCACCCTCACCAACCAGCTCTCTCTACATCACTCTTGTAACCATGCTGCCTTCCCAGCACCAAGCTGCATTGTACATCCAATACAACATGTATACAGAGAGCACATTGTGAGTTACCTTTCTCCATCCCATCCTGAGTGTGAACCCAAACACCCGTACGCCCACAGCGTCACTTCCTCGTTGAGTCACTCCTTCATATCGTCAGTGGCGCGTCATCCGATGTTGACGAGTGCAGTTGTTGAGGGCAGTCACGTTTCTTGCTGTCTCATTAGGCACTACTGAAGAGTTCTTCATGCATTGTTGATGGTGAGCAGCCATCTGTCTCCAAGCTTGGGCGTGCGCCAACTGACTGTGGTAAAAGTTAATGATGTGCTGACACGGCTGGCTACCACTGCACCAAACTCTTAACTCGTACAGTTAAGGGTTGTAGGGGTTTACTTACTGGATCACTCTTGGTGATAGTACAATTGTACCTCAGTGATGCAACATGGTTTAACTGCTTTACTGTATGTATGTATGTATGTATGTATGTATGTATGTATGTATGTATGTATGTAAGTATGTATGTATGTATGTACGTATGTATGTATGTGTACAGTATGTATGTATGTATGTATGTGTACAGTATGTATGTAATAATAATAATAATAATAATAATAATAATAATAATAATAATAATAATAATAATAATAATAATAAACGGTATATTAATAGAGTTGCAGCCGGTGGCTGAAAATATACAGACTTACATTTGATTTAGACATAATGATATAATACGCATTGAATACATTTACAGGGCTGTACGGTACATAAATCAGGAGTTGTTTATTATTTTAACAATAGATGGGATGGTGCTGTTCTTATATCTATCGGTGCGGGCTCTTATGGGCTGTATTTTGTTGTAGTGGCGGACTGCGCGAGTTGGGTGGGCGGCTGCCGGTGGCACGAGGTGGAGATGACGAGGGTGGTGCAGTAGTCCACGGCCAAACCTTTCCAGTGCTTGGTGGTGGAGGTCACTGAGGGATGGCATTTCCAGGGTGGAGAGAGTGTTGGTGTAGCCGGAGTATTCTGCGCCGAGCATGATTCTGCAGGCCCTTTTCTGTACCTTCTCTAGCTGACGTTGTTGGGTGGAGTTGAGAGAGACGACCAGGCTGGTGACGCATACGTTAGTTTGGGGAGAATAATGGCGTTTGTATGTATGTATGTATGTGTGTATGTATGTATGTATGTATGTGTACAGTATGTATGTATGTATGTATGTATGTATGTGTGTATGTACAGTAGGGAGTGACAGTTTGGCAAAAGTTTTCAAAATCTAATTGCTTGGGTTGGATTATTTGTCTATCGGCCACGCTAATTCCGAATATGTTTGAGTTTTTTACATCATTGCATTAGAAGGTTTGTGGATACTTTTGGGTTTGGCATGAAAAACGCGAAAAAACTGTAAATAATAAAGGGACTGGCAATGTGGCACAACCTGTTAAAATCAAGTTATTGAATTGGATTATTCGACTACTGTGTACACTGGTTCATAATATGCTATTGTTTTACAACTCATCTACCATGAGACCTCTGACCTTGAATCCCCTGAACTTTTCTTTTTTCTGTTCTCGTGACCTCTTCCTGACTCTCTCCACTTTCTTCCAGTTAGTCACTTTAGACTTGTCCCCTTCAGTTATGATGTTGTCTGCAGCTCTGATGGTGTTTGTGATGTGAGCCACTGCATCATTGGATACCTTGAACCTGTCAGCAGTTTCTCCGATCCTGTCCTCGGCTTCTTTCTCCCTTTTCCTTTTCTCTGATCTTGCTCTCCTGTCGACCATAGCCTTGAACTCATTGTCATTGACATCCTTATAATCACTATCTTCTTCCTGAGCACTGTCATCCACTGCCGACACTTTACACGACATCCTCTCCATCTCCTCCTTACTCTTTGACCTCATCTTCTCAGTTTTCCTCTCTTCCTCAGCCCTTTTCTTTGCCCTCTTCACTTCCTTCTCCCTCTCTTCTTTCAGCTTGGCAGTCACAATTTTGTCAACGCCATCAATGCAGCCCTCCCTTCCCGGCTTCCTCTGGGCTGCCAGGAAGCTTTTCTCTCGTTCGTGCACTTTGCTGTCGTCTGCCACATCAAACAACTTCTCAGCTATATCCTCGAACCTCATCTTCAGCTTCCCGTTCTTCGTTTTCTTCCTTTTCTGTTTCTGTCCATTTCCCTTCATCATCATTGTCTCCCTCCGCATCCTCCACAGGTCGTGGACTCTCATTTTCACCCTGATTTCAGAGATAGTGGGGACAGTGGCCTTCCTATACACATCCAGTACCTTCTCAGTCACCTTGTTGGTGGCATCCATATAATCAAAAGCATTTGTTCTTCTCCTTAACCTCTCGTTTTCTGCTTCATAAGCCAGGGCACTTCCAACTTCCTTGTTCAGAGGCAACTTGTTAGATGGCAGAGGCATCCGAACCCCGAACACCTTATCGTTACCCTGGCGCAGCTGAGTGTTGCTAATCTTAGGACGACCCATCTTGGTGGCGGCCCTTTGAACTAACTGCAAAACAACACAGAAAAAACAACTTTCAGCACTTCAATATCACCACCTATTGAACAATATTTTATTCAAAAGTACGGACTGAGATTTTGTCCTTAACTGTCCAAGTCAAGCTACTTGGGCTGAATTCGTTGATCAGTCCTGGGACGAATATTACCAACGGCGTGAATAGATTCCGTGGAATAAATTCAGGGCATTCCCGTCCAGGGAGCCTCAACAAACTCTGTAAATATTGCCATTGGCCTGCCATTGGCACATATACGGAGTTTGGTAATGTTCCATGAGCGGGAATGTCCTGAATTCATTCCACGGAATCTATCCACGCCGTTGGTAATATTGGGCCCTGGTTTTCGAAATATACGTATGTGGTGACTTGCAGCAAAAATATCGGCATAATTTGTAGCGCATTGAGTTGTAAAACAATAGCATATTATGAACCAGTGTACACAGTAGTCGAATAATCCAATTCAATAACTTGATTTTAACAGGTTGTGCCACATTGCCAGTCCCTTTATTATTTACAGTTTTTTCGCGTTTTTCATGCCAAACCCAAAAGTATCCACAAGCCTTCTAATGCAATGATGTAAAAATCTCAAACATATTCGGAATTAGCGTGGCCGATAGACAAATAATCCAACCCAAGCAATTAGATTTTGAAAACTTTTGCCAAACTGTCACTCCCTAATGTACAGTATGTATGTATGTGTACAGTATGTATGTATGTATGTATGTATGTATGTATGTACGTATGTATGTATGTGTACAGTATGTATGTATGTATGTATGTATGTATGTATGTGTACAGTATGTATGTGTGTATGTATGTATGTGTGTGTGTGTGTATGTATGTATGTATGTATGTATGTATGTATGTATGTATGTATGTGGGTGTGTGTGTGTGTGTGTGTACAGTATGTATGTATGTATGTAATAATAATAATAATAATAATAATAATAATAATAATAATAATAATAATAATAATAATAAACGGTTTATTGAAAAAGTTCTGCAGCCCGAAGGCTGAAAATATACATTGGACACAAATGACTTATTACATACATTGGTGGTTTAACAAAAGCCTTCATTAGAGAAAGGTGAAGGAACATACAGTGAACATACAGATTAATGTTTACACACGTAGATCATGTGAGCTGAGGTGTTGAACAGCAGACACGTATGTGTAGTAACTCCCTCACAGATGGCGTTATGAGGGGCATCACGTGGAGTACTAGTTCCCTCACAGGTGGTGTTATGAGGGGCTTGACGTGGTGTAGTAATTCCCTCACAGATGGTGTTATGAGGGGCCTGATGGTGTAGTAATTCCCTCACAGATGGTGTTATGAGGGGCCTGACGTGGTGTAGTAATTCCCTCACAGATGGTGTTATGAGGGGCCTCACGTGGTGTAGTAATTCCCTCACAGATGGTGTTATGAGGGACCTGATGGTGTAGTAATTCCCTCACAGATGGTGTTATGAGGGGCCTGATGTGGTGTAGTAATTCCCTCACAGATGGTGTTATGAGGGGCATCACATGGCGTAGTAATTCCCACAGATGGTGTTATGAGGGGCCTGATGAGTTGTAGTAATTCCCTCACAGATGGTTTTATGAGGGGCATCACATGGCGTAGTAATTCCCCACAGATGGTGTTATGAGGGCATCACGTGGTGTAGTAATTCCCTCACAGATGGTACAAGGGGCCTGATGATGTAGTAATTCCCTCACAGATGGTGTTATGAGGCATCACATGGCGTAATAATTCCCTCACAGATGGCGTTATGAGGGACATCACATGGCGTAGTACTACCTCTGATAGGGGCATCATGGCGTAGTAATTCCCACACAGTGGTGTATGAGGGGTGGTGTAGTAATTCCCTCACAGATGGTGTTATGGGGGCCTCACGTGATGTAATTCCCTCACAGATGGTGTTATGAGGGGCATCACGTGGTGTAGTAATTCCCTCACAGATGGTGTTATTAGGGGCATGACGTGGTGTAGTAATTCCCTCACAGATGGTGTTATGAGGGGCGTGGTGTAGTAATTCCCTCACAGATGGTGTTATGAGGGGCATCACGTGGTGTAGTAATTCCCTCACAGATGGTGTTATGAGGGGACGTGGTGTAGTAATTCCCTCACAGATGGTGTTATGAGGGCATCACGTGGTGTAGTAATTCCCTCACAGATGGTGTTATGAGGGGCATCACGTGGTGTAGTAATTCCCTCACAGATGGTGTTATGAGGGGCATCACGTGGTGTAGTTATTCCCTCACAGATGGTGTTATGAGGGGCATCACGTGGTGTAGTAATTCCCTCACAGATGGTGTTATGAGGGGCATCACGTGGTGTAGTAATTCCCTCTCAGATGGTGTTATGAGGAACTTCACATGATGCTGTAGCAACTCAATCTCTACGTGGTGTCGTAGCATCATGGGGACACCACGTGGTCTATTGTCACAGGATTTCACTCACTCAAGTGGGTGAGGTGTGGTCCCAGGCCTCTCTATGTATGTATGTATGTAAGTATGTATGTGTGTGTACAGTATGTATGTATGTATGTATGTATGTATGTACAGTATATATGTACAGTACTGTATGTATGTATGTATGTATGTTTGTATGTATGTATGTATGTATGTATGTATGTGTGTATGTATAAATGTATGTATGTATGTACAGTATGTATGTATGTATGTATGTATGTATGTATGTATGTTAACTTGTAGGTGAAACAGGACATTAAGAAACATTATGTAGTAGTGAGTAGTTTGTAGACTCTTCACCGGACTAGTGAAGAGGAACAACTCCACCTCAACAAGAGTTTTTTTTACCATAAGACACAAGTTTGGTTGTAGCTGTCACCATCTATAGTAATGGTCTGCTTAGAGGAGTAGTTGTTGGTGGTAACGCGCTAAACTCTCACCAATATTGTTACCGCCACAGTAAGATAAGGTAGAAGAGAGAGAAAGAGAGGGATAACCATAATAAGATAAACTAGGCGAGAGAGAGAGAGTGGATGAGATAAGAGATATAGTGTTGACAACGAATTTGCTGACCAATCTGCTGAGGTGTTTCAATACGAAAACATATGGCCCTCGCCTCCGGGCTGAGATTGCCCTCGAGGGTAGTCTACGGATTTCTACAGGACAGACAACACGTTGGTTCAGACCACTAGACCCTAAAACGTGAGTGATCGTGAAGTATTAGAATCTGCTAAGAAACTCTAAATAACTTTAATAAGTATATTTGTGTACTGCAATTTGATCATATTATACCAATTGTCTCCTGTATCAATAGTTATAACATGCGAGTTATATTTAAGATGTTAACAGGCTATGTGTACTGTATATTGATAGTATTTCATAATATGTGTCCTGAGATAACAGCATTTGTTATATGAGAAATGTTCTTTAACAGGTTTTGACCGAATTATATGGTACGCGTCAACGTTGAGGGTTTATTTCTCCAGCAACAAACCAATAACGCTCCTATGAGCGTTAACAAATATGTTAGAGCCTCGGCCCAGGGTGTTGTCACCACAGGCTTCCTCCCATACTAACACTGGATAAACCGACCAAACGGCTGATAAGTGGCCAATATGATAAAAACAATGACTTACTGTTGCAGGCGTCAGAGTCCCTAGTAACACAACCACTACTAACACACACACACACACAACTAATAACAGGCACCTTATAGTAAACTTATAACAGCTGGACGAGAATGGTCAAAAAATGGCAAATGAAATTCAATGTGGAAGAAGGTAAAATACTTAGTCCAGGAGATGAAATTTTCCCTCGAGTCTTGAAAGAGTGTAGGGAACAGATTAGCGGACCCCTCGTAAACTTATTTACAAAATCATTAGACACTGGAGTTATGCCAGACTTGTGGAAACAGGCAAATGTGGTACCCATATTCATGGATGATAGAGAGTGGTAGTAACTCGACAGGAGCTGCCATGCACAGGCCAACCGGCCTATTGCAGACTCCTTATTTTCTTATGTTCTTATGTTCTTATGTAAACAGAAAAAATCAGATACCAGATGAACTGCGATGTTATAGAGAAATCCGACTGTTAGAAGGATTTAGGAATAATGAAAAGTAGGAATCTTAAACCAAGTAAGCAAAGTGTTTTGCTCGAAACAAGGCTAACAAAGTACTTGGGTTCATAGAAAGAGTGTTAGTTACAAGACTAGCGAGGTCATCCTAGAACTATATCTTGCGCTTGTGAGACCTCACTTGGATTACTCAGTTCTGTTCCAGTTACCGTGGCGCTAGGAACCTTGAGTACAGAGACAGGTTAAAGCATCTTAATTTGCACTCCCTCGAGAGACGTAGAGTGAGGGGCGATATGATAGAGGTGTATAAATGGAAGTCGGCTGAACAAAGGGGACATTACAAACTATCCAACCAGGGGCGAACTCGTAACAATGGTTTTAAATTAGACAAATTTAGATTTAGGCGTGAGATAGGTAAACATTGGTTTGGAAACAGAGTAGTGGATGAGTGGAACAAGTTACCAAACATCATCACTAACTAGAATACGCTGGATAGCTTCAAACATAGGTTGAGTGGATATATGAGCGATAGGGGTTGGGTGTAAATGGGACTGCCCAGTATGGGCCAATAGATACTGTTTCCTCCATTCTTATGTTCTTAACAACCAAGGAACACCTCTATATAGTGGTTACCTGACTATAACGAGGTCATCAGTGAGTTGTCACCACTTTATAAGGTCAAACTAACTATACCGACCGTATCACTAAACCTGTATTAGTTTTGACCTCAATATTTTGTTCATCTTACTGTTGTGAACAACTCAGTAAATCTGTACTAGCAGCTACCTGAACAGTGACCTGTATATAGGGACCATTTGAGAGAGAGAGAGAGAGAGAGAGAGAGAGAGAGAGAGAGAGAGAGAGAGAGAGAGAGAGAGAGAGAGAGAGAGAGAGAGAGAGAGAGAGAGAGAGAGAGAGAGATGTCAACAGAACACTCATTAACGTCATATCTAATCATTTAATGAAGCAGATGATAACAGTGTGTGGTGTGAGAGAGAGAGAGAGAGAGAGAGAGAGAGAGAGAGAGAGAGAGAGAGAGAGAGAGAGAGAGAGAGAGAGAGAGAGAGAGAGAGAATTTTAATTATTGCCATGGACAGCAGCTAGTTTATTGTGCACCCCATACTCATCCTGTGGTTAAAGTATTACAGAGGAGAGGCCACAAAGGGTGTTCATCAGACCCCAGTTGTCAGGATATTGTGCTACAGATTACTTTCAGTACATAGTTTGTTTAGTTCGGCATATAAGGTTTGTTTAGCTATTATATGCCAAGTGTGGATACAGCCTTAGTATATCAGCTATCTTGCCATCAGAGATAAAGTGTTGTACCATTACATACACAGTGTGCTTGCATCTATCCCTATAAGGTTCTATTGTTTCACGGTCTAAGACGTATTGTTGGAGTGTGTGGCCATATGTCTGGTCACACACTTTGCATTTAGTATTGTTTACATCTGCCTGAGGGGCATACTGACAGAGGTATAGCGGTTACAACAGCGTGTAATCTAGTGATCTTATTACTTGCTCCATATACATGTTCTAATTGATACATCTCATCATGGTAAACAATGGATTGGCTAGTGCCTGTTTGCACTTGTCTGCTTGCGTCAAATTCATCAGAAAGCTCTTTTCAGATTACAGTTTCTTAGGTTCTGGTTGACAGTCCCAGATTGTATTCAACATTGTCATTGTTGGACGCGAGTTTAGCTAAGGCATCAACTCTATCATGTTCACTAATGCTTATGTGAGAGGGGATCCACAGCAGCTTGATCCTGACACCCTCGTCAGCAAGACACATGTGCTTGTGTCTGGCTTCAGTGACAAGCGGGTATCAAGAGCAAGTAGTGAGGATGAGTCAATGATGATGGGACTGTCAGTGGCAGTGTCAGTAGTACTGTAGAAGTTGAAGTGGAAGTGATAGAAGTGGTGGTAGTAGTACTGGTAAAAGTGGGTGAAGGAAATCCAAACTCTGTTGGATATTGCTAACACAGAGCCACATACGGCGTTTGGAGCATTCACCCATGGAGTCGAGCATCGCTGGAACTACCTGATGTGCACTATCCCTCATATCGGACCCCTCCTCCACCCTCTGGAAGAAGCTATCAGCGTCAATTTTATTCCAAAATTAGTGAAACATCTTCACTTAACCCCAGCAGAACAGTCAACCCTTGCACTGACGCCATCTCTGGGAGGAATGGGATTGACCAATCCAGAGGAGATTGCAGAACATCAGAACTCAGTCAAGCTCACGGCAGCCCTCACTGAGCACATACTAACTCAGAACGCAGCAAGCGAGGTAGATACCAACGAATTAAACAAGATTCGACGGTCCATTACGATAGAACGACAGCACATCCAAATTGATAACATGCAACAACTGGTGCTGTAATTTCGAGGGAACTTGAAAAGAAAAGTAGCAACAGCGCTAGAGGTATGGTGGTGATTGGTGTGTAGCCACCTCCCTCCCTGCCGCCTCACCTTCTAAGAACATAAGCAAATAAAGAGTCTGCAATAGGCTGGTTGGCCTGTGTATGGCAGCTCCTGTCGAGAGTTACAACCACTCTCTATTGTCCATGAATCTATCTAGCCTCCTTTTATAACTTTCCAGCGTTCCAGCACTTACTACAAAGTTGCTAAGCTTCTTCCACTCGTCCACCACCCTATTTGGTACAAGGAATAGAAGCCTGACAACTACCAAAGTTTCCATGACGATCTGATAGATAGGACTAATACATACTTCACCAACAATGATTCCACCAAAAAAAGGAGAAAACGTGGTCAGCATAATGGGAACAGGCAACAGCAGTGCTATAATGACCCTGAGCTGAAAAAACTCAGGGCTAGGGTCAGGAGGGTGGGTAAGGGTTACAAACAAATTAGAACACCTCAAATGTTACAATTGTATCAAGCTTCCCTTTCTGCTGTCAGGGAACGTGTAAACGAACCCAGACAAGATGCATGGGAGACATATGTCAACAACCTGAACCAACACACATCCCTCAGCAAAGCTTGGAAAGACATAAACACAATCAGAGGTAAAAACAGTAAACACGTCTCCCATCTAAACCCTCTGCAAAAGACGAATGAGCTAATAACAAAGTGGGCTCATGTGTCTAGCTGTAACATGTTACCAGCTAGGACTTGGGGACTCCTTGATGCGAAGTCTGTACTGTAGAGAGAAGTAATCTTATTAACTTTATGCTGGGCAAACAGCACGATGAGTGTGATGTTCCATATACTGAGTGGGAGCTTGACGCCCCCCTCGCCAGGGGTAGGTCTACTTCCCCTGGAGAGGACGGAGTCACCTACAACATCGTTAGACTACTAAGGCGTGTGCCGGGCAATCCATTGTTGGTATTGCACAATATGAGTCATACCAGAGGCCAACTACCCACATCATTGACCAGCAGTATTGTTGTACCAATACCGAAACCAGGACAGCCTGATGCTTTTCGTCCCATAATCACTAACCAGCTGCCTGTGTAAAACCTTTGAGAGGATTGTTCTTGGCAGACTCTTATATAGAATCAGAGAACACATGTCTCCTAACATAAATGGCTTCATCCATGGTAAAGGTGTACATAATTGCATCACCACATTCCTAACTGTGCATGGTGATGAAAGGCACAGATGCACCACATTTCTTGACCTAAAAGCAGCTTTTGATATTACCAATAGACAACTGATATTGTACGAACTAGCCAAAATGGATATAGGAGGTACACTGTTAGACTGGATAAGTGGGTACCTAACCCACAGAAGGGCTGCTGTGTGACGGGCGGTTTTCTTTCTCTTTATAATTTACCATCCAGATATTCTTTTCTGTTGTTATTCTTCAATTCTTTATTTAGATATATATCTTATTCTTGCTTATATTCTTATACAAGTAATTCTGATATTTCTATGCTTATAGTTTCCAAGTCTTTCATTTCTTTTCATATATAATATTATATTTTCTAAATTTCAATGTTCCTACCTTCCTGAAGTATACTCTGTTTTTATTTATATTCTCATACACGTGTTAGTCTGGGAACCATGTTATTCTTAGTACACTTATTATACTTACAAGGGTAGGCTGCCACCACCAGACTTTTGGGTAGAATATAACATATCTCATGGAAAGCTTTTGGGTAGTGTGGTAGATGTATATAGGCAAGTGAGTCAGTATTATTTTCTGGGAACCAATGTTTAGAAGGAGTAGAGAGGTGATACTCGTAGATTACTAATTCAATATTTATTACCACAGTGAGTGAATAAGATGTGACTTAACTTCACTCAGATAAGACTGGACCCTCAGGTCTTACTGTACCATTTACAAAACAGCACCACAATTACTTATTAATTCATTAAACACTTCAAGTACTTATTACACCATTTAACTACTTCAATTACTCACTACTTCATGAGACAACTGTTGTATTATTTCTCTGACAAGTAAGATTCAGGGGTTACTACATACGGTCAGATAACACTGGACCCTCAGGTCGTACTTTTATAAGTAACAAATTACATCTTCAATTCTAGGTTACAACATTTAACAATCATTATATTATTCCATTGTTACTGCAATTGGATAATATGACACACTTGACACTATCCCGAATTAAAATAGTCTTTATAACATGTTAATTCGGAATGACTAATGTGACACTTTAACGAGTATTCAGTGGTTCGGTGGACTCAACTCCGAGAATAACAATAACCCTGGTACCACCAACATTCATGGATTCAATACTTAACCTGGGATGCTGTGTTTCTGGTAGTCATCCCCAAGCATGGATATTAACACGGCTCCTTACATATAAACAAGAACAGTAGATGGACCAAGATCACAAGACGGATTCCCCCTGCCAAAGTTGTTTACAGGCTCGCCCTCTAGCTGGGAGTGCCCGGCCCGGGAAGGATTGTGGCAGAGGGTCGGCCATGGCGTCTGCCAAGGAATCTCGCCCTGGGATTCTAATCTCGCCACCTTAGACATCCTTCGAGAGCCATCCTGCCCATAGGCGGCTCCCGAACCTCAGTCGTGTTGCCAACACACAAACAGCGTCTGGAGATGCGTGGAGAAGAAATAGCGAGAGAGTGAATATTTAACTTCACCATACAAAACATACGTCTGGCAACGGTCCAGATGACACTTACTTTATATCAATTCTTTCACTGGGTAAATGACAATTTCATTGTTACAACATGAACACTGATATTCAAAAAAATCGGCTAAGTTAAACTGAACTAACATGACGGCGAGAAACAATCAATTATATACTTGGAGATGTGTGGAGAAGAAATCACGAGTGTGATTTTCCCTTGTGCATTCATATATATACTCGCCTGAGGGCACATCCGCCCCAGAAAGACTAATCTCACTAACAATAGGCCTTCTATTCAAAGTGGTCGCTGGACACCTGGCTGTGACCGTCAGTGTCACAGTGTAGTGGATTTCTCCCCTGCAAACGCTGTTTGTCGCTGCATAGCCGACCCCACGAATTCCCCAGTGTATGCCTCGGTGGTCTAGGTCAATCAGCGCCGCCCACGGAGCGGGGGTCAACTACTAAGCCACGCCTACCCCCCGCTATTTAAGACCTGACCTCGTGGTGACCTATCTCTTTCTACCTACACCAACTAGCCAGCAACACCTCCTCCTCCTCCGCCTGCCTGGCGGTCCTCGCTCCCGCCGGCAAGCATGGCGACCCACAAGCTGTCCTCCTCTGAGCACCCTCACCAACCAGCTCTCTCTACTCAACGCTTGTAACCATGCTGCCTTCCCAGCACCTAGCTGCATTGTACATCCAATACAACATGCATACAGAGAGCACATCGTGAGTTTCCTTTCTCCAACCCATCCTGAGTGTGAACACAAACATCTCAAGAACCCCACAACAGATCAGGCTAATTTTCTACGTCTATCTTTATGATCTAATCAGAGACTGAGTTTGTTAGTAAAGAGGTGAAATGGAGTTATATACGCACTAACAACTCTACTGGCCTGATCGCAAACCACAGCCCAGGCCCAAACAGCCGTTAAGTCTTGGATATTTTCGAGTTTGACAGGAACTGTTCAGGAGATTAATGACTTTCTTAAATAGACAACTGACACTAACTAAACTATAAACATCAGATTCTCTGATGTTTGGGCGACAAAATAATATAACTTCAGTAGCGATCGGAAATTCACGATACTCCCACGAACGACAAAATATGCCACTCTAGCTGGCAAACTCGACACTCACTTACTTGACAAGTTTTACTAACAATAAGGACAGTTGAAGCTTTCAACACCACTCACAATGGATCTTGAATGTTCCAACTGTAAACAGACATATCTAGGTTGCCTCACCAATTTCAGCCACAGTTGCAATTTCAAATTCTGTCATTACTAAGGAATAATGAAGTCACGGGTACATCAAAATTGAGAGAAAACGGCAGACTCAGGCGTCCTGAAGCGCTGAGAAAACAGACTCTTCACATGGGGAACTCCAAAAAGAAAGCATAGCTACATGTTTTGTGGGCTATTGAGCGTAATATGAATCGTCTGATTTTACGCTAACTGACTTGTATGACCGTGGTCATT
>NW_024720658.1:0-14601 GCF_018991925.1 Homarus americanus
ACAAGCTCTCGTTCTTGTAGCCATTGTGATTTAGGCTGAGGGGATAGAGAGATATAGTGAAGGAAGTAGGAACAGATAAAGAGAATGACAGACATAGATATGAGGATATAATAATTGTGGAAGGGGAAGGAAAGAGGAGGTGGAGATAGTGGTAGAGGAAGCAGGGAAGGAGAGTAGGGGAGAGAGAGTGATGATATATTAAGGTTAATAGAGACAAGGGGGGATAGGATAGGTAAAGAGGATACGACAGGGCAGATTTAATCTAATATCATGGGTAAGAGATGGCAGGAAACCTAGTGAGTGAGTGAGTGGGACAACCATTGATCGTGATCACGCCCCAGTCCACAAGATCAAGATAGAGTCAAAGGAACAGAGGAACATATTCGGTTTGTTGTCGAACACTTGAATCAAAGGAGCAATAAGTTATTACTGAGTCACTGCACGTTGACTACATATTATAGTGTTTGTAAAGATCTTTCTTGTTACACTGGTCGAGAAGATCAGATAGCGACCGTACCTGAGCTGTGGCCCATATCTACAGAACCTCGACCATATTAGTTGGTAAAATTGTCTTCGTTTTCTTTGGTGAGTGATCGTGTATTTCCAGATGTAATAACTGAAATGTGTTCAGTGTCTCCAGCAGGACCCGGCTGTACTCTCTTATTGCTGGGACCTCTATCAGTCTGCCTCTACACCTACACGAATATCAATAAGACCAGTTTCAACTTCTCTACAAACTTTAAGAGCGTTCGGTCGAGGAGTTCAGGTACGAAAAAAGTATGTTAAGTGAGAATAAATAACACGAGGCCAGTCAGTTTGTCAAAACAAGGTCGGGCCCACATCAACTGGCAATATAATCACATAAGGCGGATCATGACGATAACACATTTGTGCTTATTGTTTCATCAAAGTACTTAGGCAACATGTTAAATCTATTGTTTGTGTGAAAGTAAAAGGAGAAGCTGTACAGGTTGATCCACAGTTCCTGTTTCAACATCTAACAAAAGCATCAGGGAGAGTGTAAGGCAGGTGAGTAGTGTAACCAACCGCTGTACTCTCAAGGGTCTGGCCTAAGAAACACCTTATGGACTATGAGCTGTACACTGCTGCATCACATTAACCACTAGGAGTTGTAAACAAAAACTCCAAAAGTGCCTTTATGGAGGAGACCGATGAATTTCAAAATGAACACTGTGACTCCTGTTGTCTCGGTAGGGTCGTCAAAATCCTTCGTCTGTTGTGTCATATCGTCTAACACAAAATCGTAAACATACTTTTTGGAGCGTATCTACATCTTACAGCATGATGACACTAAATGGCCGCCTTAAAATGTTATTCTCAAAGACTTAATTATCCAATGAAAAAATTCACCCACTAAAATTTAAGATCACGTTGAAGATAAACTCATTAATTGTTTTATACTGTACTATAATGGAAATTAAAGTTCACTCACTCGCACTCTTGGGCAGAAATTATAATTTAAGTTCTCATTTTAGAACAGTCTTGGCTGTTTTTAGGTCCTGCTATGGTTACTGTCTGAGTCATAATCAACCTCACTTGGCATCTTCTATTTCATTTTGGCGCATTTCATGTTGGTGTATTTCATGTTGGTGTATTTCATGTTGGTGTATTTCATGTTGGTGATCACCTGCCACCCACCAGAGACTTGGGAAGGTTAGAAATAGTATCATCTCTGTGTTTTATGACGTCTTCGAGGTTTATATCTTCACCTCACCTCCTGAACCACATCCTCAAGACGGACCATTTCTTACCCCTGGTCGTCTTCTTAGCTAATCAGGCTTATTTAATTCTTCTCTCACAGCGCTGCGCCCCCTGGCGAGAAACTCTCCCTCATTTCTTGTAACTTTTAGAGAAGGAAAGTTTATTCTCAACTGGTTCTACAGATGAAGCGTCACAACTTCTTGATATCTTTGCTCTGTGATTATAATACCAACGTGTCTGAGTCGTGTATTTGTTTATAAACTTAATGGAATAATATTTACCCAAGTTTAAGAGGCACTAAAGACATTATAAGGGCTGGATATTTCAAATTATTTGCATCTCTTGAATCACTTGAATCAGGAGTGAGAAAATGAAATTAAAACAAAAAAGAATTGTAAATGAATGAAATATCAAAATCCTTGAAAAAACAAAATTTCTTAAAACAGTAATGGACTAAGACAGCAGTGGAAGGTAAGGAGATTGGTGGAAAAGAAAGGAGAAGACCGAAGGAGGAAGGTAAAAGGAGGGAAGATGGAGGGGTAAAATAAAGGGGAAAGGAAGATGAAGGGGAAAGAAATGAATGGGGGAGATGGAAGGGAGGAAGAAGGGAGGGAAGATGAAGGGGTAAGATGGAGGAGAAAGACGATGAGGAGAAGAAGATGAAACAGAAGATGAAAGGTGGAAGATGAAAGGCAGGAAGCGACAGTGCAAAATAGATCGGCAAGAGACACAGTTGTACCAGAGGTGGTAAAAATATACACCAGGAAGGAATCAGGTGTGGCAATGTAATACACACACTCTCTCTCTCTCTCTCTCTCTCTCTCTCTCTCCATATTATGTTGCTCAGATTTCTCTCTCTTTTTCTAAAAATACAAAACTCAACTCAATAAAGGCAACACATGTACTGTACTATGACTGCCAGTGTATTATAGCATCAACATTATTATATAAGAGTATATATTATACTTAAGCCCCCCCCCAGGTATCGCCGGGATGGTTAATCTTCAGGTGGGATACGCTGGGCGGCGAGGGGAGTGACAATCTACCTGTGTCATTAAGGTCTCTGTTACCTTTTCCTGGGGCGACACTTCAGGTGAGTTATTATATAAAAAAGAGACTCACTTTATACAATACATGAAAAAATAACACCATCATTTAACTTACATAAATTAACACACAATACAGTACTGAATGCCTAACTAGCTTAGCTCCCCCCACCCCAGCCTCCCTTGAGCGAGCAGGAGCGTGCTGTGTATGGCCACCACCCCAACCAATCACCTCGACTCAGCTAGGTGGACAGCCCACCTGCTATTACTCCCTACTACTTTACTTCCCGTTTCTATTCTTTCCTTCTCTCTTTCCTCTCCTCTCTCATGGCAAAGTCATTTCCCACTTTACTTCATCATCGTTACTCAGTAAGACAGCAGTAGACCACGACGCTTAACACTGTACCTGCCTGACTCTGGTGTTACCTGTACTGTGTTAATTGGCTTGAAGAACATACAACTCTAAAACGTGATATGAATTGTTAATTTTCATAGGAAGATGAACTAGACAAAAAACGACCTTTATAACTAAATATCAGACCAAATACTGTCAAGAGGTGTGAACAGCTTCCATATGGAGAGGATCTTTAATTTAAGTCTAATGTGTCACTTCACGCAATAACTCTGTGGGGTGGACACATCGACAACACAAGAGTGACCGACATATAAACACTTCCGAGACAACGATAACTAATGACTTTTTTTGTTTGTCCTTTCAGAACAAAGTTCACTCCTGGGATTATCTCTCATAAACGAAGCATCACCAAGCACAAGCACCACACACCTGTATAGGCCTTCAGTATCGTCAACCAGCAACTGTCTATATGATAATAGTCCAGACAAAACCTTCCTTTTACTTTAACCCGGAAATAAACATCGACAGGTTTATTATAAATAATTATGACGACAGTAAGTTTTCAAGGTTCAAGTGTCCTTATTTCCTGCCAATGGTTCCAGGAAAACCTTAAAACTTACAATTAATAAATAATTAAAGATTTTTGTTTCTTGTATCTATATATATAAAACAAAGAAGTATGTATTTTTGTTTGTGTGTGTGTTTGTGTGTCCGCACGAGAATCTCGGAAACTACTATACCGATCTGTAGTGATGATGGATGGTGTTATATGTAGTGATGATGGATGGTGTTATATGTAGTGATGATGGATGATGTTATATGTAGTGATGATGGATGGTGTTATATGTAGTGATGATGGATGATGTTATATGTAGTGATGATGGATGGTGTTATATGTAGTGATGATGGATGATGTTATATGTAGTGATGATGGATGATGTTATATGTAGTGATGATGGGTGGTGTTATATGTAGTGATGATGGATGATGTTATATGTAGTGATGATGGGTGGTGTTATATGTAGTGATGATCTATCTTCTATCGATATAAAACAAAGAAGTATGTCTGTTTGTGTGTGTGTGTGTGTGTTTGCTTGTGTGTCCGCACGAGAATCTCGAAAACTACTCTACCGATCTGTAGTGATGATGGATAGTGTTATATGTAGTGATGATGGATGGTGTTATATGTAGTGATGATGGATGGTGTTATATGTAGTGATGATGGCTGGTGTTATATGTAGTGATGATGGATGATGCTATATGTGTTATAAGTGTTTAAATAACATGGTAGATATTACTGAGCCTTCATCAGGGGTTGGTGCCTCCCTCCAAGTTCCCAGAGGTACAACTATTGGTGACATTTTCTTATTCGATGGCAGCAGTTGAGTTAGATTCATTGGTTGGGAGGTAGAGACAGAGTGTAAGTAGCTGTGGAAGTTTCGCGCTCCCTGATGTCGCCCAAATTGTCATAATTGAAGGTAACTGACTTGGCAACGGTAGTGCGTACGTTGGTCTTCTTAAGGATAGAGGCGGGTTGTTGGTCGGCAACATTGGATAGAACAATGAACTCAGCAGCTTGGCGGTCAAGGTTGTTCAAGGTACCATGGGCACTGTAGTAGTTAACTTCCAGCTTGTTAGTTGATTTTCGGCTGCGGCCAATGCTGTCACCATCCAATCGTCCAACAGCCTTATCACAGGAGGCTTCGTCAAAGTATCGGATGTATGCGAAGCCATAGTGTTCATTTTTGTTGTCTTTTGCGGGCATCACAAATAGGTCGATCTGTCCACATTCCTCAAACAATGGTCGAATCTGCTTAGGGGCCACACCAGGGTAGATGTTTGTTGCAACCACCACAAAGCTGGTGTCGAAGTCTACAACGAAATCCTTGCAAGCCTTCACCTCCACCTCAGACACCTTCGATACAGTGCGTCGGAACACCATTGTGATGTACTGACACTAACAGCTCTCTCACTGAGGTCAAATCAAAATTTGACCATACAGAAAGAATTACGGTTTAATAAGGTTGGAATTTAAAGAAATTGACAACAAAATGAAGCGCTGTTTATCACTATAGTAAAGAGGGATGGTGTTTGTAAAGATGATGGATGGTGTTATAATATGTAGTGATGATGGATGGTGTTATATGTAGTGATGAAGGATGGCGTTATATGTAGTGATGATGGATGGTGTTATATGTAGTGTTGATAGGAGGGTAATATATGTAGTGATGATGGATGGTGTTATATGTAGTGATGATGAATGACATTATATGTAGTGATGATAGGATGGTTCTATATGTAGTGATGATGGATTGTTTTATATGTAGTGATGATGGATGGTGTTATATGTAGTGATGATGCATGATGTTATATGTAGTGATGATGGTTGGTGTTATATGTAGTGATGCTGGATGGTGTCATATGTAGTGATGATGTATGGAGTTATATGTAGTGATGATGGATGATGTTATATGTAGTGATGCTGGATGGTGTCACATGTAGTGATGATGGATGGAGTTATATGTAGTGATGATGGATGATGTTATATGTAGTGATGATGGGTGGTGTTATATGTAGTGATGTTGGATGGTGTTATATGTCGTGATGGATGGTTCTATATGTAGTGATGGTGGATGGTGTTATATGTAGTGATGGTGGATGGTGTTATATGTAGTGATGATGGATGGTGTTATATGTAGTGATGATGGATAGTGTTATATGTAGTGATGATGGATAGTGTTATATATAGTGATGATGAAGGATGGTGTTATATGTAGTGATGATGGATGTTGTTATATGTAGTGATGAAGGATGGTGTTAGTGAAGATTGTGAAGTGAGATGTAGTGAAGATTGTAAAGTGAGATGTAGTGAAGATTGTGAAGTAAGATGTAGTGAAGATTATGAAGTGAGATGTAGTGAAGATTGTGAAGTGAGATATAGTGAAGATTGTGAAGTGAGATGTAGTGAAGATTGTGAAGTGAGATGTAGTGAAGACTGTGAAATGATGTAGTGAAGATTATGAAGTGAGATGTGTAGTGAGGATTGTGAAGTGAGATGTAGTGAAGATTGTGAAGTGAGATGTAGTGAAGATTGTGAAGTGAGATGTAGTGAAAATTGTGAAGTGAGATGTAGTGAAGATTGAGAAGTGAGATGTGGTGAAGATTGTGAAGTGACATGTAGTGAAGATTGTGAAGTGAGATGTAGTGAAGATTGTAAAGTGAGATGTAGTTTAGATTGTGAAGTGAGATGTAGTGAAGATTGTGAAGTAAGATGTGGTAAAGATTGTGAAGTGAGATATAGTGAAGATTGTGAAGTGAGATATGGGGAAGATTGTGAAGTGAGATGTAGTGAAGATTGTGAAGTGAGATATAGTGAAGATTGTGATGTAAGATTATAAAGTAAACTGTAGTAATTGAGGTTAAACGAACGCGGGTTATTCTGTAGTGTATCCGTGCCTTGTTAACGTGCAACCAACATGGCGGTGGTTCTCAATATAGATACGTTATTTTGCCGGGAATTTCTGTCAAAACAAAATATGAATCAACCATATTTAGCCTAAATTAACCTAGCGGCTTTATTATATATTCTAAGATGTTTAAGTTGATAGATCAGATCAGGTTAGGTTAAGTTAGGTTGGGTTAGGTTAGGTTAGTTTTGTTTTTTTAATTTTGCCACTTAGAGGCTAGTTTATTGTGCCCCCCATACTCATCCTGTGAGCGGTAGTGCAAAGAGATTACAAAGTGGTGTTAGATGAGGTAGGTGGTTAAGTTACGTTTCAATAGGTTAGGTTAGATTACGTCAGGTTGGGATAAGTTAGGTTAGGTAGGTAATAAGTAGATAGGTTACGGTCGGTAGGTGGGAAAGTTAGGTTTGGTTAGGTTAGCTTATGCCAGACAGGGAGGTTAGGTTAGATTATGTCGGGTTAGGTAAGATTATATCAGGTTAGGTTAGATTATGTCAGGTTAGGTCATATTACGTCAGGTTAGGTTAGATTATGTCAGGTTAGGTAAGTAGGTAGAGGTGGGTAAAAAAGGTTAGGTTAGGTCGGGAGGTTTTAGTGTAGGAGCTTAAGTAATCCCGTAAAAATTTCATGTTAATTTTTGACACCATACATCATAATAATCCTTATAAACTATGTTAAGGAACTGTGGTGTCATTTTTTCTGAACGGTTTATTATAAGTTTTATGCCACTAAAGAAGTTTTATCAAAGAGCGGCGTAATGAACCACAGACGTATTACCATTAAGTCCTAAGTAACTTAAAACATGACTAATAACTTATGAACATGTAGTATTATATGATTACAATTTAACATTATATATTATGAATGCTGTTATAATATCTTAAGTGTGTTACAAACATGGCTGCTCATATATGCCATCCTGTCTCTGGCAAAGAAGAGATTGCAGTAAGTAAAATTATTTGCTAAAGACAAATACTGGAAATCAAACATATACATATTACCATTATCTGAAAAGCTTAGAACCACCGTTTTATATTTATTAAAAGTTTGTAGTGTTATACATCATGTGTATACAAGTCACAAGTTATTATTTACGACATTGCTTCAGTCCTCGTCATCAGAGTCTTCTGTGTACAACAGATTCCTTCACTTTGTTTAGGCATTTCTCATCATCTGTTTGACAGTTACACATCTCGGTGCATGTCATGCTATTCTTTCTGATTCTTTCTGTATGAACATGACAATGATCCACATTTCCTGACGCCACATCCACATTTAACAAGTTCTGTGATTGCTTCTGGAGCTGGTGGTTGGTTTGATATTACTAGTATGAAACAGTCATTGTCAATCTTCCAGCCATGCTCTAATTGTGAAAGCATTTCACTGTCTGCATCACAAGACCACAGAAGAGCTTGATACCTTCCTCTCAATATATGATACTTTAGAGTTGCTGCAGTCGCTGGTAGTTCTCCAGCTTCTGCCTGCGTTTTCTTGAAGAGATGCCATCTAAGTTTTGACAGTTTAGTGAAAGTCATTCGTGGACAGTAGAGCTTAAATACAAATTCCTCTAGACCAATATACATGTCTGCTGGAGGGCATTTGGTCTACTCAGCATCTTGAATGCATCTAGGACTTTTGTGTTAGATTTCATCAAAGTGCTCCAACATGCTTTCTTTCCTTTGCCAACAAATTTTCCAATGCAGTCAGATCCTGTGAAGGCATGGAAACCTGTAAGGCTCTCTGCCCAATGTGTCGTCGCTCACCAGTTCCTGTTATCATACTTGTATTTTCTCCAAGTTGAGGCTGCTTTAATATGCCAAACACATCAGTGTCTGGTGACTTGATATGTACAGTGCTGCCCTTCTGTGATGCATATACTGTATGTCCTGCTTAAGTTCTATAACTTGTGATAGCAATTTGATGGTTGAAGTCTTATTTGCTGCTTTCCACGACAGAAGATTAACCTTGGACATCTTTTCCCAGATGCTCAATGGACCAACAATACGTTCCTTGACAAAATTTTCATAATTTTGTCTTCCAACTTCATATGCACATAGATTGTCATATTTGGCATTTTCTGGCATTACAGCTCCAGTTACCAAGTTTATAAGAGCATCATTTTCCTGGGATTACAGTCACCAATAACATTGTGTAGCTTCTGTACATCAGCATATTGACGGCTGACAATAGCTGTAGAGAGCTCACGGTGTTCTGTTCTTTTGTAATGTTTATGAGTTTGATATTTTATGTAATGAACTTAATTTGAAAACCCAAATGGTAGTATATGATCTTTTATCACCTTAGACACTCTGTGCGTCATGCCTCTCAAGTGATTTTTTCCTCTCTTACTTCTCTGGACAAATACGACCTTTATCCCATCAGAAAAAATATCACCATATATTTTCTTAATCTGCAGGTGCCAAGGTTTAAAATGACGGATGGTGTTAAAAATTAACCTGAAATTTTTACGTGACCACATATTGTCTTGTTGAGTTTCTGAGAGAACTTCACGGCTAAATAGCGCCTCTGTATTGATAGCCGGTACATGTCGTAATATCCACCGCTCATAGTTAAATCTTTATGTCCGTTTATTTTGTCCTAATTTAAGTATCAAAGAGTGTTTTCATTTTTAAGTATCTTAAGTATCTTTTTTCCTCACTCTTAAGTATCTAAGTATGATTTTTTTTCATTTTTAAGTAACTAACCATATTTTTGTTTTCATTATAAAATGTGATTGATATAGACAACAGAAGTAAATATCAGCTGGAGGTCATAAACGAAGCTGATGTGAAGTATTTTGACTCACTGTTCCCACGAACTAATTGCTTCACTGGTTTATACCGAAGAAATAAAACCGTCAACGAACCATCCGATTCTAATGTGTCTTAGGCAATACAGGGTGTTTATGCGTCACTCTGATACCAAGAATGACTTTGTGCACTGTGGTGAAGCTGAGGGTAGGATAGGGTTGGGTTGGGTTGGGATGGGTGAGGATTACGCATGTGTGGGTATATTCTGTTGCATTTTATAGGTATCTTGCGTCTTTCTCATTATTCCTTCTTTATCATGAGTATCTGTGCCTATTAATACACCACCTCGCAGGATAGTGGAAGAGGAATGGATAGTAACGAGATAATATTCTTTTTGCATATACCTTAGCTTGATTACAGGTAACTCCAGGTAGAAGTTACAAGTTTTCCTCGACTTGGCTGATTCAACTGTAAGACTTGCTTTATTTATCATTATTAAAATCCTCCACCTGTAAGACCCTCCACTTGTAAGACCCTCCACCTGTAAGACCCTCCACTTGTAAGACTCTCCACTTGTAAAACCCTTTAGGGATTTGAAATACCTTCTCGTCTTGGCTCCACTAGTACTGTACACACCCTCTCTAGCCTTAGTTTACAGTAATGTTGAAGTATATAATGAAGACTCACAGCTCACGGGTTAGAAAAACAAAAGTGCTTGTTTTATTTATTTATTTATTTATTTATAGCTTATTTTAGAATCCCCGAAAGTTAGAACAAAATGGCTGACGGGACTCACAAGCGGGCGGTGTTTACTGTATGGACCAAGAATAAAAAAAAGAAAAAGAAAATAAATAAATCGTAAATGGGTGCATTGTTTCTCCAGGGGTAATTATGGAAGTACAAATGTTCTCCAGCAGTGGGTAACGATCATAGCCACGTATAGAGCTTCCGACGCAGGTAGATTGATATAGATGCATTACCTGGAGTTAGTGGGTTACAGGGGCTTCTTACACGATAATATTAAAGGTGATTTTTCCTTCTGTTTGTGGCACTTGGGGTGTTTAGGTTAGGTTTAATTAAAATGGTTTAGTTATAATAGTTATATTACGATAAGTTAAGTTGAATTTAGAACTTTTGATTTGCATATATCGTGTTTTAGAAGGATTTGTTAGCTAATAAGTTTAATTTGAATACGTTTAGTTTAATTTAGATCATTTGATTTTACAAGGTCGTATTATAATGACTGGGAACCATATAGAAACCTGTTAGAGAAGTAAATATTTCTACGGCAGTGAATGAGTAGGTCAATAAGTGGTGTATAGAGCTGCTGACGCAACTTAAACGGTATATACTGTACATTATATGTTATCAGAGCTTTCCTGTTGTACGTAACCGCCTCCGTCAAAGTGTCTTAGTGGCTCATGTGAAGATTAGCCTCTAGTTTATTTAACCTCAAGATTAACTACACTGGCACTGGCTGACCTGACCTGACCTGACCTACCCTACCCTACCCTACCCTACCCTACCCTACCCTAATCTAACCTAACTTAACTTCCCAGGTAGCGTTAGGTTAATCATTATTTGAAATAAGCTGGGAGGGTTAATCTTCAGGTAATATATCTTAATTAACAATTTTGGTCAGGTGAGGCCTTCCTTACCTTACTCGAGAGGAGGAGGAGGAGGACTTGCTAACGTCTACAGATCATCGTCAACCAAGGCAGATATTGAATACCTTTTGTTTACCTTCGTGGCTTAAGAACACATCTTAACACCATAAGACTATTCGCCTCAATGCAATAATACAGTAATTGATTATTGTATTCTAATAAAATTTACGGTGTATCTTTTGAACCAGATTTATTGTTTGACCGTAGTGAATGAGAAACTGGTTGAGGTGTATTGTGGTAAACATCCTTAAGAGCAGCTCTGTGTGTTCTTACGACCTCAAAGTAACACAAAAGGTAGCCAATATCTACCCTTGGTCAGTCACTTTATGTAGATGTCAATTGTGTCATTTTTCTAGACTTAGTGCCCCCTGGAGGAGAAAGTAAATACAATGTTGATTTATTTTGGTCACAACACACGCTAGTAGATTATTTTTTCCTATTTAACTAAATAATTAACACTATGTAGCTAACTAATTATATGACTCAAAGATGGTAACCAATATGGCGTCGATATTGTTCACATACTCTATGATTAATAGATGTATTGTCTGTTTAATTTTAGGGAAGAATTTAATGTATAAACTTTTGAGAATCTGGATACAGGAGTTTTGTCTTTGCGCGCGTGTGTGTGTGTGTGTGTGTGTGTGTGTGTGTGTGTGATGATGATTGAAGGTTACTAGTGTGCCCTGAAGAATGCAGTGATGGCTAGGGAAACACTGTGTAACACTGAGTCCGTTTATTGTGGATGAGAGAAATACAAGTGGTGACCAGCGTGTGCCAACGGCTCACACAGTCAGACTGAGGCTTGCCATATGGCAGCGTCGGGGCAATGTTGCCACATAACACGTGCAGTGTTGCCACGTGATAATATATATAAATGCTGGCACAGTAGCTTATGCAGGGTTGCTACTTGGCACAGTAGCTTATACATAACCTACAATGATTGATGACGGATACTTTCCTCTGCATGAAAAAAATGACATTGCAAAGTTATGTAAGCCGAAAACGTTTGTAATGTGACTTATTATGTGAAATTGTAACTTGAAATTCTTTGTGAAAAAATATTTCCCTATAAAGTTTGGCAGTAAATGAAGTATTACATCAAGGTGTAACTTGTAGTTCCTTGTGGAGTAAATTACCTAAGTGGACGATACAGCTACTCCAGGGTGTAAGACCTAGAGTAGAAAGTCTTAAGACCTTACCTGGGGTTGAAAGACTCTTATAGTGGAACGTCTTAGGTATTGAATCTTTAATTACAGTAAATAAAATATAATCTACCTAAACATTCCTTCACCTGGCGACAACTAATGATACAGGTGGTGTAATAGCTCTTTAAAATTCCTCCGTTTGATATAATAATGACCACACATGAACTTATAATGTGCAATATCTTGATAACACATTAGCTGCAACATTACACATAGTCCAGTGTATGTGTAGTGAGGGACATCTACCTAAATGAGTTACAGAATGTGGAGTTGAGGCAAAAAATGTTGGGACATGTTTGAGATCATCAGTTGAGCCAAACGTTTATACTCAATATTGTTTTAATGGTATTTTAGAGCGACCGAAAAATGTAAACAAAATGGCCGGCTAGGCTCGGGGGATCCACGAGTCCTCTTATAAAGGATCGACAATAAATGAAAACAAATCAGATTAATTTAAACACATTTCCAAGAGTATTAGATCCTGTAAAGAGAGAAAATTAATACTTGATATTTGTAGAAGCTTTTTTTTTCGTCCGTTTTCGTCTTGGTTAAAACAATTGTGGTGGTGTTACCTGTTCCAAACGGTAGACATCAAGGAAATGGATCAAGACCTTAATACTCAAAGGTACACATGATGATTTGTTCCCAAGTCCGAGGATTTACTTCACAAAACAGATTAACTTTAGGACACAATGATGGCGAACAAAATAACATCAACATTGCGTACAGTACATATCTTGCTTTGACTCTTAACTCTTGTAATTTTTCGTAATGTTAGTGAATGAAATTGAGATTCTGGGCATATTTTCCTGTTTTTCTTTCTAATCAAATGTAAAGGAAGATGTACTGTTTATTGATGGATTTGGTGATGTCTTAATAGTGTATTAGTGTGTTAATATTACACAGGTTTGGTATAGTGTGACGGCATAAATGTAGGTTTAACATGGAGGAGAATTTTATGTGAGGATTTGGTGGGCAGGGTGCAGAGCACTGGGAGGGTTGCTACTAAATACGGCAGATCCTCTAGCCTCCTTTTGAAACTTTCCAGAGTTCCCGCACTTACTACAAAGTTGCTAAGCTTGTTCCACTCGTCCACCACCCTATTTGTGAACCAGTTTCTTCCTATCTCCCTCCTAAACCTAAACTTATCCAACTTGAATCCGTTGCTCCGAGTCCTATCCTGCTCGGATATTATAAGAACTTTATCTATATCCCCTTTATTGATTCCTTTCACCCACTTAAATACTTCTATCATATCTCCCCGCACTCTTCGTCTTTCTAGGGAATGCAAGTTAAGTTTCTGTAACCTATTCTGATATGGAAGGTTTCTAAGTCCCGGAATCATTTTTGTCATTCTTCGCTGCACCGACTCTAGTGAATTTATATCCATTCTATAATAGGGGCACCAGAACTGAACCGCATAATCGAGGTGCGGCCTGATTTGTTAAAGGGAAGATCTGGTGGACGGGGATAATTGTCTGGTTGTGATGGACACGGCTCACCAAACCTAACCCAATCTAACCTAACCCAACCCAACCTAACCCAACCTAACCCAACCCAACCTAACCTAACCCCTATATATATGTGAGATAAGGTTCTGATTCAAGAACAAGATGCACAAGTTCGAATCCAAATTGAGCTGTAGGGTTTGTTGACTAATTCGGGGCTTCACATTCATAAAACTCTCAAATGGGATACGACTAAACCCGAAGCCCCATCTTCCGTCGGTCTGTCGTCGGTGTCAGGTCAAAGTTCAGTTTGTAGTTCACCTCCTGTGATATGTGTCATTTATCGAAACGAAACAAGAGGTTAACGTGAAAACAAAACCTCGAAGCAACACGTATAAACAGGGTCGAGTTTTCATCGGATTTTACGTCATAAAATTTTCCAGAAAACTTAAACATGACATAGGAATAAAGAAAGGAATATATAAGAAATTAAAGGGAGGGGAGGAGCAGCTCAGAAACAGGTATAATGAACTATCTAGGAATGTTAAGAAAAATGTAAGGAAAGCAAAAAGAGACTATGAAATCAAAATAGCAAGAGAATCCAAGGCGAATCCCAAGGGATTTTTCCAGGTATATAGGACAAAGGTCAAGGACAAAGTTGGGCCTTTAAAGTCAGGGAGGGGAGAATTGATAAATGGCAGAGAAGACATGAGCAAAGCATTGAACAGCTACTTCTTATCAGTTTTCACAGAAGAAATTTGCGATGAAATTCCGGAGGTGGAACTGATATTTAAGGGAAAGGAAGAAGAGAAATTAAAGAATATCACCATCAGAAAAGAGGATGTTCTTAAGAAGATAAATAAACTAAAGAACACAAAATCCGCAGGGCAGGATGAAATTTTTCCTCGAGTCTTAAAAGAGTGTAGGGAACAGATTAGCGG
>NW_024720659.1:0-25394 GCF_018991925.1 Homarus americanus
ACCCGACATAAATATGGGAGAGGTTTCTGTACCCCATAATCCACCCCACATAAATATGGGAGAGGTTTCTGTGCCCTATAATCCACCCCACATAAATATGGGAGACGTTTCTGTACCCCTTTATCCACCCGCCATAAATATGGGAGAGGTTTTTGTACCCCATAATCCACCCCACATAAATATGGGAGAGGTTTTTGTACCCCATAATCCACCCCCCATAAATATGGGAAAGGTTTCTGTACCCCATAATCCACCCCCCATAATTATGGTAGAGGTTTCTGTACCCCATAATCCACCCCACATAAATGTGGGAGAGGTTTCTGCACCACATAATCCACCCGACATAAATATGGGAGAGGTTTCTGTACCCCATAATCCACCCCCCATAAATATGGGAGAGGTTTCTGTACCCCATAATCCAACGCCCATAAATATGGGAGAGGTTTCTGTACCCCTTTATCCACCCGCCATAAATATGGGAGAGGTTTTAGTACCCCTTAATCCACCCCACATAAATATGGGAAAGGTTTCTGTACCAAATAATCAACCCCCCATAAATATGGGAAAGTTTTCTGTACCCCATAATCCACCCCACATAAATATGGGAGAAGTTTCTGTACCCCATAATCCACCCCCATAAATATGGGAGAGGTTTGCACCTATAATCCACCCCCCAACAGGAGAGTGTTTCTGTACCCCCATAATCCCCCCATAAATATGGAAGAGGTTTCTGTGCCCTATAATCCACCCCACATAAATATGGGAGACGTTTCTGTACCCCTTTATCCACCCGCCATAAATATGGGAGAGGTTTTTTGTACCCCATAATCCACCCCAAATATGGGAGTGGTTTCTGTACCCCATAATCCAACCCCATAAATATGGGAATGGTTTCTTTACCCCATAATCCACCCTCCATAATTATGGGAGAGGTTTCTGTACCCCATAATCCACCCCACATAAATATGGGAGAGGTTTCTGTATCCTATAATCCACCCGACATAAATATGGGAGAGGTTTCTGTACCCCATAATCCACGCCCCATAAATATGGGAGAGCTTGCACTATTAATCCAACCCCATAAATAAGGGAGAGGGTTTCTGTACCCCCTTTATCCACCCACCATAAATATGGAGAGGTTTCTTGTACCCCATAATCCACCCGACATGAATATATGGGAGAGGTTTCGTACCTATAATCCACCCGACATAAAATATGGGAGAGGTTTCTGTACCCCCATAATCCACCCGACATAATATAGAGGTACCCCATAATCCACCCCACATAAATATGAGAGAGGTTTCTGTGCTCTATAATCCACCCGACATAAATATGGGAGAGGTTTCTGTACCCCATAATCCACCCCCCATAAATATGGGAGAGGTTTCTGCACCACATAATCCACCCGACACAAAGATGGGAGAGGTTTCTGTACCCCATAATCCACCCCACATAAATATGGGAGAGGTTTCTGTACCCCATAATCCACCCCCCATAAATATGGGAGAGGTTTCTGTACCCCCACATAATCCACCCGACACAAATATGCTGGGAGGAGGTTTCCTTGCACCCCATAATCCACCCGACATAAATATGAGAGAGGTTTCTGTACCCCATAATCCACTCCACTTAAATATGGGAGAGGTTTCTGTACCCCATAGTCCACCCCACATAAATATGGGAGAGGTTTCTGTGCCGTATAATCCACCCGACATAAATATGGGAGAGGTTCCCGTACCCCATAATCCACCCCCCATAAATATGGGAGAAGTTTCTGTACCCCATAATCCACCCGACATAAATATGGGAGAGGTTTCTGTACCCCATAATCCACCGAACATAAATATGGCAGAGATTTCTGTACCCCATAATCCACCCCCCATAAATATGGGAGAAGTCCTTGTACCCCTTAATCCACCCCCCATAAATATGAGAGAGGTTTCTGTACCCCATAATCCACCCCACATAAATATGGGAGAGGTTTCTGTACCCCGTAATCCACCCGACATAAATATGGGAGAGGTTTCTGTACCCCATAATCCACCCCCCATAAATGTGGGAGAGGTTTCTGTACCCATTAATCCAACCCCCATAAATATGGGAGAGGTTTCTAAAATTCCCTATATCCACCCACCATAAATATGGGAGGAGAGGTTTTCAACACCATAATCCACCCCACATAACATGGGAGAGAGGTTTCTGTACCCCATAATCCACCCCCCATAAATATGGGAGAGGTTTCTGTACCCCATAATCCACCCCCCATAAATATCGGAAAGGTTTCTGTACCCCATAATCAAACCCCCCATAATTATGGGAGAGGTTTCTGTACTCCATAATCCACCCCACATAAATATGGGAGAGGTTTCTGTACCCCATAATCCACCCCACATAAATTTGGGAGAGGTTTCTGTACCCCATAATCCACCCACCATAAATATGGGAGAGGTTTCTGTACCCCATAATCCACCCCACATAAATATGGGAGAGGTTTCTGTACCCTATAATCCACCCGACATAAATATGGGAGAGGTTTCTGGACCCCATAATCCACGCCCCATAAATATGGGATAGGTTTCTCTACCCCATAATCCACCCGACATCAATATTGGAGAGGTTTTTGTACCCTATAATCCACCCGACATAAATATGGGAGAGGTTTCTATACCCCATAATCCACGCCCCATAAATATGGGAGAGGTTTCTGTACCCCATAATCCACCCCCCATAAATATGGGAGAGGTTTCTGTACCCCTTAATCCAGCCCCCATAAATATGGGAGAGGTTTCTATACCCCATAATCCACCAAACATAAATATGGGACAGGTTTCTGTACCCCATAATCCACCCGACATAAATATGCGAGAGGTTTCTGTACCCCATAATCCACCCCCATAAATATGGCAGAGGTTTCTGTACCCCTTAATCCAACCCCCATAAATATGGGAGAGATTTCTGTACCCCTTTATCCACCCCCCATAAATATGGGAGAGGTTTTTGTACCCCATAATCCACCCCACATAAATATGGGAGTGGGTCCTGTACCCCATAATCCACCCCATAAATATGGGAAAGGCTTCTGTACACCATAATCAACCCCCCATAATTATGGGAGAGGTTTCTGTACCCCATAATCCACCCCACATAAATATGGGAGAGGTTTCCGTACCCCATAATCCACCCGACATAAATATGGGAGAGGTTTCTGTACCCCATAATCCACCCCCCATAAGTATGGGAGAGGTTTCTGTACCCCATAATCCAACGCCCATAAATATGGGAGAGGTTTCTGTACCCCTTTATCCACCCGCTATAAATATGGGAGAGGTTTCTGTACCCCTTAATCCACCCCACATAAATATGGGAAAGGTTTCTGTACCAAATAATCAACCCCCTATAAATATGGGAAAGGTTTCTGTACCCCATAATCCACCCCACATAAATATGGGAGAAATTTCTGTACCCCATAATCCACCCCACATAAATATGGGAGAGGTTTCTGTACCCCATAATCCACCCCCATAAATATGGGAGAGGTTTCTGTACCCCATAATCCACCCCACATAAATATGGGAGAGGTTTCTGTACCCCATAATCCACCCCACATAAATATGGGAGGGGTTTCTGTACCCCATAATCCACCCCACATAAATATGGGAGATGTTTCTGTACCCTATAATCCACCGGACATAAATAATAATATGGGAGAGAGGTTTCAGCCCCATGTAATCCACCCCCATACAAATATAGAGAGAGGTTTCAGCCCATTAATCCACTCCATTAATATGGGAGAGGACTTGTACCCCATAATCCACCACATAAATATGGGAGATGTTTCTGTACCCAATAATCCACCCGACAGCAACAATATGGGATGGGTTTCTTGTACCCTTATCCATCTCCCATAAATATGGGAGAGGTTTCACCCCATAATCCACCCCCATAAATATGGGAGATGTTTCCTGCACCATAATCCACCCCCACATAAATATGGGAGACGTTTCTGTACCCTCATAATCCACCCCACATAAATATGTGGGAGAGGTTTCTGTGCCCCTATAATCCACCTGACATAAATATGGGAGAGAGGTTTCTGTACCTATAATCCAATTTCATAAATATGGGAGAGCTCTTGTACCCCATATAATCCACCCGACAATAAATATGGGAGAGGTCTCTGTACCCCATAATCCAAATCTGATATAAATATGGGAGAGAATTCTGTACCTTTAATCCACCCCATAAATATGGGGAGAGGTTTCTTGGTACCCCATATAACTACACCCCCATAAATATGGGAGTGGTTTCCTTCATTCCCCATAATCCACCCCACATGGGAGAGGTTTCTGCAATCATAATCCACCCCACATAGAGGAGAGGTTTCTGTACCCCAATCCACCCAACATAAATATGGGAGAGGTTTCTGTCCCCATAATCCACCCGACATAAATATGGGAGAGGCAAAAATTTATAATCCATGCCCATAAATATGGAGAGAGAGGTTTCTGTACCCCTAATCCACCCGACATAAATATGGGAGAGGTGTTTCTTGTACCCTATAATCCAATTCGACATAAACATGAGGAGTTTCTGTACCCCATAATCCACCCGACATAAATAATATGGTAGAGGTTTCAGGCCCCATAATCCACAATCTCCCCACACATAAATATATGGGAGATGTTTCTGTGCCCTATAATCCACCCGACATAAATATGGGAGAGGTTTCGTAGCCCATAACCACCCCCATACCATGGGAGAGTGTTTCTGCACCACATAATCCACCCGACACAAATATGGAGAGGTTTCTGTACCCCATAATCCACCCCACATAAATATGGGAGGTTTCTGTACCCCATAATCCACCTGGACATAAATATGGGAGAGGTTTTGTACTTTATAATCCACCCGACATAAATATGGAGAGGGTTTCTGTACCCCCATAATCCATGCCTTCATAAATATGGGAGAGGTGTTTCTGTACCCCATAATCCAATCTGACATAAATATGGGAGAGGTTTCTGCACCATAATCCACCCGACATAAATATGGGAGAGGTTTCCTGTACCCCATAACTACACCCCCATAAATATGGTAGAGGTTTCTGTACCCCATAATCCACCCGACACAAATATGGGAGAGGTTTCCTGAAATTTCATAATCCACCCGACATATATATGGGGAGAGGTTTCTAAAATTCTATAATCCACCCGACATAAATATGGGAGAGTTTCTTGTATCTACATAATCCACCCCATAAATATGAGAGAGGTTTCTGTACCCCATAATCCCCACATAAATATGGAGAGGTTTCGCACTTCATAATCCACCCCACATAGATATAGGAGAGGTTTCTCGTACCCCATAATCCACCCAACATAAATATGGAGAGGTTTCTGTACCCCCATAATCCAATCTGACATAAATATGGAGAGGCCTTTGCAAATTTATAACCAATTCGACATAAATATGGGAGAGGTTTCTGCACCACATGTCCCACCCGACATAAATATGGTAGAGGTTTCTGTACCCCCATAATCCACCCCCATAAGTATGGGAGAGAGAGGTTTCTGTACCCCATAATCCAACGCCCATAAATGGGAGAGGTTTCTGTACCCCTTATCCACCCGCCATAAATATGGGAGAGGTTTCTGTACCCCTTAATCCACCCCACATAAATATGGGAAAGGTTTCTGTACCAAATAATCAACCCCCATAAATATAGGGAAAGGTTTCTGTACCCCATAATCCAATCTTCACACAAATATGGGAGAAGTTTCTGTACCCCATGCATCCAATTCTGCACATAAAATATGGGAGAGGGGTTTCTTGCACCCCATAATCCACCCCAAATAATATGGGGAGATGTTTCGTACCCCATAATCCACCCCACATAAATATGAGAGGTTTCTGTAAATCTATTATCCACCCCCATAAATATATGGGAGAGGTTTGTACCCCACATAATCCACCCCCACATAAATATGGGAGAGAGGTTTCTGTACCCTATAATCCACCGAACATAAATATGGCAGAGATTTCTGTACCCCATATAATCCACCCCCCATGTTGCAGCACCCCAACCGCCCCCCCAAAGGCAGAGCCAGTCTCACACCCACCCCACATAAATATGGGAGAGGTTTCTACCCTATAATCAACCCGACATAAATATGGGGAGAGAGGTTTCTCGGTACCCCCATAATCCAACACCCATATATGGGATACAGGTTTTGTACCCCTTTATCCACTCCGCCATAAATATGGGAGAGGTTTCTGTACCCCCTTAATCCACCCCGTATACAAATATGGAAAGGTTTCTGTACCCCATATAATCCACCCCCATAAATATGGGAGAGGTTTCTGTACACCTCATAATCCACCCCTACACATAAATATGGGAGAGAGGTTTCTGTACCCCATAATCCACCCCACATAAATAATATGGGAGAGGTTTCTGTACCCCCATAATCCAATTCGGACATAAAGCCATAGGAGAGGTTTCTGTACCCCATAATCCACCCCATAAATAATATGGGAGAGGTTTCTACCCCTTATCCAACCCCCCATATATATGGGAGAGGCGGTACCCCCTTTATCCACCACCCGCCATAAATATGGGAGAGGCTTGTACCACATAATCCACCCCACACATAAATGGGAGAGAGGTTTTTGCACCCATAATCCACCCCATAAATGCAGTGCCTTTACCCCATAATCCACCCCCATAATTATGGTAGAGGTTTCTGTACCCCATAACTACTCCCAAATGTGGGAGAGGTTTCTGCACCACATCCACCCGACATAAATATGGGAGAGAGGTTTCAAATTCTTCATAATCCACCTATGGGCATGGGGAGAGGTTTCTGTACCCCCATAATCCAACGCCCATGTAAATATGGGAGGTTTCTGTACCTTTATCCACCCGCCATAAATATGGGAGAGGTTTCAAATTCTTAATCCACCCCCACATAAATATATGGGAAAGGTTTCTGTACCAAATAACAACCGCCCATAAATAAATAAATATGGGAAAGGTTTCTGTACCCCATAATCCAATCTCCCCACATAAATATGGGAGAAGTTTCTGTACCCCTATAATCCACCCCACATAAATATGGGAGAGGTTTCTGTACCCCATAATCCACCCCATAAATATGGGAGAGGTTTCTGTACCCCATAATCCACCCTACATAAATATGGGAGAGGTTTCTGTACCCTATAATCCACCGAACATAAATAAATAATATGGCAGAGATTTCTGTACTCCCCATAATCCACCTCATAAATACATGGGAGAAGTCCTTGTACCCCCCTTAATCCACCCCCATAAATACAGAGAGAGGTTTCTGTACACCCCACAATCCACCCCACATGGGCCATGGGAGAGGCTCGTACCCCCATAATCAACCCGACATAAAATGGGAGAGGCTTTGTACCCCATAATCCACCCCCATAAATGTGGGAGAGGTTTCTGTATCTATATTAATCCAACCCCCATAAACAGGGGAGAGGGTTTTCTGTACCTTTATCCAATTCACCAAATATGGGAGAGGCTTTTTGTACCCCATAATCCAATCTCGACATGAATATGGGAGAGGTTTCTGTACTCCTATGTAATCCACACCCATAAATATGGGGAGAGGTTTCTGCACCCCATAATCCACCCGACATAAATATGGTAGAGGCTTGCACCATGTAATCCACCCCACATAAATACGAGAGAGGTTTCTTGTGCCTATAATCCACCCGACAATATGGGAGAGGTTTCTGTACCCCAATCCGCCCCCATAAATATGGGAGAGGCTTCCCTGCACCACATAATCCACCCGACACAAAGATGGGAGAGGGGTTTCTGTACCCCATAATCCACCCCACATAAATATATGGGAGAGGTTTCTGTACCCCATAATCCACCCCCAAATATGGGAGAGGTTTCTTGCACCCCCATATCCACCCGACACACACATGGGAGAGAGAGAGGCTCTGTACCCCATAATCCACCCTGACATAAATATGAGAGGTTTCTCGTACCCCATAATCCACTCCACATAAATATGGGAGAGGTTTCTGTACCCCATAGTCCACCCCACATAAATATGGGAGATTTCTGTGCCGTATAATCCACCCGGGACATAAATATGGGAGAGGTTCCTGCACCCCATAATCCACCCCCATAAATGGCGGGGAGAAGTTTCTGTACCCCCATAATCCACCCGGACATAAATATGAGAGGTTTCTGCACCCCATAATCCACCGAACATAAATATGGCAGATTTCTGTACCCCATATCCACCCCCATAAATATGGGAGAAGTCCTTGTACTTTTAATCCACCCCCATAAATATGAGAGATTTTGTACCCCATAATCCACACCCCCACACATAAATAATATGGGAGACTTTGTACTCGCATCCACCCGACATAAATATGGGAGAGAGGTTTCTGTACCCCCATAACTAATTTCATAAATGTGTGGGAGAGGTTTCTGTACCATTAATCCAACCCCATACAAATGGGAGAGGTTTCTGTACCCCCTTTACCCACCCGCCATAAATATGGGGAGAGAGGTTTTTGTACCCATATCCACCCCCACATAGCAAATATGGGAGAGGTTTCTGTACCCCCATAATCCACCCCCCACAAATAAGGGGAAAGGTTTCTGTACCTCATAATTCACCCTCATTATAAAGCGGGAGAGGTTTCTGCACCATAATCCACCCCCACATATGGGAGGCTTCTGTACCCCATAATCCACCCCACAAATGTGGGAGAGGTTTCTGTACCCTATAATCCACCCGACATAAAGGCTGCACACCATAATCCACACGACATAAATATGGGAGAGGTTTCTGTACCCCATAATCCACCCGACATAAATATGGGAGAGGTTTCTGGACCCCATAATCCACGCCCCATAAATATGGGAGAGGTTTCTGTACCCCATAATCCACCCGACATCAATATGGGAGAGGTTTTTGTACCCCATAATCCACCCCCCATAATTATGGGAGAGGTTTCTGTACTCCATAATCCACCCCAAATAAATATGGGAGAGTTTCTGTACCCCATAATCCACCCCCCATAAATATGGGAGAGGTTTCTGTACCCCTTAATCCAACCCCCATAAATATGGAAGAGGTTTCTGTACCCCTTTATCCACCCGCCAAAAATATGGGAGAGGTTTTAGTTCCCCATAATCCACCCACATAAATATGGGAGAGGTTTCTATACCCCTTAATCCACCCACCATAAATATGGGAGAGGCTTCTGTACCCCATAATCCACCACACATAAATATGGGAGAGGTTTCTGTACCCCATAATCCACCCGACATAAATATGGGAGAGGTTTTTGTACCCCATAATCCACCCCCCATAAATATGGGAGAGGTTTCTGTACCCCTTAATCCAACCCCCATAAATATGGGAGAGGTTTCTGTACCCCTTTATCCACCCGCCATAAATATGGGAGAGGTTTTAGTACCCCATAATCCAACCACATAAATATGGGAGCGGTTTCTGTATCCCTTAATCCACCCCCCATAAATATGGGATAGGTTTCTGTACCCCATAATCCACTCGACATAAATATGGGAGAGGTTTCTGTACCCCTTAATCCACCGCCCATAAATATGGGAGAGGTTTCTGTACCCCATAATCCACCCCCCATAAATATGGGAGAGGTTTCTGTACCCCATAATCCACCCCACATAAATATGGGAGAGGTTTCTGTACCCCATAGTCCACCCCACATAAATATGGGAGAGGTTTCTGTGCCCTATAATCCACCCGACAAAAATATGGGAGAGGTTTCTGTACCCCATAATCCACCCCCCATAAATATGGGAGAGGTTTCTGTACCCCATAATCCACCCGACACAAATACGGGAGAGGTTTCTGTACCCCATAATCCACCCGACATAAATATGGGAGAGATTTCTGTACCCCATAATCCACCCCCCATAAATATTGGAGGGGTTTCTGTACCCCTTAATCCACCCCCCCATAAATATGGCAGAGGTTTCTGTACCCCATAATCCACCCACATAATATAGGAGGTTTCTGTACCCACATAATCCACCGACATAAATATGAGAGGGTTTCTGTACCCCATAATCACCCCTATAAATATGGGAGAGGTTTCTGTACCCTTAATCCACCCACCATAAATGTGGGAGGTTTTCTGTGCCCATAATCCACACCCCATAAATATGGGAGGTTTCTGTGCCCATCACCCCAGAATATGGGAGATGTTTCTGTACCCCATAATCCACCCCCCATAAATATGGGAGAGGTTTCTGTACCCCTTAATCCACCCCACCATAAATATGGGAGAGGTTTCTGTACCCCATAATCCACCACACATAAATATGGGAAAGGTTTCTGTACCCCATAATCCACCCACCATAAATATGGGAGAGGTTTTAGTTCCCCTTAATCCACCCACATAAATATGGGAGAGGCTTCTGTACCCCTTAATCCACCGCACCATAAATATGGGAGAGGTTTCTGTACCACATAATCCACCACACATAAATATGGGAGAGGTTTCTGTACCCCATAATCCACTCGACATAAATATGGGAGAGGTTTCTGTACCCCATAATCCACCCCCCATAAATATGGGAGAAGTTTCTGTACCCCATAATCCAGCCCCCATAAATATGGGAAAGGTTTCTGTACCCCATAATCCACCCCCCATAAATATGGGAAAGGTTTCTGTACCCCATAATACACCCCACATATATATGGGAGAGGTTTCTGTGCCCTATAATCCACCCGACATAAATATGGGAGAGGTTTCTGTACCCCATAATCCACCCCCATAAATATGGGAGAGGTTTCTGTACCCCATAATCCACCCGACACAAATATGGGAGAGGTTTCTATACCTCATAATCCACCCTACATAAATATGGGAGAGATTTCTGTACCCCATAATCCACCCCCCATAAATATGGGAGAGCTTTCTGTACCCCATAATCCACCCGACATAAATATGGGAGAGCTTTCTGTACCCCATATTCCACCCCCCATAAATATGGGAGAAGTTTCTGTACCCCATAATCCACCCCCCATAAATATGGGAAAGTTTTCTATACCCCATAATCCATCCCCCATAATTATGGGAGAGGTTTCTGTACTCCATAATCCACCCCACATAAATATGGGAGAGGTTTCTGTACTTCATAATCCACCCCACATAAATTTGGGAGAGGTTTCTGTACCCCATAATCCATCCCCCAAATGGGAGAGGTTTCTGTACCCTATAATCCACCCGACATAAATATGGGAGAGGTTTCTGGACCCCATAATCCACGCCCCATAAATATGGGAGAGGTTTCTGTACCGCATAATCCACCCGACATCAATATGGGAGAGGTTTCTGTACCCTATAATCCACCCGACATAAATATGGGAGAGGTTTCTGTACCCCATAATCCACCCAACATAAATTTGGGAGAGGTTTCTGTGCCCTATAATCCACCCAACATAAATATGGGAGAGGTTTCTGTACCCCATAATCCACCCCCCATAAATATGGGAGAGGTTTCTGTACCCCATAATCCACCCCACATAAATATGGGAGAGGTTTCTGTACCCTATATTCCACCCAACATAAATATGGGAGAGGTTTCTGGACCCCATAATCCACGCCCCATAAATATGGGAGAGGTTTCTGTACCCCATAATCCACCCGACATCAATATGGGAGAGGTTTCTGTACCCCATAATCCACCCAACATAAATGTGGGAGAGGTTTCTGTACCCCATAATCCACCCCACATATATATGGGAGAGGTTTCTGTGCCCTATAATCCACCCAACATAAATATGGGAGAGGTTTCTGTACCCCATAATCCACCCCCCATAAATATGGGAGAGGTTTCTGTACCCCATAATCCGCCCAACATAAATATGGGAGAGTTTTCTGCACCCCATAATCCACCCCCCATAAATATGGGAGAGGTTTCTGTACCCCTTAATCCACCTCCTATAAATATGGGAGAGGTTTCCGTACACCATAATCCACCCGACATAAATATGGGAGAGGTTTCTGTACCCCATAATCCACCCGACATAAATATGGGAGAGGTTTCTGTACCCCATAATCCACCCGACATAAATATGGGAGAGGTTTCTGTACCCCATAATCCTCCCAACATACATATGGGAGAGGTTTCTGTACCCCATAATCCACGCCCCATAAATATGGGACAGGTTTCTGTACCCCATAATCCACCCGACATAATTATTGGAGAGGTTTCTGTACCCCATAATCCACCCCCATAAATATGGGAAAGGTTTCTGTAACCCATAATTATGGGAGACGTTTCTGTACCCCATAATCCACCCCACATAAATATGGGGAGGGTTTCTGTACTTATAATCCACCCCCATAAATGTGGGAGAGAGGTTTCAATTATTAATCCAACCCCATAAATATGGGAGAGGGTTTCTGTACCCCTTTATCCACCCACCATAAATATGGGAGAGGTTTTTGTACCCCATAATCCACCCGACATGAATATGGGAGAGGTTTCTGTACCCTATAATCCACCCGACATAAATATGGGAGAGAGTTTTGTACCCCATAATCCACCCGACATAAATATGGTAGAGGTTTCTGTACCCCCTGTAATCCACCTCCACATAAATATGCGAGAGAGAGGTTTCTGTGCCTCTATAATCCACCCACATACAACATGGGGAGAGGTTTCTGTACCCCATAATCCATCCCCCATAAATATGGGAGAGGTTTCGCACCACATGGGTCCAATCTGACACAAAGATGGGAGAGGTTTCTGTACCCCATAATCAAATCCCCATTACAACAATATGGGAGAGGTTTCAAACCCCATATCCAACACCCCCATAAATATGGGAGAGGTTTCGTACCCCATAACCACTGACACAAATATGAGAGAGGTTTCTGTACCCCATAATCCACCCTTGGGACACATAAATGTAGTGAGAGAGTTTGCACCACAATCCACTCACAGCAACAGAGAGGTTTCTGTACCCACATCCACCCCACATAAATAGCGGGAGAGGTTTCAGCCGTACATAATCCACCTGACATAAATAATATGGGAGAGGTTCCTGCACCCCATAATCCACCCCCCATAAATATGGGAGAAGTTTCTGTACCCCATGAATCCACCCATTACAAATATGGGAGAGGTTTCTGTACCCCATAATCCACCAACATAAATATAAGTAGAGATTTCATGTACCTCATAATCCACCCCCCATAAATATGCGAGAAGTCCTTGTACCTTTAATCCAATTCCCCATAAATATAGAGGTTTCTGCATCTATAATCCACCACATTACAAATATGGGAGAGGTTTCTGTACCCCGTAATCCACCATAAATATGGGAGAGGTTTCTGTACCCTGATATCCACCTATAAATGTGGGAGAGGCTTGCAAAATTATTAATCCAACCCCCATAAATATGGGAGAGGTTTCTGTACCCCTTTATCCACACTATAAATATGGGAGAAAATTTCATAACTAATCTCCACATAAATATGGGAGAGGTTTCTACCTCTATAATCCACCCCCATAAATATGGGAAAGGTTTCTGTACCCCATAATCCAACCCCATAATTATGGGAGAGGTTTCTGTACCCATAATCCACCCCCATAAATAAGGGGAAAGGTTTCTACCATAATCCACCTCACATAAATATGGGAGAGGTTTCTGCATCTCATAATCCACCCCACATAAATATGGGAGAGGCTTCTGTACCCCATAATCCACCCCCATAAATAACAGGAGAGGTTTCTCTGTACCCCATAATCCACCCTCCCCACATAAATGTGGGAGAGAGGTTTCTGCACCCCATAACCACCTGACATAAATATGGGAGAGGTTTCTACCCCATAATCCACCCCCATAAATGGTGAGAGGTTTCGTACTCCTTATAATCCAACACTCCATAAACAGGATAGGTTTCTGTACCCCTTTATCCACCCACCATAAATATGGGAGAGAGAGGTTTCTGTACCCCCCTTAACCATACCCTTACACATAAATATGGGAAAGGTTTCTTGTACCCTTACATGGGTCCAGTTCCCCATAAATATGTGGGAGAGAGAGGCTTCTGTACCCCATAATCCACACCCCACATAACATGGGGAGTTTCTGTACCCCATAATCCACCCCACATAAATATGTGTGGGAGAGGTTTCTGTACCCCATAATCCACCCGACATAAATATATAGAGAGGTTTCTGTACCCCATAACCCCCATGTAAATATGGGGAGAGGCTCGTACCCCTAATCCAACCCCCATAACTATGGGAGAGGTTTCTACCCCTTTATATCCACCGCCATAAATATGCTAGGAGAGGTTTTGTAATTCCCATAATCCACCCCACATAAATATGGGAGAGGTTTTGTACCCCATAATCCACCCCTGGCCAAATAAGGAAAGGTTTCTGTACCCCATAATCCACCCCCCATAATTATAAGAGGTTTCTGTACCCTATAATCCACCCACATAAATGTGGAGAGAGGTTTCTGCACCACATAATCCAATCTCGACATAAATATGGGAGAGAGAGAGGTTTCTGTAATTATAATCCACCCCCATAAACAGGGAGAGGCTTTGTACCCCATAATCCAACGCCCATAAATATGGGGAGAGGTTTCTGTACCACCCCTTGACCACCTCGCCATAAATATGGGAGAGGTTTTAGTACCTTAATCCACCCCACCTCAACCCCCCAACATATGGGAAAGGTTTCTGTACCCTTACATAATCCACCCCACATAAATATGTGGGGAGAGAAGCTTGGTACCTATAATCCTGTTCCTACACATAATATGGGAGAGGATTCTGTACTGATAACTAACTCCCCCATAACAATATGTGGGAGAGTAAGGTTTCTGTACCCCATAATCCACCCCACATAAATATGGGAGAGAGGTTTCTGTAAACTATTATTCACCCCATAAATATGGGAGAGGTTTCTACCCCATAATCCAACCCACATAAATATGGGAGAGTTTCTGTACCCTATAATCCACCCCATTACATAAATATGGGAGAGGTTTCTTGTACCCCATAATCCACACCCCATAAATATGAGAGAGGTTTCTGTACCATTAATCCACCCCTCATTAATATGGGAGAGGGATTCCCAGCCCCCATAATCCACCCCACATAAATATGGGAGATGTTTCTGTACCCAATAATCCAATCTCGACATAAATATGGGAGAGGTTTCTCTGTACCCCTTAACTAATTTCATAAATATGGGAGAGGTTTCTGTACCCCCATAATCCACCCCCATAAATATGGGAGATGCTTCTGTACCCCATAATCCACCCCACATAAATATGGGAGACGTTTCTGTACCCATAATCCACCCCACATAAATATGGGGAGAGGTTTCTGTGCCTATAATCCACTCCGACATAAATATGTGGGAGAGGTTTCTGTAAGACATCCACCCCCATAAATATGGGAGAGGTTTCTGTACCCCATAATCCACCCGACACATATATGGAGAGAGGTCTCTGTACCCCATAATCCACCCGGACATAAATATGGGAGAGAATTCTGTACCTCTTAATCCACCCCATACAAATATATGGGAGAGGCTCTTTGTACCCATAATCCACACCCCCATAAATATGTAGGAGAGGTTTCTGTACCTATGTAATCCACCCCACATAAATATGGGAGAGAGGTTTCTGTACCCCATAATCCAATCTTCAATATAGATATGGGAGAGGTTTCTGTACCCCATAACCACCCAACATACAGGAGAGAGGTTTCTGTCCCTTATAATCCACTGACATAATATGGGAGAGGATTCGTACCCCATAATCCATGCCCATAAATATGGGAGAGAGGTTTCTTGTACCCCATAATCCACCCGACATAAATATGGAGAGAGGTTTCTGTACCCTATAATCCAATCTGACATAAATAATATGGGAGAGTTTTCTTGCACCCCATATAACTACAATTCGACATAAATATGGTAGAGGTTTCTGTACCTCATAATCCACCCCTACATAAATAATATGGGAGATGTTTCTATGCCCTATAATCCACCCGACATAAATATGGGAGAGGAGGTTTCGTAGCCTGAGAATCCACCCCCATGGGAGGAGGTTTCTGCACCACATAATCCACCCGACAAATATGGGAGAGGTTTCTGCACTTCATAATCCACCCCACATACAAATGGGAGAGAGGTTTCTGTACCCCATAATCCACCTGACATAAATATGGGAGAGAGGTTTACCTTATATCCACCCGACATAAATGCGGGAGAGGCTTCTGTACCCCATAATCCATGCCTCATAAATATGGGAGAGAGGTTTCTGTACCCCCATAATCCACCCGACATAATATGGGAGGTTTCTGTACCCTATAATCCACCCGGACATAAATATGGAGAGAGGTTTTCTGTACCCCATAATCCACCCCCATAAATATGGTAGAGGTTTCTGTACCCCCATGTAATCCACCCGACACAAATATGGGAGAGAGGTGTCTGTACCCTATAATCCACCCTGACATAAATACGGGAGAGGTTTCTGTACCCCATAATCCACCCCATACAACAAGAGAGAGGTTTCTGTACCCCAATCCACCACATAAATAAGGAGAGGTTTCTGTACCATAATCCACACCCTTCACATAGATATGGGAGAGGTTTCTACCCCATAATCCACCCAACATAAATATGGGAGAGGTTTCTCACCCCATAATCCAATCTTTGACATACACATGGAGAGGCTTCTTGTACCCATAATCCACCTGACATACAAATATGGGAGAGGTTTCTGTACCCCATAATCCAATCTTAGACATAAATATGGTAGAGGTTTCTGTACCCCATAATCCACCCCACATAAATATGGGAGATGTTTCTTGCAGTTCTATAATCCACTCCGAGACATGAGAGGCTGTACCCCATAATCCACTCCACATAAATATGGGAGAGGTTTCTGTAAATTTCATAATCCACCCCACATAAATATGGGAGATGCTTCTGTGCCTCTATAATCCACCCGACATAAATATGAGAGGTTTTGTATCTCATAATCCTGCCCCCACATAAATATGGGAGAGGTTTCTGTACCCCATAGTCCACCCCACATAAATATGGGAGAGGTTTCAGCCGTATATCCACCCGACATAAATATGGGAGAGAGGTTCCGTACTCCCATAATCCACCCCATAAATATATGGCAGAAGCTCTGCACCCCATAATCCACTGACATAAATATGGGAGAGGTTTGCACCCCCATAATCCACCGAACATAAATATGGTAGAGATTTCTCAATTTATAATCCACCCCCATAAATATGGAGAAGTCCTACCCTTAATCCACCCCATAAATATGAGAGGTTTCTAGCCCCATAATCCACCCCACATAAATATGGGAGAGGCTCTGCACCCCCATAATCCACCCGACATAAATATGGGAGGTTTCTGTACCCCATCCACCCCCCATAAAATGTGAATATGGGAGAGGTTTCTGTACTCCCTTTATCCACCTGCCATAAATATGGGAGAGGTTTCTGCACCTTAATTCAACCCGACATAAATATGGGAGAGGTTTCAAAACCCCATAATCCACCCCATAAAATGTGGGGAGAGGTTTCTGTACCCCATAATCCACCCGACATAAATATGGGAGAACTTCCATAACCACCCAACATAAATATAGAGAGGTTTCTGTACCCATAATCCACCCCCATAAATATGGGAGAAGGTTATTGAAATTTTAATCCACCCCTCATAAATATGGGAGAGGTTTTGTACCCCATAATCCACCTACACAATATGGGAGAGGTTTATAATCCACCCCACATAAATATGGGAGAGGTTTCTGTACCCCATAATCCACCCCCATAAATATGGGAGAGGTTTTTGTACCCATTAATCCAACCCTTATAAATATGGGAGAGGTTTCTTGTACCCTTTAATCGACCCGCCATAAAATGTGGAGAGGCTTTTTGTACCCTCATAATCCAATTCTACATACGATATGAGAGGCTTCTGTACACTTATAATCCACCCCCATAAATAATATGGGAAAGGTTTCTGTACTTATATCCACTTCCATAATATGGGAGAGGTTTCTGTACCCTATAATCCGACCTCATAAATATGGGAAAGGCTTGTACCAATAATCCAACCCCATAAATATGGGAGAGGTTTCAATTCTATAATCCACCCCCACATAAATATGGGAGAGGTTTCTCTGTACCCCATAATCCACCCCTCATAAATATGTGGGAAAGGTTTCTGTACCCCATAATCCATCCCACATAAATATGGGAGAGGTTTCTGTACCCTATAATCCACCTCTAAAATATGGAGAGGTTTCTAAATCCCATAATCCACTCTATAAATAAGGGAGAGGTTTTTTACAATCCACCCACATAAATATGGGAGAGGTTTCTGTAACCCATAATCCACCCACTATAAATATGGAGAGGTTTCTGTACCCCATAATCCACCCCACATAAATATGGGAGGTTTCTGTACCCTATAATCCAACTCAGATAAAAAGGAGAGAGGTTTGAACCCTTAATCCAACCCCATAAATATGGGAGAGCTTGCACCTATAATCCATCCACATAAATATGAGATGTTTCAAACCCATAATCCAATCCTGACATAAAATATAGAGGCTAAAATTTCATAATCCAATTCCATAAATTTTAGAGAAAATTTTAATCCAACCCCATAAATATGGGAGAGGTTTCTGCACCCCTTTATCCACCAGCCATACCCAAATATGGGAGAGGTTTTGTACCACTTAATCCACCCCACATAAATATGGGAAAGTTTTTCACCCCCATTATCCACCCCCATAAATATGGGGAAAGGTTTCTGGTACCCCATAATCCACCCCACACAATATGGGAGAGGCTTTGCACCCATGCAATCCACACCCCAATATAAATATGGGAGAGGTTTCTGTACCTGTATCCACCCCCATAAAGGGGAGAGGTTTCTGCACCCCATAATCCACCCCACATAAATATGGGAGAGGTTTCTGTAACCATAATCACCATAAATATGGGAGAGGTTTCTGTACCCCATAATCCAACCACATAAAATATGGGAGAGGTTTCTGTACCTATAATCCACCCCGACATAAATATGGGAGAGTCGCACCCATCCATTCCCCCCATAAATATGAGAGAGGTTTTTGTACTTAATCCACACCCCATACATATGGGGAGAGGTTTTGCACCCATAATCCACCCCCATATAAATAATATGGAGATGTTTCTAAATTCTATAATCCACCCGACATAAATATGGGAGAGGTTTCACCCCAAACCACCCCCATAAATTTTGGAGAGGTTTCAGACTCTTAATCCAACCCCCATAAATATGGGAGAGGTTTCTGTACCCCTTTATCCACCCGCCATAAATATGGGAGGTTTTGTACCTATAATCCACCACATAATAAATATGGGGAGAGTTTGTACCCATAATCCACCCCCAAAAAAATATATAGGGAAAGGTTTCACTGACACCATCCCCATACGGGAGGTTTCACCCCATAATCCACCCTCCATAAATATGGGAAAGGTTTTTGTACCCCTATAATCAATTCCCAAATAAATATATGGAGAGGTTTCTTATACCCCATAATCCAATCAAAATAAGGGGAGAGGTTTCTGTACCTCATAATCCACCCCCATAAATATGCAGGAGTTTATACCACAACTCACCCCACATAAAATATAGAGAGCTTTTCACTATAACCAATATACACAAATATGGGAGAGGTTTTGTACCACATAATCACCCCCATAAATATGGGAGAGGCCCTGTATCCCATAATCCAACCCCCACAAATATGGGAAAGGTTTCAATGTACCCCTTACATCCAACTCCACCAAATATGGGAGAGGTTTCTTGCACCCCATAATCCAACCCCACATAAATATGGGAGAGGTTTCTAAACCCTATAATCCACCCACATAAATATGGAGAGAGGTTTTCACCCCATAATCCAGCACCATACAAAATGGAGAGGCTTACACCCATAATCCACCCGACATAAATATGGGAGAGGTTTCTGTACCCCATAATCCAAACATAAACATGGGAGAGGTTTCTGCACCCCATAACCAACACACATATATACAAGGAGAAAGCTTCTGTCCCCCCATAATCCACCCGACATAAATATGGGAGAGGTTTGCACCCATAATCCACCCCACATAAATATGGGAAAGGTTCTGCACCCAATCATCCAACTCCTATAAATAAGGGAAAGGTTTCTACACCTATAATCCACCCCACAATAAATACATATGGGAGAGATTTCGTACCCCATAACCACCATAAACATGGGAGAGGCTCACCCATAATCCACCCCATAAATATGGAGAGGTTTCTACCCCATAATCCAATTCTCCCATAAACATGGGAGAGGCCTGTAACCCAATCCACCCACCATAAATAAGTGAGAGGTTTCTGCACCCATAATCCACCCCAAAATATGGGAGATGTTTCTGTACCCATAACCCACCTGACAAAATATGAGAGGTTCCTGCACCCCATAATCCACCCCACAAATATGGTAGAGGTTTTAGAACTTTTAACTCCACCCCCCACATAAATGGCAGAGAGGTTTCTGTACCCTATAACCACACCGATATAAATATGGGAGAGGTTTCTATACCACATAATCCACCCATATTATGGGAGAGGTTTCTGCACCTCCATAATCCAATCTACAATATGGGAAAGGTTTTGTACCCCATAATCCACCCACATAAATATGGGAGAGGTTTCTGTACCTCCATAATCCACCCTACATAAATATGGGAGAGGTGGTCTGGTAACTTATAATCCACCCCACCCAATATGGGAGAGGTTTCTAAACTTTATATCCACCCCACATAAATGTATGGGAGAGGTTTCTGCACCCCATAATCCACCCGACATATGGGAGAGGTATCCCTGCAATTCATAATCCACCCCCATAAATATGGGAGAGAGTTTCGCACCCCTGAATCAAACCCATCATAAATATAGGAGAGGTTTGTCCCTATCCACCCGCCACCAAATATGGGGAGAGGTCAGCCCCCTAATCCACCCCACATAGATATGTGGGAGATCTCTGCACCCAGCCATCCAACTCCCATGGGAAAAGGTTTCTGTACCCCATAATCCACTCCCACATAAATATGGGAGAGGTTTCTGTACCCCATAAATCCACCCCACATAAATATGGGAGAGGTTTCTACCCCATAATCCACCCCCATAAATATATGGGAGGAGTTAGCCCATTCCATTCCCCACACAAATAATATGGGAGAGAGGTTTTGCAACCCCATAATCCACCCACATAAATATGGAGGTTTCTGTCACTTATAACCACCCTACATAAATATGGGAGAGTTTCACCCTATAATCCACCCCACATATATGAGAGAGGTTTCTGTACCTAATCCACCCCATAAATATGGGAGAGGTTTCTACCCCATAACCACCCCACATAAATATAGAGGCCGCAACCCATAATCCACCCGACATAAATATGGGAGAAATTTTGACCCCATAATCCACCCCCAAATTTTGGAGAGTTCTGTACCCTTTATCCAACCCCCAAACATAGAGAGTTTCTACCCTTATCCACCCGCCATAAATAGGGAGACTGTACCCCATAATCCACCCCACATAACATGGAAAAGGCTCTGTACCCCTTAATCCACACCCCCCATAAATATGGGAAAGGTTTTGCACCACAATCCACCCCACATAATGGGAGAGGCTTCTGCACCCTATAATCCACACCCACAAAAATATGGGAGAGGTTTTGCATCTAACCACCCCCAAAATAGGAGAGGTCTCTGCACCCATAATCCACCCACTACATATGGGAGAGTTCTGTTCCAATAACCCATGTATCAGGAGAGGTTTGCACCCTATAATCCACCTTCATATCAAATATGAGAGATTGCACCATAATCCACCCATATAAAGAGGGAGGTTTCCCCAAAATTCCATAATCCACCCCATAGAGAGGCTTCTGCACTTTTAATCCACCCCCCATAGGGAGAGGTTTCTGTACCCCATAATCCAATTCCACATAAATACGTGGGAGAGGCTCTGTACCCCAATCCACCCCCCACAAATATATGGGAGAGGTTTCTGCACCCCATAATCCAACACCCATAAATAATGGGAGAGGTTTCTGCACCCTTAATCCACCCGCCAGATTATGAGAGGCTCCCCTTAATCCAACCCCACATAGATATGGGAAGGTTTCTGTACTATTACACCCCCTAACAAATGGAAAGGCTTCTGCACTTACAATCCACTCCCATACAATGGAGAGGTTTCTCTACCCCATAATCCACCCCCCATAAATATGGGAGAGGTTTCTGTACCCCATAATCCACCTGACATAAATATGGGAGAGGTTTCTGTACCCTATAATCCACCATATAGAGAGTTTCTAAATCCCATAATCCACCCACCAGTAAGAGGAGGTTCTGTACCTATAATCCACCCCATATAAATATGAGAGGTTCCTGCACCCTATAATCCAACCTGCCATAAATATAGAAGGCTTCTGTACCCCTAATCCACCCCCCAAATATGAGAGTCTGCACCTCATAATCCATTCCCAAATATGGAGAGGTTTCTGCACCCATAATCCACCTGACATAAATATGGGAGAGGTTTCTGTACCCATAATCCACCCCCATATAAATTTTGGAGAGGTTTCTGTACCCTTTAATCCAATCCCATAAATATGGGAGAGGTTTCACCCCTTATCCACCCGACATACAAATATGGGAGAGGTTTCTGTACCCCTTAATCCACCCCATAAATATGGGAAAGGTTTGCACTTATTATCCACCCCCACAAATATGGGAAAGGCTTACACCCATAATCCACCCCACATAAATATGGGAGAGGTTTTCACCATAATCCACCTCACACATAAATAAGGGAGAGGTTTCTGTACCCATAATCCACCCCCATAAATATGCGAGAGGGTCTGTACCCCATAATCCACCCCACATAAATATGGGAGAGGTTTCAACTCATAATCCACCCACCAAATATGGGAGAGGTTTCTAATCATAATCCACCCCATACAATATGGGAGAGGCTCTGTACCCTATAATCCACCCGACATAAATATGGAAGAGGTTTCTGTACCCCACAATCCACCTCAAATATGAGAGAGGTTTCTGTACCCTTAATCCACCCTCTATAATATGGGAGAGGTTTCTGCACTTATAATCCACCCTCATATAAATATGGGAGATGTTTCTGTACCCCACATAATCCACCCATATTATATGGAGAGGTTTCTGTACCCCATAATCCACCTGATATAAATATGGAGAGGTTTCTACCCTATAATCCACCCGACATAAATATGGGAGAGGTTTCTGTACCCATAATCCATGCCCCATAAATATGGGAGAGGTTTCTGTACCCCTAATCCACCCGACATAAATATGGGAGAGGTTTCTGTACCCTATATCCACCTGACATAAATATGGGAGAGGTTTCTACCCCATAATCCACCCCATAAATATGGAAGAGGTTTCTGTACCCCTTAATCCACCGGACACAAATATGGGAGAGGTTTCTGTACCCCATAACCCACTGACATAAATATGGGAGAGGTTTCTGTACCCCATAATCCACCCCACATAAATATGGGAGAGGTTTCTGTACCCCATAATCCACCCCACATAAATATGGGAGAGGTTTCTACCCCATAATCCACCTGACATAAATATGGGAGAGGTTTCTGTACCCCATAATCGACCCTCCATAAATATGGAAGAGGTTTTGAACCTCTTAATCCAATAACATTAGGGGAGAAGTTTTGCACCCCATAATACCACCCTCACATAAATATGGGAGAGGTTTCTGTACCCCATAATCCACCCCCATAAATATGGAGAGGTTTCCTGTACCCCATAATCCACCCCACATAAATATGGGAGAGGTTTCTGTACCCTATAATCCACCCGACATAAATATGGGAGAGGTTTCTGTACCCCATAATCCACCCCCATAAATATGGGAGAGGTTTCTGCACCAATCCACCCTTCATAAATATGTGAGAGGTTCTGTACACCATAATCCACCCCACATAAATATTGGGAGAGGTTTCTGTACCCCAAATCCACCCCACATATATATGGGAGAGGTTTCATACCCTATAATCCGCCCCCCATAAATATGGGAGAGGTTTCTCAACCCCATAATCCACCCCCATAAATATGAGATGTTTCAACCCCATAATCCACCCCACATAAATATGAGGTTTCTGTACCCCTATAATCCACCCGACATAAATATGAGAGGTTTCTGTACCCCATAATCCACCCCCATAAATATGGGAGAGGTTTGTACTTAATCCACCCCTAGATATGGAGTGGTTTTTTACCCCATAATCCACCCCACAAATATGGGAGAGGTTTCTGTACCCCTTAATCCACCCCCATAAATATGGGAGCGGTTTCATTTATAATCCACCCCATAAATATGGGAGAGTTTTTCACCCCATAATCACCACAATAGGAGAGGTTTATAATAATCCACCCGACATAAATATGGGAGAGGTTTCTGTACCCCATAATCCACCCGACATAAATATGAGAGGTTTTGCACCCATAATCCACCTGACATAAATATGGGAGAGGTTTCTGTACCTATAATCCACCCGACATAATATGAGGAGGTTTCTGCACTTATAATCCATGCCCCATAAATATGGGAGAGGTTTCTGTACCCCATAATCCACCATAAAGAGAGAGGTTTCTGTACCCTATAATCCACCCGACAAATATGAGAGGTTTCTTGCACCCATAATCCACCCCCATAAATATGGAAGAGAGGTCTGTACCCCTTAATCCACCAAACATGGGAGAGGTTTCTGATCTATAACCCACCCGACATAAATATGGGAGAGGTTTTCATCTAATCCACCCCACATAAGTGGTACTCCCAAATCCACCCCACATAAATATGGGAGAGGTTTCTGTACCCCATAATCCACCCACATAAATATGGGAGAGGTTTGTACCCCATAATCGACCCCTAAATATGAGAGGTTTGTACCCATAATCCACCCCCCACATAAGGGAGAAGCTGTACCCCATAATACCACTCCATAAATATGGGAGAGGTTGTACCCTCTATAATCCACCCCCATAAATATGGAGAGGTTTCTGTACCCCATAATCCACCCCACATAAATATGGGAGAGGTTTCTGTACCCTAATCCACCCCACATAAATATGGGAGAGGTTTCTGTACCTATAATCCACCTGACATAAATATGGGAGAGGTTTGCACTTACATCCACCCCCAAAATATGGGAGAGGTTTCACCCCTATAATCCACC
>NW_024720660.1:0-8940 GCF_018991925.1 Homarus americanus
TTTTCGGGAAAGTAGATAACCAACTTTCCCGGAAAGTAGATATTTCCCATTTTCTATGATACAAATTTCCCGCGTTCTATGATAATCTATTTCGCAAAATTAGATAATATTTCACAAAAAAGTCGATAATTACTTCCCCGAAAAGTCGATAATCTACTTTCCCGAAAAGTAGAAAAATCTACTTTTCGGGAAAGTAGATAACCAACTTTCCCGGAAAGTAGATATTTCCCATTTTCTATGATGCAAATTTCCCGCTTTCTATGATAATCTACTTCGCAAAATTAGATAATATTTCACAAAAAAGTCGATAATTACTTCCCCGAAAAGTCGATAATCTACTTTCCCGAAAAGTAGAAAAATCTACTTTTCGGGAAAGTAGATAACCAACTTTCCCGGAAAGTAGATATTTCCCATTTTCTATGATACAAATTTCCCGCTTTCTATGATAATCTACTTCGCAAAATTAGATAATATTTCCTCTGTGGCCTTGTAATCTACTTCCCCGAAAGTCGATAATCTACTTTCCTGAAAGTAAAGCATTTTTCGTAGTGAGATAACCAACTTCCAGAAAGTAGATATTTCCCATTTTTTTATGATAAATTCTCCGTTTTCTATGATAATCTTCTTAGCAAAAATTAGGATAATATTTCCAAAATTCGGGGAAAAATCTACTCTAAAAGTCGATAATCTACTTTCCCAAAAGTAGAGGTACCATCTACTTTTCGGGAAAGTAGATAACCAACTTTCCCGGAAAGAAGATATTTCCCATTTTTTATGATACAAATTTCCCGTTTTCTATGATTATCTACTTCGCAAAATTACGTAATATTTCCCCCCCAAATTCGAAAATCTACTTCCCCGAAAAGTCCATAATCTACTTTCCCGAAAAGTAGAAAAGCTATCTACTTTTCGGGAAAGTAGATAACCAACTTTCCCGGAAAGTAGATATTTCATTTTTATATACCCTCCTTCTGTTTTCTATGATTATCTACTTCGCAAAAATTAGATAATATTTCCCCCAAAATTCGAAAATCTACTTCCCCGAAAAGTCGATAATCTACTTTCCCGAGAAGTAGAAAATCTGTCTACTTTTCGGGAAAGTAGATAACCAACTTTCCCGGAAAGAAGATATTTCCCATTTTTTATGATACAAATTTCCCGTTTTCTATGATTATCTACTTCGCAAAATTACGTAATATTTCCCCCAAAATTCGAAAATCTACTTCCCCGAAAAGTCGATAATCTACTTTCCCGAAAAGTAGAAAAGCTATCTACTTTTCGGGAAAGTAGATAACCAACTTTCCAGGAAAGTAGATATTTCCCATTTTTTATGATACAAATTTCCCGTTTTCTATGATTATCTACTTCGCAAAATTAGGTAATATTTCCCCAAAAATTCGAAAATCTACTTCCCCGAAAAGTCGATAATCTACTTTCGCGAAAAGTAGAAAATCTATCTACTTTTCGGGAAAGTAGATAACCAACTTTCCCGGAAAGTAGATATTTCCCATTTTTTATGATACAAATTTCCCGTTTTCTATGATAATCTACTTCGCAAAATTACGTAATATTTCCCCCAAAATTCGAAAATCTACTTCCCTGAAAAGTCGATAATCTACTTTTCCGAAAAGTAGAAAAGCTATCTACTTTTCTAGAAAGTAGATAACCAACTTTCCCGGAAAGTAGATATTTCCCATTTTTTATGATACAAATTTCCCGTTTTCTATGATAATCTACTTCGCAAAATTAGGTAATATTTGCCAAAAAGTCGATAATCTACTTCCCCAAAAAGTCAATAATCTACTTTCCCGAAAAGTAGAAAATCTATCTACTTTTCGGGAAAGTAGATAACCAACTTTCCCGGAAAGTAGATATTTCCCATTTTTTATGATACAAATTTCCTGTTTTCTATGATAATGTACTTCGCAAAATTAGGTAATATTTCCCCAAAAATCGATAATCTACTTCCTCGAAAAGTCGATAATCTACTTTCCCGAAAAGTAGAAAATCTATCTACTTTTCGGGAAAGTAGATAACCAACTTTCCCGGAAAGTAGATATTTCCGATTTTTTATGATACAAATTTCCCGTTTTCTATGATAATCTACTTCGCTAAATTAGGTAATATTTCCCCCAAAATTCGAAAATCTACTTCCCGAAAAGTCGATAATCTACTTTCCCGAAAAGTAGAAAATCTGTCTACTTTTCGGGAAAGTAGATAACCAACTTTCCCGGAAAGTAGATATTTCCCGTTTTTATGATACAAATTTCCCGTTTTCTATGATAATCTACTTCGCAAAATTAGGTAATATTTCCCCCAAAATTCGAAAATCTACTTCCCCGAAAAGTCGATAATCTACTTTCCCGAAAAGTAGAAAAGCCATCTACTTTTCGGGAAAGTAGATAACCAACTTTCCCGGAAAGTAGATATTTCCCGTTTTTTATGATACAAATTTCCCGTTTTCTATGATAATGTAATTCGCAAATATGGTAATATTTCCCCCAAAATTCGAAAATCTACTTCCCCGAAAAGTCGATAATCTACTTTCCCGAAAAGTAGAAAAGCCATCTACTTTTCGGGAAAGTAGATAACCAACTTTCCCGGAAAGTAGATATTTCCCGTTTTTTATGATACAAATTTCCCGTTTTCTATGATAATCTACTTCTCTAAATTAGGTAATATTTCGCCCAAAATTCGAAAATCTACTTCCCCGAAAAGTCGATAATCTACTTTCCCGAAAAGTAGAAAATCTGTCTACTTTTCGGGAAAGTAGATAACCAACTTTCCCGGAAAGTAGATATTTCCCATTTTTTATGATACAAATTTCCCGTTTTCTATGATAATCTTCTTAGCAAAATTAGATAATATTTCCCCCAAAATTCGAAAATCTACTTCCCCGAAAAGTCGATAATCTACTTTCCCAAAAAGTAGAAAATCTATCTACTTTTCGGGAAAGTAGATAACCAACTTTCCCGGAAAGTAGATATTTCCCATTTTTTATGATACAAATTTCTACTTTCCCGAAAAGTAGAAAAGCCATCTACTTTTCGGGAAAGTAGATAACCAACTTTCCCGGAAAGTAGATATTTCCCATTTTTTATGATACAAATTTCTACTTTCCCGAAAAGTAGAAAATCTGTCTACTTTTCGGGAAAGTAGATAACCAACTTTCCCGGAAAGTAGATATTTCCCGTTTTTTATGATACAAATTTCCCGTTTTCTATGATAATCTACTTCGCAAAATTAGGTAATATTTCCCCCAAAATTCGAAAATCTACTTCCCGAAAAGTCGATAATCTACTTTCCCGAAAAGTAGAAAATCTGTCTACTTTTCAGGAAAGTAGATAACCAACTTTCCCGGAAAGTAGATATTTCCCGTTTTTTATGATACAAATTTCCCGTTTTCTATGATAATCTACTTCGCAAAATTAGATAATATTTCCCCCAAAATTCGAAAATCTACTTCCCCGAAAAGTCGATAATCTACTTTCCCGAAAAGTAGAAAATCTGTCTACTTTTCGGGAAAGTAGATAACCAACTTTCCCGGAAAGTAGATATATCCCGTTTTTTATGATACAAATTTCCCGTTTTCTATGATAATCTACTTCGCAAAATTAGATAATATTTCCCCCAAAATTCGAAAATCTACTTCCCCGAAAAGTCGATAATCTACCAGACTGTCTATCATATAACTTATATATATTATATAAGAAAACCACATTAGTTTCCTTCCATCCTGAGTGCTAGACAACTTTAATATCTCGATACCCCTACACTCTCTTCCTTATTTATGTTTTTCCTGTTCCTACTATCATGAACATGCTCTTCATTCTCGTCTATACAGTAATGTTGATTCAATAATTATCGTTGTACATCTCAATTATTGCCATTTTTATATGGAACTCTGCATACATTTAAATATTCCCACAATGTTCCTCAAAATGCTCAGACCAAATATAACTTTCTCAAAATAAGTACAGTAAAGTATCACAATAGATCAACATTAATGTAAAAGGATATCCATGAAATAGAAACATATTTTTTTATTCTATCTTAATGCAAACACATTCTATTATACATTAATGTACAGATTAAATAAATTATAAACTTTTGTTATTTTTGTTTTAGGTGCGTGAGGCCAAGAGTGCCAAGCCTCGTACCTAGTGAAGCAAACATGGCGGACTTGGAGTGTAAAGAACCATTTGACAGTCCAGGAAACAACTGGCTGAGCCCTTGGTAACACATTTAATAACAATATTATATCAGATATATAATAATTATAATGCCAAGTGCTTATTATATATAATATTGTGGCGAGATAAAACGAATTTAATGGTTAATTTAGTAGATTATGTTGGGTCGTCGTCAACGCAGGTGTGGGGTCATCAAGCACAGGTAGTGGAGTCGTCAAGCACAGGTGGACATACTGTATCGTGTTATTTATTATCCTCTATAACAAAAGTCATGATAACTAACCATATTTCTGTTGTTTATTACACAAAAAAAAGATTCCTAGGTGAATTTTTACTTTCTGACAAAAGGAAGGTTAATCCATTGACTGTCCGCAGGCCATGTTTACCTGAGGTTATACTCCTCACTAAGCCCGTGTTTTCTCTTCATTTCCCTATAAGTTAGGTTAAGTTTGGTGGGTTGGCTTTTTTGGTATAAGAATAAGTTTTCTTTCGTGTGTACTTTTGGTGTTTGACTCAAATCTGACCTTCATTTTTGTGCATATATAAACTACTAATAATAATATACACAGGTACTGCAGCTGATTGTTAGCACCAAGGTGCACACTACTCTTGTTAGGTAAATGAGATCCTTCCCAGGGATTCATACCTGGACTATTTCTGTGTCCAGTATCATTAGGTAGCGACCGTGAGCTATATGTAAAGCGGCAATAAATTGACCAACCGGCAATAGTTGTGCATCTACATGACTAGACCTGCATTCACTGAATCGGCTATGAGCCGATCATTGGTAACAGTGAAAGCTTGCACAGAGGCTTCAGTTGCATGCATGTTAGTTGATTACTTTTTTTTACTGCTGTTTAAGACGTTCATTCGTTTCCCTAGTTTAGCTACATCTTCTGCAGTTGCCGTACCAAATAGGGTGTTACTTAATAACTCGACAAAATTAAATAGACCACGGTTTTTATGAGAATGAACATTGTTCCTGACGTCTTCAGGAGTCGTGGGCAGCTTTCCCTCCAAGTGCATACACATTTGAGTAGACGCTTCATATAGGCGTTATGAAGTGAGATGGTAGACTGTTGTTTGAGATCTTGTGTACTTATAGCTGTTTCAATGTGGACAGCTATTGACCTCAGGCATATATCACTAAACTTTGGTGCTGGTACTTGACAGTTACGACATCTTCCACTATAAGTACTTTGCTCAGTGGGGCAACTAAAGCTTTGGATTTGATGATGTTTGCTGGGGATGCAGCTGTTGCCACAGCGTTCCATGCCAACAGGAGTAGCGATATCCAAGCCATGCCTGAAAGGGGTGAGGATAATTAATGTTTTTTGTTTGCTGATCACAGTTTTTGATGATATTTATTGTCTATTGTTGTGATGTATTGTTTATTGTTGTGTTGAGCAACTGTCGTAGTAGAAGTAGGCTGTAATTAACGGACATTAGGGGTCCCTACTAAGTGTCTGCTAACTTTTATCATTCTATCTACATGAACTATGTCAGTGACATTTGTCGTTGGGTCAACTACATGAAATTTGTTTCCATGTTCTTTTCCTTTAATCAGGTAGGGACCTGTGAATTTAGGCAAAAGTTTTGATGTACGTTCCGGTGCTTTTGTCGTTACTGCGTCTCCTATTTTTGGAGTTACAGGCTTGGGTTTTTATGTTGCTTGCAGATCATTTCAGCACGTGAGGCTGTTAAATGCTTTTGTACTTTTTCATGAATGCTGTGAAAACATTGATTTGCTTCTTGGCATGGTCATCCATGTTGCATACAGGTTGTGGGGTTCCTGCTAGTTGATCATAGAGCAAGCATCTTTTGGCACCATAAATTATGTAGTATGGCTATTTTCCTGAAAAGCTATTGATAGATCCATTGATGGATTCTGCTACTTGTGGAAGCCAGTCCTTCCAGGAACTGTGCATCGGATTCACCACGTGTCGAAGAATCTAAAGAATTTTACAATTTGTACGCTTGACGAACCCATTTGAGGATGGATGCAGATTTTGCAAAAAGGTGCCTTTTTGGGTTTGGTTCCTGTGGTAGGGTTGTCCCTTAGAACTGGTTATGGGCGCTAATAGCAGAGCCCTAGGAGTACAATATTTTATGGCATATAAGACACACTATTTTGTCTGAAAGGGGGCTAAAAAATCAGCCTGCGTCCTATTTGTGAAATTGTCTCCCGTAAGCTAATGAATTCCCCCAGTTGCTGTCTCCAGAAGGCTAAATTCTACCTAACCTAACTCCACAATTAAAAATGGTTTTGCTTACTTTACACATTATTTTTAATTAATTAAAAGATAATTACGTATCGTAAAAATAAAAGCCGGATTTATAATTACTGTACTGATGATAACCCGAGATAATTAACGTCTGTATGCCCAACTCTTGAGAGGCAGCTAAGCAGTAACCATTTATGAACAAGCATTACTATCTATTAATGCCATACCTGCCACATTTATTTTAAAATCTACAAAGACCTGATACAAATGAAAATTTACAGATAACTCTCTTTTCACCATTACATCTGTTAACATTGGTGGCGGCATTGTAGGCAACAGGCTAGTGGGCCAAGCTGTTGTTTTTCAACTGGTATTTTCAGGTAGATATAGTATACGCAGCTTTTTTCATTTGCATTTACCGATATACATGCACACACCATCCTGCATACATACAGTGAAAAAAAATAAAAGAAATAATTGTTTTAAGGACAAACACATAAAAGGAATATACTGTACACGAGTTAGCTGGCTCAGTGGGGGAGCTGGAGGATGGCTGGTGGTGGTGTGTTGGTAGGGAACCGACCATAGCAACTATGGTAAACAGGGAGTACAGTATGTTGACTGTGTTAAACTGCCATAAAGCTTTTATTTACTGGTTTGGCAATAGAGTATTTTTGCTGTATCTTTATTGGTATTATTTTTATATATTCCTCACATTTACTGGTACTGTGGATACATTAGTTTTTTCTTAAATACTCCCTGGTAAAATGGGGGGGGGGTGCGTCTTACACGGCCGTATGCTTCCACCGCATCATAAATTTCCTCCACGTAATCTATGAGCCTAGTCCCTGGTTTGTGTTCCTTTTTCTGGCTGCCTTGCTTGTAGGTACTTGTAGCTTAATGGGTTTATTTAACTCAAGGTGGATAAGTCAGGTTAACGATAAGAGAGTCGCTATGACTAGGTCGATAATGAGGCTAACAATTGGTGGTGTGGGGCCTTCTTGTCCTGGGTTATCTTCCTGAGTCAATCGGGATTTGTCTTACTTTTAAGATATTGGCCTTGGGGCTTCTGGGTGCCTTAGTGGGCTATTTATTAAATATTATAAGCGTAAACTATAGATTGTGTAGGTTGGGTGGTGTTCGTGGCATCTATTTGGTTTATATCTGTACCAGGTTGAGTTGAGCCATACTGCACTTAGGTTATAAAGCACCGGCGTCAGGGACTACTGCAGGGGTGGGCAATTATTTTTGATGGAGGGCCACTTCATGAATGGTGGCACACTTCGCGGGCCACACACTTAATGTAGATACAAATGTATTATATTAACACAAAGTAAAACCTTGTATTTGTAAATACAGGAAATAAGATAAGATAAAAAGTACATAGTGAAAATGTGGGTAAATAAACACATATCTGAGCTAATATAATTTATTATGATATGTACTAATATTAATACTACTATTAATACTAATATAGTTAAAATGCAATGCAATTAGCACTAATTGCTTCAACATTATTAGGACAGAATCGATTTTGATGGCTGAAATTCCACTTCTGTCCAGATGTTCTCATCTCTTCCTTCCTTAGGGTACTGGAGGTAGGGTGGTGTCAGTCAGCAGCACAAAGGAGAATGCGATTAGTGTTGCTGCTGCGCTGGACGTCTGAGTCAGGTCACGATGGTGAGGTGTGGGTGCAACAGTTCCTCTGGAGAAGAAAGACACGTTGAGAATTCCCATGAGGTCAAAGATGGGTTCTCAGGTAAAAGGTTTAGTCTCCCTTGACCTAATAGTTATAATTAATGGATTCCCATACCACACCTGTACCTAATGCAGGTGTTCTCACTATCAAGTTAACAGTGACGAGCCAGTATTGCTGCTATGTCCACCCAACTTCCAAAATTGTCCTTTCTGTAATTAATAAAAAAAAAAAAATCTGATTGCCAAGTGCAATGGCGGGCCGCAGAAAAAATTTGGCGGGCCAAATGTGACCCGCGGGCCGTGCTTTGCCCACCCCTGGACTACTGTATGGTCGAGGTTTGTATTGTAGCATTATAAATAAGTATTTGCAGCTCTCTCAGAACAATAGGGTAAGGATATATTAGAAGGTTTTTATTCTGAGTCATTGTTGTGTTTTTTATCAGAATTTAAGTTTAGAATTTTGCTTTGAAGCAACAAGGGCAGCAAGTTTGTCTGTGAGTGGGCCAGTATATTTGGTCTAGTTCATAATCTTTCAACGGGCTCTTCGACAGCAGTAGGTTATTGAACGCCTATACAATTTAGGTCTAATTTTTTGTAAGGTTTGTAAATTTTTAGTTTGTACTTGTATCACAAGTTTTTCTTTTTTGGTATCGTTATATTGTCCAATACCTGGCAAACTACCGTGCCCTTCAAACTACCATTGGGGTAGTAAACCACATCAATATTGGTAGATCTAACGGCTCACCCGACAGTCTTACCAATCTGTCCAGACAGAGCACATGTCTGTTTCGTGCACTGTACTGATACTACTAATGGTAGTTTGG
>NW_024720661.1:0-8773 GCF_018991925.1 Homarus americanus
GATTGTCTGTTTTTTTTTGTTGTTGTTACCTGTTGGGATCTGGGTAGACGTATAACTATATTCTAAATCCCCAACTCGTAACAAATGGCGACCGTGACAGGACACGACCTTAAGCACCATATTCCTTCCTCCCTTGTTACTCAGTGTTAATTATTCCTCCCAGTCACTTCTGTTCACAATTGCTTTACGGTAGTTTAAAGTTTCCTTCATATGTGTGTGCATATATTGGTATTATCGTATAGTAAGAGTGACAGACGTAGGATATTAGGTTCCAAGTGTCATAAGGCTTACTTGTTATTACACGTGGCAGTTGTGTAGTAAGTCTTATCGAGTGTTGGGAAGAATCCGGATCTGTTTAATGCCGTACCCTCACTCCAGAGTAGGTTGTTCCATAGTCACTAGTTTACGGTGAAGTGATATCTTGGGACGCCACGCTCTACCAGGACCCCATAATTATAAAGCCTCAATTATTGTTCTTCTCATTATCTCATTCAGGGTCAATCATACCATTTATCAGGGTTGTTAATCCGGATCTTTATATTAATGCCGTAATACGCCCTACCTCTTTCAAGTATATCAGGTTTGTTAATCCGGATCTTTATATTTATGCCGTAATACGCCCTACCTCTTTCAAGTCTCTTATCCTTATCTAAGGATCTTCTCAGAAGAACAATAATCATAAGTGTAATTTCCCTAGGTATAACTTGGTTAGTTTCTGGGACTTTCTGGTTATCCACTGCCGTGATATTTTCTAGGGTTATCCACTTATCTTATCTTTTGACCATTAGTTAATTTATCCTATTTTTCTTAACAATGGCCACCTCAGGTTTTGATCTCCAGGATTTTATTGAAAATCCTTCCGTAGCTAAATTACGTGTTAATATCCTGAAGAAAGAATGGAAAGAAATAGCCAACTATTACAATATCCCATTTTCACAGCAACTGACTAAGGAAATGTTAAAAATCATGTGATTGAAGTGTTGGTTCAACAAGAAGTTTTAAAAGAATCCGCTGTTGACAGATTAACGCCCATGTCCAAGAAACTTCAACCACTATCCACCACCCCTCCTCACTCAGAAGTTGCCTCAGGTCTGGCTAGCCCTCAAGAAGAAACGCAACGAATAGACGCCTTAGAACTAGAACGAGCTAGGTTCGAGTTCCAAATCAAAATGAAAGAACTAGAGTTGGAACAGACCAAGTTGGAGCAAAAGTTGGAGCATGAGGGAAGGTCGGAACAGGCAAAGTTGGAGCATGAGGAAATGATGGAACGGGCCAAGTTGGAGCAGGAGGTTAGACTGAAAGAACTACAGGTAAGAGAGATAGAAGTCACCTTAACATCGGAGTTCAGATCAAAAGAAGTGGCATTAAGAGAGAAACTAGCTGCTTTTAACCCTGCTACTGCTTCTTCCCTTGTTCCCGGGTTTGATGAATCCGATATGGACGGGTCATTTAGGACTTTTGAGAAAATAGCCGGGAAGAATGAGTGGCCAAAGGACCAGTGGGTGTCAGTGTTAGTTCCTAAATTATATGGCAAGGCTCGTAGAGTTTATAACTGTTTAGACCAGACTGATGACTATGATAACGTAAAAAAGAATATCCTCACCTCTTATGCTATCACGCCAGATGGATACCGCAGAAGTTTCTGTAAACCAACTGCAAACCATTTTCCCACACCTTTTGTTGTTTTATCAAGAAAAGCTTATAGGTTTTTTAAGAAGTGGTTAGAGGCTACAGAGACCCACATTTTCAGGTGATTTGTTAAATTTGTAGTCCTGGAGGAGGAGCAAGATACCATTTCTACATCTTGAAGCATGTGGACGAGCGTGGAGAGGTTAATTTAGGCGTGCTGCTGAGCTGGCTGATGCGTAATACGCTTTGTTGGTGGAGTCACTGGGCAGTAGAGAACGGGTATCATATATACAACTCTTGAGATGATAACCTTGGGAACGTAGTGGTAGGTCGAAAGGTCCCCAATAATTCCAATTTCTGACGCAAACTAAGTTACTGAGCCTTACTAGAAAAAAACCCAGCCATATACGATCAAGACTTGTAAACACCCAAAGTGTCGAACTTCTAAAAGTAGTTCCCTGGATCCCAAATTCAAACCAATAGCAACCACCAATGTGGAAAGGCCCCATCAGGATCTCTTCTCTTCATTTACCTATGAGGGAAAAATTTCAATCATAGAGGGGTCTCGTTCTTTCCCTATTCGTATACTACGTGATACGGGCGCAGCACAGTCTATCCTCCTGTTTAACGTCATTCCTGATTATCTACCGCATTTACTAATGAGAGTGTTCTAATTTCAGATCTCTCATCCCATTCTTCCTATCCTTAGCTAAAGTGCACCTCCAATGTCCCTTGATTACTGGGGAAGTGCAATAGCCATAAGGAAAGACCCAATGCCTGTGTGCGGCACCATTTATTATTGCAATGACTCCCAGGAGATCTAGTGGTTCCTAACATAAAGACAGTCGACTCTCCTCACCTGTCAACTCCACCACTGACCTTTTAAAGAAACTATTCTCATCTTTTCCCATCTTGTGCTGTCACCCGGTCGAAGCAGAGTGTGCGAAATGGGCCCTCTCTTCATCTAAAACCACCTCTATGCATTTTCCTACCCCACAGAAGACGTACAATAAGACAATTATATGATGAGCTCGTTAAAGCCCAACAATCTGATCCATCTTTGACCAACTTCATCATGCAGCAGTTGAGGTAAAGATTTTTAACACCCTTCCGTGTTTTTATTATGAAGGGTTTTTATGAGGCCTATAGGCCCCCTGAGCTTGCCCATCTAGGACACGTGGTCTGAAATACATCAAGTGGGTACTCCCAATTTCAGTCAGACCAGCATTAATTGCCCTTGCTCATGATGGTATTTCAGGACATTTGGGAATCCTGAAAACATATAAAAAGCTCCTCCAACACTATTATTGGCCTGGACTTAGGAAGGATGTGTCAAAATACCTAAAATCTTGTCATATTTGTCAAATGGTAGGAAAACCAAATGAAAGTATACCAGCAGCTCCCATTAAGCCCATCCCAGTATTTTCTACACCATTTGAAAAGATTGTTGTGGATTGTGTGGGCCCATTATCAAAGACTAAGAAGGGAAATCAATTCCTGCTCACAGTTATGGATACCAGTACACGTTATCCTGAGGCTTTTCCCCTTAAAAGCATCACTTCAAAAAATGTAATCAAACCTCTTTTACACCTTTTCACTTCAGTGGGCATTCCTAAAAAGATCCAATCCGATCAGGGCACCAATTTTACGAGCAATCTTTTCAAACAGGTGATGAAAGACCTCAGTGTGGACCATTGTACATCTTCGGCTTACCACCCACAATCCCAAGGTTGCTTGGAACGGTTCCATCAAACTTTCAAATCAATGATCAAAAAATATTGTATAGAACACCAAAAGGAATGGGATGAAAGCATAGACTTGTTACTCTTTGCCATCAAGGAATGTCCCCAGGAGTCATTGGGTTTCTCCCCATTCGAGTTACTATATGGGAGACAAATTAGGGGACCCCTTAAAAGAGTAAAGGAGCAGTGGTTTGACACTCCATCTATTAAGCCCGCAACAGTTTCCCAATACATTGACACCTTAAGGGACAAATTAACTGAAGTCCGAACCATTGCTCAGTCAAACTTAAAAAAGTCCAAGAAAAAATGGTGAAGTCCCAACCTAAATTAGTTAAAAGATCATTTTCTCCAGGTGACAAAGTGTTACTCTTTCTACCCATTCCAGGCTCTCCCCTTAAAAGCAAGTTTACTGGTCCCTATATAGTTGCTAATAAACTATCTCCTCTCAACTATATAGTCCATACTCCTGGATCGCAGAAAAGATCTGCCAACTTGTTCACATTAATCTCATGAAACTTACTCATTCCAGGCAGTCAGAGGAAGACATCCCAGAGGCTATAAGTCAACCTGTATTGCATACGGTTTTGTTGTGGCTGAGCCAGAGACAGATAACATGGACCTATTGAGAATTTAGACTTCCTCTACCTAAAGAAAACCCTACTAACAGTCAGCATACTCAACAACTTCTGATGAGTATTTTTCTGTTCTGAATCCATCTCAAGCAAAAGATCTCACTGGGTTATTATCAACATTTCCTAAAGTCACCTCAGACCTCCCAGGTTTTTGCAATATACTTAAACATGATATTAAGCTAATCTCGGATGATGTACAACCCATTAGGCAATCAGCCTATCGACTAAATCCACAAAAAAAAAGAGATTATGAAAAAGGAGGTAGATTTTTTGTTAAAACATAACTTAGCTGAGCCTAGTACCTCCCCCTGGGCTTCACCTTGCCTTCTCATTCCAAAACCCGATGGCACTTTTCGTTTCTGTACCGATTATCATAAAGTGAACCAGGTCACTGTCTCAGACTCCTATCCTTTACCTTTAATTGAAGATATAATAGACAGCATAGGCTGTGCCAAATTTATCAGTACGGTGGACTTATTGAAAGGATATTATCAAGTGGGACTCACGGATAGGGCCAAAATAATCTCGGCATTTATAACTCCATTTGGTCTTTCAATATTTGGTTATGGCGTTTGGCTTTTCTAATGCTCCGGCCACATTCCAGAGGGCCATCAACTTCCTAATTCAAGACTTAGGTGGGACGTTCGCCTACCTGGATGACCTGGTGGTGGTGTCGGACAGCTGGGACGAACATCTGGTGCGTTTGGAGATACTGTTTGCACGACTGCAAGAGACTGGATTCACCATAAACCTGGCTAAATCTGCTTTTGGCCGGGCCTCAGTGACTTACCTGGGACACATCGTTGGGCATGGTATGGTGAGACCCAAGGACGCAAACGTTAGAGCCATCTTGTCCTTTCCCACTCCAAGGACGAGGAAGGAACTCATGCGCTTCCTGGGAATGTGCGGCTACTACCGTCGGTTCTGCAGTAACTTCTCCAGCGTGGCCAGACCCCTCACAGACCTTACCAGTTCTGCGGTCCCTTACATCTGGAACCAGAGGTGCGACCAGTCTTTCCACCGCCTCAAAGTCTTCCTTGCCTCCAAGCCTGTAGTCCACCCCCCTGACTACACCTCGCCCTTCCATCTGCAAATCGACGCTAGTGGTGTCGGAGTGGGGGCTGTGCTCCTACAACCCGACCCAACCACTGATGTTCTTCACCCTGTGGCATATTACTCCGCCAAGTTGAAAAAACATCAGACCAACTACTCGACCATAGAGAAGGAGGCCCTGGCTCTGGTGTTGGCAATAAAGAAGTTTGAATGTTACCTCCAGTCTTGCCCACAAACAACCCTGGTCTTCACCGACCATAACCCACTCGTTCATCCAAACCAACAAGACCTCCAACAGCGAATCCTCCTGGGCTCTCCTCACCCAGCCCTATAATCTAAGTCCTTTATAAAGGGGTCAATAACCTGATTACCGAAGACTCCTTATCGAGCTCCAGTGGAAATGCAGCAGCTACCCTCCAGACGCACCAGTTGATCACCTCCTTCGCGCCAGCGCTACGGAGGTCTTTGGAGGGGGGGTGTTACGAACCCCTCCACCCCGCACTACGAACCACGCCATCTATTGTCCTGATCTACCTACCCACCACCACGAGCAACGCCATCTAGGGACGAGACACGTGTATGACTCGTCTTAGTTACCACTCCGAGGTTTCCCTTCTCCATATCCTGGGTTGCGTCACCTCCTCAAAGTCTTCTTTGTCAGCTCCAATTCGAGGAGAGGCACTTGGCTCTGGGAAGTGACCACAGGATCATCTATCCTCTAAACCTACGTGCAGTGACTACCTACCGTCTTCTACAATACTCAGCCTTACTCGTCAGCCATCTCAGCTCCTCACTTAAGTACATGTATCTTGTATTAACTCCCCCACGTCCACTTGCTTCGAGATTGTTTTATGTTTATTAATATGTATATACTGTTAATGTTTAGGTTAAGTTTGGTTAAGGGTAATTTATAAGCTGAATATTTTGTTAAGGGATTTATGGTACTCTATTATATACAACGAAAACTCGCATCCTTTGTCTACCCTTTTATAGTCCGATTGTCTTTGTTTTTTTTTTATTGTTGTTACCTGTTGGGATCTGGGTAGACGTATAACTATATTCTAAATCCCCAACTCGTAACAAGAGTGTGTGGTCTACTGGTGTGTGAGGAGTGTGTGATCTACTTGTGTGTGAGGAGTGTGTGATCTACTGTTGTGTGAGGAGTGTGTGGTCTACTGGTGTGTGAGGAGTGTGTGATCTACTGGTGTGTGATGAGTGTGGTGTCTACTGGTGTGTGATGAGTGCGTGATCTACTGGTGTGTGGTGTGTGAGAGTGTGTGGTCTACTGGTGTGAGAAGGAGTGTGGTCTACTAGTGTGTGAGGTGTGTGATCTACTCGTGTATGAGGAGTGTGTGGTCTACTGGTGTGTGAGGAGTGTGTGATCTACTGGTGTGTGAGGAGTGTGTGATCTTCTGGTGTGTGAGGAGTGTGTGATCAACTGGTGTGTGAGGAGTGTGTGAGTTGTGTGTGATCTACTGGTGTGTGAGTAGTGTGTGATCTACTGGTGTGTGAGTAGTGTATGATCTACTGGTGTGTGAGTAGTGTGTGATCTACTGACGTGTGACGAGTGTGTGATCTATTGGTGTGCGAGGAGTGTGTGGTCTACTGGTGTGTGAGGAGTGTGTGGTCTACTGGTGTGTGAGGAGAGTGTGGTCTACTAGTGTTTGAGGAGTGTGTGATCTACTGGTGTGTGAGTAGTGTGTGATCTACTGGTGTGTGCGGAGTGTGTGATCTACTGGTGTGTGAGGAGTGTGTGATCTACCTGTGTGTGAGTAGTGTGTGGTCTACTCGTGTGTGAGGAGTGTGTGATCTTCTGATGTGTGAGTAGTGTGTGATCTACTGGTGTGTGAGGAGTGTGTGGTCTACTGGTGTGTGAGTAGTGTGTGGTCTACTGGTGTGTGAGTAGTGTGTGATCTATTGGTGTGTGAGGAGTGTGTGGTCTACTGGTGTGTGAGGAGTGTGTGATCTACAGATGTGTGAGTAGTGTGTGGTCTACTGGTGTGTGAGGAGTGTGTGATCTACTGGTGTGTGAGGAGTGTGTGAGGAATGTGTGATCTACTGGTGTGTGAGGAGTGTATGGTCTACTGGTGTGTGAGGAGTGTGTGATCTACTCTTGTGTGAGGAGTGTGTGGTCTACTGGTGTGTGAGGAATGTGTGATCTACTGGTGTGTGAGGAGTGTCTGATCTACTGGTGTGTGAGTAGTGTGTGGTCTACTGGTGTGTGAGGAGTGTGTGATCTACTGGTGTGTGAGTAGTGTGTGGTGTACTGGTGTGTGGGGAGTGTGTGGTCTACTGGTGTGTGAGTAGTGTGTGGTCTACTGGTGTGTGAGGAGTGTGTGGTCTACTGGTGTGTGAGGAGTGTGTGGTCTAATGGTGTGTGAGGAGTGTGTGATCTACTGGTGTGTGAGGAGTGTTTGATCTACTGGTGTGTGAGGAGTGTGTGGTCTTCTGGTGTGTGAGGAGTGTGTGGTCTACTGGTGTGTGAGGAGTGTGTGGTCTACTGGTGTGTGAGGAGTGTTTGGTCTACTGGTGTGTGAGTAGTGTGTGGTCTACTGGTAAATGAGGAGTGTGTAATCTACTGGTGTGTGAGGAGTGTGTGATCTCCTGGTGTGTGAGGTGTGTGTTGTCTCTGTGTGGTGTGTGAGTGTGTGGTCTGGGTGTGTGAGGAGTGTGTGGTCTACTGGTGTGTGAGGCGTGTATGATCTACTGGTGTGTGAGGAGTGTGTGATGTACTGGTGTGTGAATAGTGTGTGGTCTACTGGTGTGTGAAGAGTGTGTGGTCTGCTGGTGTGTGAGGAGTGTGTGATTTACTGGTGTGTGAGGAGTGTGTGGTCTACTGGTGTGTGAGGAGTGTGTGGTCTACTGGTGTGTGAGGAGTGTGTGAGGAGTGTGTGGTCTACTGGTTTGTGAGGAATGTGTGATCTACTGGTGTGTGAGGAGTGTGTTGTCTACTGGTGTGTGAGGAGTGTGTGGTCTACTGTTGTGTGAGGAGTGTGTGGTCTACGGGTGTGTGAGGAGTGTGTGGTCAACTGGTGTGTGAGGAATGTGTGAGGAGTGTGTTGTCTACTGGTGTGTTGAGAGTGTTTGGTCTACTGGTGTGTGAGGAGTGTGTGATCTACTGGTGTGTGAGGAGTGTGTGGTCTACTATTGTGTGAGGAGTGTGTGGTCTACTGGTGTGTAAGGAGTGTGTGAGGAGTGTGTGGTCTACTGGTTTGTGAGGAATGTGTGATCTACTGGTGTGTGAGGAGTGTGTTTTCTACTGGTCTGTGTGGAGTGTGTGGTCTACTGGTGTGTGAGGCGTGTGTGATCTACTGGTGTGTGAAGAGTGTGTGATCTACTGTTGTGTGAGGAGTGTGTGGTCTACGGGTGTGTGAGGAGTGTGTGGTCTACTGGTGTGTGAGGAGTGTGTGAGGAGTGTGTGGTCTACTGGTGTGTGAGGAGTGTGTGATCTACTGGTGTGTGTGGAGTGTGTGATCTACTGGTGTGTGAGAGGTGTGTGGTATACTGGTGTGTGAGGAGTGTTTGAGGAGTGAGTGGTCTACTGGTGTGTTGAGAGTGTTAGGTCTACTGGTGTGTGAGGAGTGTGTGATCTACTGGTGTGTGAGGAGTGTGTGGTCTACTGGTGTGTGAGGAGTGTGTGATCTATTGGTGTGCGAGGAGTGTGTGGTCTACTGGTGTGTGAGGAGTGTGTGGTCTACTGGTGTGTGAGGAGTGTGT
>NW_024720662.1:0-10480 GCF_018991925.1 Homarus americanus
AAGTTAGTTTCACGCCATTTAACGTTAGTTTAACGCCATTTGAAGTTAGTTTAATGCCATTTGAAGGACGTTTAACGTCATTTAAAGCATGTTTAACGCCATTTAAAGTTAGTTTAACGTCATTTAAAGTTAGTTTAACGCCATTTGAAGTTAGTTTAACGCCATTTGAAGTTAGTTTAACACTATTTAAAGTTAGTTTAACGCCATTTAAGGTTAGTTTCGTGCCATTTGAAGTTGGTTTATTGCCATTTAAAGTTAAATTAACGCCATTTAAGTCAGTTTAACGCCACTTAAAGTCTAACGCCATTTGAAGCCTTGTTTAATGCCAATTAAAGTTACTTTAAAGCTGTTTAAAGGTAGTTTAACGCCATTTAGAGTTAGTTTATCGCCGTTTAAGTTAGTTTAACACAATTTGAAATTAGTTTAATGCCTTTTAAAGTTAGTTTAACGCCATTTAAATTTAGTTTACCACCAATTAAAGTTAGTTTAACGCCATTTGAAGTTAGTTTAACGCCATTTCAAGTTAGTTTAACGCCATTTGAAGTTAGTTTAACGCCATTTGAAGTTAGTTTAACGCCATTTGAAGTTAGTTTAACACCGTTTGAAGTTAGTTTAACGCCATTTGAAACGCATTTAACGCCATTTAACGATAGTTTAACATCATTTAAAGTTTGATTAACGCCATTTAAAGATAGTTAAACACCATTTGAAGCACGTTTAACGCCATTTGAAGCATGTTTAACGTCATATGGTATCACGAAAATTGTGGCCAAGTCCCAGGTTGCTCATCTGACTTTCTGCTTCATTTACACGCAATTGCAGTGTCTCAATTGTTTCTCTGACCATTGACAACGCAACATACATATATCGTTTCACACCTGATCTTTTTTTTTCATTTTTGTATTTATAGTTCTTTATTATTAATATTGTTGTTATTATTACAGTTACTGTATTTTTATCATTATTTTATTTTTTATTTTTCTTTGTTTTATCATAAATTTTATTTATTATGAATTATTATGACTATTATTTATTATTATTATTATTATTATTATTATTATTATTATTATTATTATTATTATTATTATTATTATTATTATTATTATAAATATTATAAAGGGGCTTACTAAAGCCTAAGGAAGGAAGGATAATTATTATTAATATTATTATTATTACATTTTCGCCCCGAGGCCCCAATGTGGGTCAGTGACCTGTGCCCCGGTGGGCTAATGCCCGTAAAAAAAAAGAAAAAAATTAAATTTAGTTTAACGCCATTTGAAGTTAGTTGAACGCTATTTAAAGAAAGTTGAACTCCCATTAAAGTTAGGTGAACGCCATTTGAAGTTAGTTTAATGCCATTTTAAGTTTTTTAACGCCATATGAAATTAGTTTAACGCCATTTGAAGTTAGTTTAACGCCATATGAAGTTAGTTTAATTCCATTTAAAATTCGTTTAATGCCATTTAAAGACAGTTTAATGCCATTTAAAGTTTGTTGAACGCTATTTAAAGTAAGTTGAGCGCCCATTAAAGTTAGGTGAACGCCATTTGAAGTTAGTTTAATGCCATTTAAAGTTTTTTTAATGCCATATGAAGTTAGTTTAACGCCATTTGAAGTTAAGTTTAATGCCATTTGAAGTTAGTTTTACGCCATTTGAAATTAGTTGAACGCCATTTAAAATTAGTTTAACACCATTTAAAGTTAGTTGAACGCTATTTAAAGTTATTTTAACTCCATTTAAAACATGTTTAACACCATTTAAAGCTAGTTTCACGCCATTTAACGTTAGTTTAAAGTCATTTGAAGTTAGTTTCACGCCATGTGAAGTTAGTTTAATGCCATTTAAAGTTAGTTTAATGCCATTTAAAGTTAGTTGAATGCCATTAAAAGTAATTTTAACACCATTTAAAGTCATTTTAACACCATTTAAACTTGTTTGACGCCATTTAAAGTTAGTTTAACGCCATTTAAAGTTAGTTTAAGACCTTTTGAAGTTAACTTAACGCCATCTGTAGTTAATTTAAGGCAATTTAAAGTTAGTTTAACGCCATTTAAAGCTAGTTTAACGCCATTTAGAGTTAGTTAAATGCCATTTAAAGTTAGTTAAATGCCATTTAAAGTTAGTTAATGCCATTTAAAGTTCGTTGAATGCTATTTAAAGTAAGTTGAATGCTATTTAATGTTTGTTGAACAACATTTGAAGTTAGTTTAATGCCATTTAAAGTTTGTTTAACGCCATATGAAGTTAGTTTAACGCCATTTAATGTTAGTTTAACGCCTTTGAAGTTAGTTTAACGCCATTTGAAGTTAGTTTAACGCCTTTTAAGTTCGTTTAACGACATTTGAAGCATGTTTAACACCAATTAAAGTTAGTTTCACACCATTTAAAGTTAGTTTAACGCCATTTAAAGTTAGTTAAATGCCATTTAAAGTTAGTTAATGCCATTTAATTGGTTGTATGCATTTAAAACATGTTTAACGCCATTTTGAAGTTAGTTTTTGACTTATAAAAGTTAGTTTAACGCCATTTGAAGTTAGTTTCACACCATTCAAAGTTTGATTATCGCCATTTAACCATTTAAGTTTTAACGCCATTAAAGTTAGTTTAAGTCACTGTTGAAGTTAGTTTAACGCCATCTGAAGTTAATTTAATGCCATTTAAAATAGTTTAACATCATATAAATTAGATTAACGCCATTTAAAGATAGTTTAACGCCATTTAAAGTTCGTTTAATGCCATTTAAAGTCAGTTTAATGTCATTTAAAGTTCATGAACGCTATTTAAAGTAAGTTGAACCCTATTTAATGTTTGGTGAACTCCATTTTAAAGTTAGTTTAACGCCATTTAAAGATAGTTTAAGTCATTTTGAAGTTAGTTTAACGCCATCTGAAGTTAATTTAATGCCATTTAAAGTTAGTTTCGTGCCATTTGAAGTTGGTTTAATGCCATTAAAAGTTAAATTAGCGCCATTTAAGTTGGTTTAATGCCATTTAAAGTTAGTCTAACGGCATTTGAAACATGTTTAATTCCAATTAAAGTTAGTTTAACTCTGTTTAAAGGAAGTTTAACTCCATTTAGAGTTAGTTTATCGCCGTTTAAGTTAGTTTAACACTATTTGAAATTAGTTTAATGCCTTTTAAAGTTAGTTTAACACCAATTCAAGTTAGTTAACGCCATCTGAAGTTAGTTTAACGCCAATTCAAGTTAGTTAAATGCCATTTGAAGTTTGTTTAACGCCATTTGAAGTTAGTTTAACGCCATTTGAAACGCATTTAACGCCGTTTAATTTTAGTTTCACACAATTTAAAGTTTGATTAACGCCATTTAAAGATTGTTTAACGCCAATTGAAGCACGTTTAACGCCATTTGAAGCATGTTTAACGTCATTTAAAGCAGGTTTTTAAAGCCATTTAAAGTTAGTTTAACGCCATTTAAAGTTAGTTAAACGCCATTTGAAGTTATTTTAACTCCATATGAAGTTAGTTTAATGCCAGTTAAAGTTAGTTGAACTCTATTTAAAGTAAGTTGAATGCCCATTAAAGTTAGGTGAACGCCATTTGAAGTTAGTTTAATGCCATTTAAAGTTTTTTAACGCCATATGAAGTTAATTTAGCTCCATTTGATATTAAGTTTAATGCCATTCAAAGTTAGTTTAACGCCATTTGATGTTAGTTTAACGCCATTTAAAGTTAGTTTACCACCATTTAAAGTTGTTGAACGCTATTTAAAGATATTTTAACACCATTTAAAGTTAGTTTAACGCCATTTAACGTTTGTTTAACGCCATTTGAAGTTAGTTTCACGCCATTTAAAGTTAGTTTAACATCATTTAAAGTTAGTCTAAGGGCATTTAAAATATGTTTGACGCCATTTAAAGTTAGTTTAACGCCATTTGAAGTTAGTTTAATGCCATTTAAAGTTTTTTAACGCCATATGAAGTTAATTTAACTCCATTTGAAATTAAGTTTAATGCCATTCAAAGTTAGTTTAACGCCATTTGATGTTAGTTTAACGCCATTTAAAGTTAGTTTAACACCATTTAAAGTTGTTGAACGCTATTTAAAGATATTTTAACACCATTTAAAGTTAGTTTAACGCCATTTAACGTTTGTTTAACGCCATTTGAAGTTAGTTTCACGCCATTTAAAGTTAGTTTAACATCATTTAAAGTTAGTCTAAAGGCATTTAAAACATGTTTGAACCCATTTAAAGTTAGTTTCTACGCCATTGAAAGTTAGTTTAAGACCTTTTGAAGTTAACTTAACTCAATCTGAAGTTAATTTAATGCCATTTAAAGTTAGTTTAACGCTATTTAATGTTAGTTGAACGCCATTTGAAGTTAGTTTAATGCCATTTAAAGTTTGTTTAACGCCATATGAAGTTAGTTTAACGCCATTTAAAGTTAGTTTAACGCCTTTTAAGTTCGTTTAACGACATTTGAAGCATGTTTAACACCAATTAAAGATAGTTTAACGCCGTTTATAGTTAGTCTAACGCCGTTAAAGTTTGTTTAACGCCATATGAAGTTAGTTTAACGCTATATGAAGTTAGTTTAACGCCATTTGAAGTTAATTTAACGTCATTTAGAGTGAGTTTAATGCCATTTAAAGTTAGTTTCAGGCCATTTAAAGTTAGTTTAACGCCATTTGAAGTTAGTTTCACGACATTTAAAGTTAGTTTAACGCCATTTGAAGTTAGTTGAACGCCATTTAAAGTTATTTTAACGCCATTTAAGGTTAGGTTAACGCTATTTAAAACATGTTTAACGCAATTTAAAGTTAGTTTCACGCCATTTAAATTAGTATAACGCCATTTGAAGTTAGTTTAATACCATTCGAAACGCATTTAAAGCCATTTTACGTTAGTTTCACACCATTCAAAGTTTGATTATCGCCATTTAAAGTTAGTTTAACGGCATTTAAAGTTAGTTTAAGACCTTTTGAAGTTTACTTAATGCCATCTGTAGTTAATTTAATGCCATTTAAAGTGAGTTTAATGCCATTGAAAGTTAGTTTAATGCCATTTAAAGTTAGTTTAATGCCATTTAAAGTTCGTTGAAAGCTATTTAAAGTAAGTTGAACGCTATTTAACGTTAGGTGAACGCCAGTTGAACATAGTTTAATGCCATTTGAAGTTAGTTTAACGCCATTTAATGTTAGTTTAACACCATTTAAAGATAGTTGAACGCTATTTATAGATATTTTAACACCATTTAAAGTTAGTTTAACGTCATTTAACGTTAGTTTAACGCCATTTGAAGTTAGTTTCACGCCATTTAAAGTTAGTTTAGTGCCATTTAAAGTTAGTTTAACGCCATTTAAAGTTTGTTTAAGGCCATATAAAGTTAATTTAACGCCATTTAAAGTCAGTTTAACGCCATTTGAGGTTAGTTTAACGCCATTTGAGGTTAGTTTAACGCCATATGAAGTTAGTATAATGCCATTTAAAGTTCGTTTAATGCCATTTAAAGTTAGTTTAATGCCATTTAAAGTTAGTTTCGTGCCATTTGAAGTTGGTTTAATGCCATTAAAAGTTTAATTAGCGCCATTTAAGTTAGTTAAACGCCATTTGAAGCATGTTTAATGCCAATTAAAGTTTGTTTAACTCTGTTTAAAGGTAGTTTAACGCCATTTAGAGTTAGTTTATCGCTGTTTAAAGTTAGTTTAACATTATTTGAAATTAGTTTAATGCCATTTGATGTTAGTTTAACGCTATTTGAAACGCATTTAACGCCATTTAATTTTAGTTTCTCACCATTTAAAGTTTGATTAACTCCATTTAAAGATAGTTTAACGCCAATTGAAGCACGTTTAACGCCATCTGAAGCATGTTTAACGTCATTTAAAGCATGTTTAACGCCATATGAAGTTAGTTTAATGCCATTTAAAGTTCGTGTTAATGCCATTTAAAGTTAGTTTAATGCCATTTAAAGTTATTTGAACGCTATTTAAAGTAAGTTGAATGCCCATTTAAGTTAGGTGAACGCCATTTGAAGTTAGTTTAATGCTATTTTAAGTTTTTTAACGCCATATGAAGTTAATTTAATGCCATTTGAAATTAAGTTTAATGCAATTCGAAGTTAGTTTAGCGCCATTTGATGTTAGTTTAACGCCATTTAAAGTTAGTTTAACACCATTTAAAGTTGTTGAACGCTATTTAATGATATTTTAACACCATTTAAAGTTTGTTTAACGCCATTTAACGTTAGTTTAACGCCATATGAAGTTAGTTTCACTCCATTTAAAGTTAGTTTAACGTCATTCAAAGTTAGTTTAACGCCTTTTAAAGTTAGTTTAACGGAATTTAAAACATGTTTAACGCCATCTAAAGTTAGTTTCACTCCATTTAAAGTTAGTTTAAGACCTTTTGAAGTTAGGTTAACGCCATCTGAAGTTAATTTTATGTCATTTAAAGTTAGTTTCCTAGGGGGCAGGGAAAAAACACTTTTATTTGAATTGCAGGCTGCACTTTTCAGGCATCGTTTGTATGGCTGTAACAAACACCTGTGCAAAATTTCATGCCATTTCATGCATACTTACCCTGCCGCATCGCGAACGACTTTTTGTCAACTTTTAGTGTATACCAAAAATTAGGTGTCATTTAATGTTTTCCAGGATAATGATAAATTTTACATGGGTGACATCGATTTAATTCACTTGTTATTTTACAGGTACACCATATAGAAAATCATTACAAGTTCATATTGAAATTCTTTTTTGTGCAGAACCTTGGCATCATTTTCCTAGACAATAATCTTTGCCTAATATATCCATCTCTCGATTCGTATCCCGTCACTTCAGTGCAAGCTTCAGTCATCACTTTTATGCCTCTCGACCGCCTGAGTGCTGTTTGGCCACTTGGGCACCACTAATGGTGTCTCAAGAATGTCATTAACCTGTAGATTTGACAGAGAAGCAATGTAAGGAGGCTCAGTCTTGAGTTCATTCCTCCAGTTAATCATGGAATGATAGTTTTTTGCTTGCCACTTTAGTTTCGGAGTCACCACCTTTCTCATGTTGACTACAGGAGGCACATCCTCATTCCCATCTCCATCTTTACCCTCCTCATCAGTATAGTTTAACAAATTCTCGTCAACAGCAGCATCAGAATCTTCCTCTTCCTCTTCAGATCTGCCAGTGCATTCTTCCTTTTGCTGATTCTCCTCTCTAATTTTTCTTATCATTGAGACAGCTTTTTCTCTAACAGTCATGTCCTCATCTGCACACATACCAAGAAGAGGTTGATCTGTGTGGGCGAAGTATGCATTTCTCTGGACAGCCTTCTTCACTATCGTCTCCTCCTCACTATTCAGGTGTTTCATATATAGCAGGGACTGGAATACGTTCCTTGAGCCGTGTGTTACGTAAGGGTGTATCTTGATGTAAAACCACATTGGAGCACTGAACTTTATTATTGTAATGACAATTCTTTTCAACTCATGGCTGGGTCTTGATGTTGCTACATACAGCCTGAGGATTCTACTCCATAAGGTGTTCCACCTTGACACACAGGGAGGACCTGGCTCAATAGCAGCCAAGTCATCTTCAACAACACCTGTGATAACTCCTTTACAAATCCTATACAGGTATTTCTGATCCCAGGACAGATCTTTCTCCACTTCATCATTAAACACAGGGAAATCAGGGAAACTGACTGGCTGGAAGGCGACAACTGGAAGCTCAGACAAAGACTCCTTGATCTGCTTTCCAATGGGACCACGCCAATGCTCAGGACCACTTGGTTTACCATCATAGTGATAAAAAACTGCGCGGAAAGGCAGCTCATTTCCGTGAAGCTGACATATGAAATAATGGAGCAGGTGACCAAGTAACATTTCAAGATGATGAATGACTCCATTTTCTGATCCTACATTTACATTGGTTCCATCACAACCAACACACACAATGGGCTGCTGGGTTAGATTTTTCTCCACCAGAAACTCGTGAATAGTTTTGGCAATCTGCTTTCCGTGTCCAGTCTTGGGAGTCACATGTGTGAGATATTCATTGCCAGGCTCAACCATGATGACATAATGATCTTTCACCATCATCCTCGAACTCCATTTCTCGGTCTTCTCATTCTTTATCATCACACGAGTGGCGGTCTTCTTACCATCAAAATAGAGTGACGTCAAATTATCTAAACTAGCCATCTCAATTTCTTGCCTCTTAAATCGGTATTTTTGTCTCGCATCCCGCAGCTTATGTGGTCCAATAACCTGACTCTTGTCATCCTTTGTGATAATGCCATAGTCAGTTAAGGTGGCAGTAGCAATGGCAGCTCCAGCATAATCACTAATCAAGTATCGGTCACAAGCGGCAGCCAGTGTAGGGAGTCTTGTCCGGTTCTGTGAACTGGTGTCTGTCAGAGCCCTTGGATCAGAAAAGGCTGATAATCAATATAGACATAGCACCATACTCATCTGCAACAAGACAACTTAAATGAAATAAGAGATATGAAAAAAGTTGATAAACACTGAACAGAACATTGCACCGCCACAGCGGCTGTTTGGCTAGTACTGTAGGTAAATTTAAAAATTTCAGTAGAAAATGCGGCAGACTAAACCTCGACATATCAGCTTCAAATTTGGCATGAAGTCTTAGATATGTATAAGGAACAATGCCTGAAGAGTGCAGCTTTGAGCAAAATTTCACTGCCCCCTAGTTTAACGTCATATAAGTTAGGTTAAAGCCATATAAAGTTAGTTTAACGCCATTTAACGTTCGTTTAATGCCATCTAAAGTTAGTTTAATGCCATTTAAAGTTAGTTTAACGCCATATGAAGTTAGTTTAACGCCATTTAAAGTTAGTTTCGTGCCATTTGAAGTTTGTTTAATGCCATATAAAGTTAGTTTAACTCTGTTTAAAGGTAGTTTAACGCCATTTAGAGCCAGTTTATCGCTGTTTAAATTTAGTTTAACACTATTTGAAATTAGCTTAATGCCATTTAAAGTTAGTTTAACGCCATTTAAATTTAGTTTACCGCCATTTAAAGTTAGTTTAACGCCATTTGAAGTTAGTTTAACACCAATTCAAATTAGTTTAACGCCATTTGAAGTTAGTTTAACGCCATTTGAAGTTAGTTTAGCGCCATTTGAAGTTAGTTTAATGCCATTTGAAGTTAGCTTAACGCCATTTGAAACGCATTTAACGCCATTAACGTTAGTTTCACACCATTTAAAGTTTGATTAACGCCATTTAAAGATAGTTTAACGCCATTTAAAGTTAGTTTAACGACATTTAAAGTTAGTTTAACGACATTTAAAGTTAGTTTTAGACCTTTTGAAGTAAGTTTAATGCCAACTGAAGTTAATTTAATGCCATTTAAAGTTAGTTTAGCGTCATATAAAGTTAGGTTAACGCCATTTAAAGTTAGTTTAACACATATTCAAGTTAGTTAATGCTATTTGAAGTTAGTTTAACGCCATTTGAAGTTGTTTAACGCCATTTGAAATTAGTTTAACGCCATTTGAAACGCATTTAACATACAAACGAAACGCATTTAACGCCATTTGAAACGCATTTAACGCCATTTAAAGTTAGTTTAACACATATTCAAGTTAGTTAATGCTATTTGAAGTTAGTTTAACGCCATTTGAAGTTGTTTAACGCCATTTGAAATTAGTTTAACGCCATTTGAAACGCATTTAACGCTATTTAACGTTAGTTTCACACCATTTAAAGTTAGTTTAACGCCATTTAAAGATCGTTTAATGCCATTTAAAGTTCGTTTAATGCCATTTAAAGTTAGTTTAATGCCATATAAAGTTCGTTGAAGCACGTTTATCGCCATTTGAAGCATGTTTAACGTCATTTAAAGCATGTTTAACGCCATTTAAAGTTAATTTAACGCCATTTGAAGTTTGTTTAACGCCATATGAAGTTAGTTTAACGCCATCTGAAGTTAGTTTAACGGCATTTAAAATTTGTTTAATGCCATTTAAAGTTAGTTTATCGCCATTTAATGTTAGTTTAACACCATTTATTGTTAGTTGAACGCTATTTAAAGATATTTTAACACCATTTAAAGTTAGTTTAACGCCATTTGAAGCATGTTTAACGTCATTTAAAGCATGTTTAACCCCATTTAACGTTAGTTTAGCGCCATTTGAAGTTAGTTTAACGCCATTTAAAGTTAGTTTAACGGCATTTAAAACATGTTTAATGCCATTTAAAGTTAGTTAATGCCATCTGAAGTTAATTTAATGCCATTTAAAGTTAGGTTAATGCCATTTAAAGTTCGTTGAAAGCTATTTAAAGTAAGTTGAACGCTATTTAAAGTTAGTTTAATGCCATTTAAAGTTAGTTTAATGCCATTTAAAGTTTGTTTAACGCGATATGAAGTTAGTTTAATGCCATTTGAAGTTAGTTTAACTCCATTTGAAGTTAGTTTAACGCCATTTGACGTTAATTTCACGCCATTTAAAGTTAGTTTAACCCCAATCAAAGTTAGTTGAACGCCATTTAAAGTTATTTAAA
>NW_024720663.1:0-24743 GCF_018991925.1 Homarus americanus
CACCGACACTCCCAGTTACACCTGACACTCCCAGCCACACACCTGACACCTAAGCACACCCCTGACACCCCTGGCACACCCCTGACACTATAGGCACACTGCTGACATTCTGTACACCTCTGACCTCCCAGGCACACCCTGACACTCCCCAGTCACACCTCCTGATAATTCCCAGTGCCACACCCCCTGACACCCCAGTTCCACTCTGACACCCCAGGTACAGTTCCTGACAATCCCTGGCACACTAGATACTCCCAGGTACACCCTCTGAGACTTGGTGGCACACATGACACTCCCAGGTACATGAATGACACTCTGGTAAGTGCACACCACTGACATCCCCAGTTACACTCTGGACACTCTAGGCACACAGCTGATGACCCCAGGCATATCTTGACACTTGCACAATCAACTCTCGACACCTAGGCAATTCTCTGACATCTCTTGAGGCACACACTCTGACTAACTTGCACCCCCACACCTCCCCAGGCACATGAATGCACTCCCCAGGCACACCACCGACATCTCCCAGGCACACCTCTGACACTTCCAGCCCTGACTTCCATGCACACCCATGACACTCCCAGCATAGAATGATACTCCTGTGTACACACCTCTGACACTCCCAGATCACCTCTGACACCATGGCACACACCTGACACCTCCTGGTACACCCCTGACACCCCAGGTACTCCTCTGACATTCCCAGGTACACTTCTGACACTTGTACACCTCTGACACTCCCAGGTACATGAATGACACTGCCAAGTACACTACTTGATATCATCCAGGCACACCTCTGACACTCCAAGGCACACCTATAACATTCCCAGGCACACCTGACACTTAGGCACACCCCAAACAATTTGCATACCTCTGACACCGCCAGGCACACCCCTGACACTCCCAGGTACACCTCTGGACACCCCAGGCACAACCCAGACACTCCCAGTTACACCTCCGACACTCCCAGCCACACCTCCGAAACTCCTGACCCCACACCCCCTGGCACTCCCAGGCACACCCTGACACTCCCAGGCACACCCTGACACCCAGGCACAATGCTGACACCCCAGGCACACCTCTGACACTCTGTGTACACTTCTGACACCAGCTACACCTCCGACACTCCTGGTTACACCCCCTGACACCTCCTGAAACCCCTGACAATCCCAGGTACATCTCTGACACTCCCAGGCACACCCATGACACCCCCAGGCACACCCTGGACACTCTCAGGCACACCTCTGACACCCCAGGATCACCCAGACACCATGGCACACACCTGACACTCCCAGGCACACCCCTGACACTCATAGGGCACACTGCCGACACTCCCAGGCACACCTCTGACTCTCCAGGCACACTTCTGACACTCCCCAGTTACACCTGATAATTCTGTGCCACACCCCCTGACACTCCCAGTTCCACCTCTGACACTCCCAGGCACACCTCTGACAACTCTACACACCTCAGATACCCCAGGCACAATTCTGAGACTCCCCAGGCACACCCATGACACTCCCCAGGCACATGAACGACACCTATAAGTACACCACTGACATCTCCTGTGCCACCTCTGACACTCCCCAGGCACACAGCTGACACCCCAGGTATACCTTTGACACTCTCAGGTACAATTCCCCTGACACTGCCAGGTACCTCTCTGACATTCCCAGGCACACCTCTGACAATCCCAGGTACACCTCTGACACCCCAGGTACATGAACGACACTCCCAGGCACACCACTGACATCTCCCAGGCACACCTATGACACTTCGAGCCCTGACACTTCCATGTACACCCACATGACACCTAAGGTACATGGAATGATACTCCCCAGGTACACCTCTGACACCCCAGGATCACCTGACACTGATGGTACACACCTGACACTCTTAAGGCACACCCCTGACACCTAAGTGTTCTGACATTCCCCAGGCACACCTCTGACACCCCAGGCACACCCTGGACACTCCCCAGGTACATGAATGACACTGCCAGGCACACCACCGACATCTCCAGGCACCTCTGACACCCTGGTGCACACTCCATAACACCCCAGGCACACTGGACACCCCAAGCAGGCACACACCAAACACCCCAGGCACATACCCTGACACTGCCAGGCACACCTCTGACACCCCAGGCACACCCCCTCTGACACTCCAGGTACACTCTCAGACACCCCAGTTACACTCCGACACTCCTAGTTACACCTCCACACCCCATCTCTACACCCCTGGCACTTGCACACCCCTGACACTTGTGCACACCCCTGACACTTATGAGGCACACGCTGACACTCCCCAGGCACACCTCTGACACTCCCAGGTACACCTCTGACACTCCCAGCCACTCTCCGACACTCCCAGTTACACCCCTGACACTCCCCAGGCAACCTCTGGACAACTCTGCAGGCACATTCCCAACACTCCCCAGGCACACCCATGACACTCCCAGGCACACCTCTGACACTCTCAGGCACACCTCTGACAATTCTTGGGTGATCACCCTGACACCCATGGTACACACCTGACACTCCCCAGGCACACACCTCCCCTGACACTATAGGTGCCACCACCATTCCTCTGACTTGCACACTTGACACTCTGTCACACTCTGATAATTCTTGTGCCACACCCCTGACACTTGTGGCCCACCTCTGGACACCCCAGGTACACACCTCTGACAATCCCAGGCACACCCTCTCATACTCCCCAGGCACACCCTCTGAGACTCCCAGGCACACCCATGACACTCCCCAGGCACATGAATGACACCAGGCACACCACACTGACATCTCCCAGGTACACCTCTGGACACTCCCCAGGTACACCCTCTGACATTCCCCAGGTACACCTGACACGCCCAGGTACATGAACACACTCCCCAGGCACACCACTGACATTCCCAGTTACACCTCTGACACACTCTAGCCCTGACACTCCAGGCACACCTCTGACACCTCTACAGGTACATGAATGATAATTCCCCAGGTGCCACCACTGACATCTCCCAGGCACCCTCTGACACCCTGGTGCACACCTCTGACATTCCCAGGTACACTCTCTACAATTCTGGTACACCTCAAACACTCCCCAGGTATACCTCTGGACACTGCCAGGCACAATTCTCTGACACTTCCAGGCACAACTCTGACACTCCCAGGCACACCTCAGACACTCCCCAGTCATACCTCCTGACACTCCCAGTTACACTCCGACACTCCCAGTTACACCCCCTGACACTCTGGTACACCCCTGACACCCCAGGCACACCTCAGACACTCATAGGCACACCGCTGACACCAGGCACACTTGACTCTGGTGCACTCTGACACCTGTTACACCTGATACCCCATTTTACACACTCTGACACTCTTAGTTCCACCTCTCTGACAATCCTGGTACACCTCTCATACCCCAGGCACACCACTGAGACTCCCAGCCACCCATGACACTTCCATGTACATGAATGACATTCCCAGGTACACCACTGACATCTCCAAGGTACACCTCTGACACTCCTGGTACACCTCAAACACTCCCCAGGGATACTCTGGACACTGCCAAGCACACCTCTGACACTCCCAGGCACACCCTGACCCCTGCAGTCACACCCGACACCCAGCCACACCCAACCCAGCCACACCCCTGGCACTCTATAAGCACACCTGACACCTGGTGTACAACTTGACACTTAAGGCACAACAGCTGACACACCCCAGGCACACCTCTGGACACCCGGCACATTCTCTGACACTCCAGGTACAATTTCTGATTAATTCTATGTACACCCCTGACACTTCGGTACACCTCCGACACTCCCAGGTACACACCTCTGATTAATTCTGGTACACACCTCTGATAATTCTAGGTAATACCGCCTGTCATTCCTAAGTACAATCTCTGATACTTCCAGCCCTGATACTTCCAGGTACACCTCTGACACTCCCAGGTACGAATGACACTCCCAGGTACACCTCTGACACTCTGGTACACCCCTGACACCCCAGGCACACATCAGACACCCAAGAGCCACACCACCAACACTTGCAGTCACACTCCGACACTCTGTGTCACACACCTGACACCTCCAGGTACACCCCCTGACAATTCTGAGGCACACCCCCGACACCATAGGCACAAACCCCAGGTACACCCCTGCCAGACACTCCCAGGCACACCTCTGCACTGCCACCGCCTGACACTCCCAGGTACACCCCTGACACTCCCATGTACACCCCCTGACACTCCCTGGTACACCTCCGACACTCCCAGGCACACCTCTGACACTCCCCAGGTACACCTCTGACACTCCCAGGTACACATCAGACACTCCCAGTTACACCACCGACACTCTAAAGCCACACTCCAACACTCCCCAGTTACACACCTGACACTCCTGCACACCCTGACACTTGAGGCACACCCCTGACACTCAGGCACACCGCCGATTAACTTAAGGCACAACTCTGACCTCCTATGCTACCACTTGACACTCCAGCCACACCTCTGATACTCCCCAGCTACACCCCCTGACACTCCCAGTTCCACCTCTGACACTCCCAGGTACACCTCTGACAATCCCTGGCACACCTCAGATACTCCCAGGCACACCCTGAGACTCCCAGGCACACCCATGACACTCCCAGGTACATGAATGACACTTGGTAAGGCACACCACTGACATCTCCCAGTTACACCTCTGACACTCCCAGGTACACAGCTGACACTCCCCAGGCATACCTTGACACCCCAGGCACACCCCTGACACCTTGCACTCTGACATCTCAGGCACACTCTGACACTTGCACACCTCTGACACCTAGGCACACTTCTGACACCCCAGGCACATGAGAATGGCACCAGGTACACCACCACCGACATCTCCCAGGCACCTCTGACACTTCCAGCCCTGACACTTCCATGTACACCCATGACACTCCCAGGTACATGAATGATACTCCCAGGTACACCTCTGACACTCCCAGGATCACCTCTGACACTCCATGGTACACACCTGACACTCCCAGGTACACCCCTGACACTCCCAGGTACTCCTCTGACATTCCCAGGTACACCTCTGACACTCCCAGGTACACCTCTGACACTTGGTACATGAATGACACTCAGGCACACCAGACATCATCCAGGTACACCTCCTGACAACTCGGTGGCACACCTCTGACACTCCCAGGCACACCTCAGACACTCGCCACACCTCCGGACACCCCTGCAGTTACACCTCCGACACTCACCTTACACCCCTGGCACTCAGGTACACCCCTGACACTCCCGCACACCCCTGACACTCCCAGGTACAATGCTGACACTCCCCAGGTACACCCTGACACTCCCAGGTACACTTCTGACACTCCCAGTTACACTCTGACACTCCCAGTTACACCCCTGACACTCCCAGGTAAACCTCTGACAATCCCAGGTACATCTCTGACACCAGGCACACCCATGACACTCCCAGGTACACCTCTGACACTCTCAGGTACACTCTGACACTCCTGGGATGCCCTGACACTCCATGGCACACACTGACACCCAGCACCCCTGACACTCATAGGCACACCGCTGACACCCCAGGCACACCTCTGACTCTCCCAGGTACACTTGACACTCCCAGTTACACCTCCGATACTCCCAGTTACACCCCTGACACTCCCAGTTCCACCTCTGACACTCCCAGGTACACCTCTGACAATCCCTGGCACACCTCAGATACCCCAGTACACCTCTGAGACTCCCCAGGTACACCCATGACACTCCCAGGTACATGAATGACACCCCAGGTACACCACTGACATCTCCCAGTTACACCCTGACACTTCTAGCCCTGACACTTGCACACCCTGACACCCCAGGTACATGAATGATACCCCAGGCACACCACTGACATCTCCCAGGCACCTCTGACACCCCAGGCACACCTCTGACATTCCCCAGGTACACCTCCCACACTCCCAGGCACACCTCAAACACTCCCAGGTACCTCTGACACTGCCAGGTACACCTCTGACACTTCCAGGCACAACCTGACACTCCCAGGTACACCTCAGACACTCCCAGTTACACCTCCGACACTCCCAGTTACACTGACACTTCCAGTTACACCCTGACACTCCCAGGTACACCCCTGACACCCCAGGTACACCCCTGACACTCCATAGGTACACCGCTGACCTCCCAGGTACACCTCTGACGCTCCCGGACACCCCTGACACTCCAGTTCACCTCTGACAATCCCAGGTACACCTCTCAGACTCATACACACCACTGAGACTCTCAAGGTACACCCATGACACTCCCAGGTACATGAACACATTCCCAGGTACACCACTGACATCTCCAAGGTACACCCTGACACTCCCAGGTACACCTCAAACACTCCCAGGATACCTCTGACACTGCCAAGTACACCTCTGACTCTCCAGGCACACCTCTGACACTCCCAGTTACACCTCCGACACTCCCAGTTACACCTGACACCCAGTTACACCTCCGACACTCCAGTTACACCCCTGGCACTCCCAGGTACACCTTGACACTCCCAGGTACACCCTGACACTCCCAGGTACAATGCTGATATCTCATACGTCTCCTGACACTTACACACTTGACACCTCAGTTACACCTCCCGAACTCCAGTTACACCCCTGACACCCCAGGTACACCTCTGACAATCCCAGGTACACCCTCTGGACACCCCAGGCACACCTCTCCCACACTCCCAGGTACACCTCAGACACTCCCAGTTACACCTCCGACACTCCCAGTTACACCTCCGACACTCCCAGTTACACTCTGACACTCCCAGGTACACCCTGACACTCCCAGATACACCCTGACATTCTGGGTAGACCGCTGACACTCCCAGGTACACCTCTGACTCTCCCAGGCTACTTCTGACCTCCCAGTTACACCTCCGATGCCCATTTACACCCCTGACCTCCCAGTTCCACCTCTGACCTCCCAGGTACACCTCTGACAATCCCAGGTACACCTCTCATGCTCTGGGTACACCACTGAGACTCCCAGGTACACCATGACACTCCCAGGTACATGAATGACACTCCCAGGTACACCACTGACATCTCCCCAGGCACCTCTGACACTCCAGGTACACCTCTAACATTCCCAGGTACACCTCCGACACTCCCAGGTGCATGAACAGACCTCCCAGGTACACCACTGACATCTCCCAGTTACACCTCTGCCTCCCAGGTATCTCTGGCCTCCCAGGTACACCGCTGTCACTCCCAGGTACACCTCTGACACTTCCATCCCTGACACTTCCAGGTACACCTCTGACACTCCGGTACATGAATAACACTGCCAGGTACACCTGACATCTTCCACGTACCTCTGACACTCCCAGGTACCTATCATTCCCAGGTACACCTCCGACACTCAGGTACACCTCAAACACTCCCCAGGTATACCTCTGACACTGCCGGGTACACCTCTGACACTCCAGGTACACCTCTGGCACTCCCAGGTACACCTCAGACCTCCCAGTTCACCTCCGACACTCCCAGGTACACCCTGACCTCCAGGTACACTTCTGACCTCCCAAGTGCTCTCTGATGCTCCCAGGACCTCCTTTGACACTCCCAGGTGCACCTCTGACCTCCCAAGTACACCTCTGACACACCTAGGTACAAACTGCTCCCAGGCACCTCAGACACTCCCAGGTACACCTCAGACACTCCCAAGTACACCTCTGACACTCCCAGGTACACCCCTAACACTCCCAGGTACACCCCTGACACTCCCTGGTACACCTCCGACCTCCCAGGTACACCTCTGACACTCCCAGGTACACCTCCTGACACTCCCAGGTACACCGTTGTCATTCCCAGGTACACCTCTGATACTTCCTTCTGACACTTCCAGGTACACCTCTGACCTCCCAGGTACATGAATGACACTCCCAGGTACACCTCTGACACTCCCAGGTACACCTCTGACACTCCCAGGTACACCTCAGACACTCCCAGTTACACCTCCGACACTCCCAGTTACACCTCCGACACTCCAGTTACACACCTGCCTCCCAGGTACACCCTGACCTCCCAGGTACACCCCTGACACTCATAGGTTCACCATGACACTCCAGGTCACCTCCTGACTCTCCCAGGGACACCTGACACTCCCAGTTACACCTCCGATACTCCCAGTTACACCCCTGACACTCCCAGTTCCACCTCTGACACTCACAGGTACACCTCTGACAATCCCAGGCACACCTCTCGCTCCCAGGTGCACCTCTGAGACTCCCAGGTACACCCATGACACTCCCAGGTACACCACTGACATCTCCCAGTTACACCTCTGACACTTCCAGCCCTGACACTTCCAGGTACACCTCTGACACTCCCAGGTACATGAATGACACTCCCAGTTACACCTCCGATACTCCCATTTACACCCCTGACACTCCCAGTTCCACCTCTGACACTCCCAGGTACACCTCTGACAATCCCAGGTACACCTCTCGCCTCCCAGGTACACCACTGAGACTCCCAGGTACACCCATGACACTCCGGTACATGGATGACACTCCCAGGTACACCATGACATTCCCAGGTACCTCTGACCTCCCAGGTGCACCTCTGACATTCCAGGTACCTCCGACCTCCCAGGTGCCTCCGACACTCCCAGTTACCTCCGACCTCCCAGTTACACCTGGCACTGCCAGGTCACCACAATCCCAGGTACACCTGGCTCTCCCAGGTACAATGCTGTCTCCCAGGTACCGTCTCACACTCCCAGGTACCTTCTGGCCTCCCAGTTACTCCAACACTCCCAGTTACACCTGACCTCCCAGGTACCTGACACTCCCAGGTACACCCCCGACACTCACAGGTACACCACCCAGCACTCCCAGGTACACCTCTGACTCTCCCAGGTACCTTCTGACACTCCCAGTTACCTCCGATGCTCCAGTTACACCCCACCTCCCAGTTCCACCTCGAGCACTCCCAGGTCACCTCTGACAATCCCTGGCACTCCTCAGATACTCAGGTACACCTCTGAGACTCCCAGTACACCCATGACACTCCCAGGTACATGAATGACACTCCCAGGTACACCACTGACATCTCCCAGTTACACCTCTGACACTCCCAGGTACACAGCCTGACACTCCCAGGTATGCCTTTGACCTCCCAGGTACACCCCTGACACTCCCAGGTACTCCTCTGACATTCCCAGGTACACCTCTGACACTCCCAGGTACACCTCTGACCTCCCAGGTACACCTCTGACACTCCCAGGTACATGAATGGCACTCCCAGGTCACCACTGACATCTCCCAGGTACCTCTGACACTTCCAGCCCTGACACTTCCATGTACACCATGACCTCCCAGGTACATGAATGATGCTCCCAGGTCACACCTCTGACCTCAGGATCACCTCGGCCTCCATGGTACACACCTGACCTCCCAGGTACACCCCCCGGCACTCCCAGGTACTCTCTGACAATCCCAGGTACACCTCTGACACCCAGGTACACCTCTGACCTCCCAGGTACATGAATGACACTCCTTGGGTACACACTGACATCATCCAGGTACACCTCTGACACTCCCAGGTACACCTATAACATTCCCAGGTACACCTCCGACACTCCCAGGTACCTCAAACACCCCCAGGTATGCCTCTGACACCAGGTACACCTCCCAGCACTCCCAGGTACACCTCTGACACTCCCAGGTACACCTCAGACACTCCCAGTTACACCTCCGACACTCCCAGTTACACCTCCGACCTCCCGCCACCCCCTGGCTCCCAGGTACCCCTGACCTCCCAGGTACACCTGGCCTCCCAGGTACAATGTGACACTCCCAGGTACCTCTCTGGCCTCCCAGGTACACTTCTGACTGCTCCCAGTTACACCTCCGACACTCCAGTTACACCCCTGACCTCCCAGGTAAACCTCCTGCAATCCCAGGTACATCTCTGAGCACTCCCAGGTACACCCATGACACTCCCAGGTACACCTCTGCACTCTCAGTACACCTCTGACACTCCCAGGATCACCTGTGACACTCCATGGCACACCTGACACTCCCAGGTACACCTCGCACTCATGGGTACCGCTTGACCTCCCAGGTACACCTCTGCTCTCCCAGGTACACTTCTGACACTCCCAGTTACACCTCCGATACTCCCAGTTACACCCTGACACTCCCAGTTCCACCTCTGACACTCCCAGGTGCACCTCTGACAATCCTGGCACACCTCAGATACTCCCAGGTACCTCTGAGACTCCCAGGTACACCATGACCTCCCAGGTACATGAAGACCTCCCAGGTACACCACTGACATCTCCCAGTTACACCTCTGACACTCCCAGGTACAAAGCTGACACTCCCAGGTATGCCTTTGACACTCAGGTACACCCCTGACCTCCCAGGTACTCCTCTGACATTCCCAGGTACACCTCTGACAATCCCAGGTACACCTCTGACACTCCCAGGTACATGAATGACCTCCCAGGTACACCACTGACATCTCCCAGGTACACCTCTGACACTTCCAGCCTGACACTTCCATGTACACCCATGACACTCCCAGGTACATGAATGATGCTCCCAGGTACACCTCTGACCTCCCAGGATCACCTCTGACACTCCATGGTACCACCTGACACTCCCAGGTACACCCCTGACACTCCCAGGTCTCCTCTGACATTCCCAGGTACACCTCTGACCTCCCAGGTACACCTCTGACACTCCCAGGTATGAATGACACTGCCAGGTACACCACTCATCTTCCAGGTACACCTCTGCCTCCCAGGTTCCTCTAACATTCCCAGGTACACCTCCGACACTCAGGTACACCTCAAACACTCCCAGGTATACCTCTGACACCAGGTACCTCTGACACTCCCAGGTACACCTCTGACCTCCCAGGTACACCTCAGACACTCCCAGTTACACCTCCGACACTCCCAGTTACACCTCCGGGCTCCCACCACCCCTGGCACTCCCAGGTACACCCCTGACCTCCCAGGTACACCCCTGACCTCCCAGGTACAATGCTGACACTCCCAGGTACACCTCTGACCTCCCAGTGCCACTTCTGACACTCCCAGTTACCTCCGACACTCCCAGTTACCCCTGACACTCCCAGGTAACCTCTGACAATCCCAGGTACATCTCTAACACTCCCAGGTACACCCATGACCTCCAGGTACACCTCTGAACCTCTCAGGTACACCTCTGGCCTCCCAGGATCACCTCTGACACTTGTAATACCTGACACTCCCAGGTACCCCTGACACTCAAGAGTACACATGACACTCCCAGGTACCTCCTGGCTCCCCAGGTTGACACTCCAGTTACACCTCCGATACTCCCAGTTACACTGACCTCCCAGTTCCCTCTCGACCTCCCAGGTACACCTCTGACAATCCCAGGCACACCTCTCATGCTCCCAGGTACACCTCTGAGACTCCCAGGTACCATGACACTCCCAGGTACATGAATGACACTCCCAGGTACCTGACATCTCCCAGGTACACCTCTGACACTCCCAGGTACACCTCTGACATTCCCAGGTACACCTCCGACACGCCAGGTACATGAATGACACTCCAGGTACACCACTGACATCTCCCAGTTACACCTCTGACACTTCTAGCCCTGACACTTCCAGTTCTCTGACCACTCAGGCAGACCGTACTCCACCATGACATCTCCCAGGTACACCTGACCTCCCAGGTACACCTCTGACATTCCCAGGTACCTCCCACACTCCCAGGTACACCTCAAACACTCCCAGGTATACCTCTGACACTGCCAGGTACACCTCTGACACTTCAGGTACAACTCTGACACTCCCAGGTACACCTCAGACACTCCCAGTTACCTCCGACACTCCCAGTTACACCGACACTCCCAGTTACCTGACTCCCAGTACACCCTGACACTCCCAGGTACCCCCAACACTCATAGGTACACCGCTGACTCCCAGGTGCACCTCTGACGCTCCCAGGTGCACTTCTGACCTCCCAGCCCTCCATACTCATTTACACCCCTGACCTCCCAGTTCACCTCTGACTCCAGGTACCTCTCATGCTCCCAGGTACACCACTGAGACTCCCAGGCCACACCCATGACACTCCCAGGTACATGATGACATTCCCAGGTACACCACTGACATCTCCAAGGTGCACCTCCTGACACTCCCAGGTACACCTCAAGCCTCCCAGGATACCTCTGGCTCAAGTACACCTCTGGCACTCCCAGGTACACCTCTGACACTCCCAGTTACACCTCCCGGCCTCCCAGTTACACCTCCATTTGCTCAGTTACACCCCACGCACTCCCAGTGCACCCTGACTCTCCCAGGTACACCCTGACACTCCCAGGTACAATGCTGACACTCCCAGGTACCTCTGACACTCCCAAGTACCTCTGAGCCTCCCAGGTACACCCTGACACTCCCATGTACCCCTGACACTCCTGGTACACCTCCGACACTCCCAGGTACACCTCTGACACTCCAGGTACACCTCTCCTGCTCCCAGGTACAGCTGTCATTCCAAGTACACCTCTGATACTTCCAGCCTGACACTTCCAGGTACACCTCTGACACTCCCAGGTACGCAGACCAAACGCTCCCAGGTACACCTCTGACACTCCCAGGTACACCTCTGACACTCCCAGGTACACATCAGACCTCCAGTTACCCCACCAACACTCAGTTACACCTCCGACACTCCCAGTTACACCTGACCTCCCAGGTACACCTGACACTCCCAGGTACACCCCTGACACTCCAATGTTACAAAACTCCCAGGTACACCTCAGACACTCCCAGGTACACCTCAGGCACTCCCAAGTACACCTCTGACACTCCCAGGTACACCCCTAGCACTCCCATGTACACCCTGAGCTCCTGGTACACCTCCGACACTCCCAGGTACACCTCTGACACTCCCAGGTACACCTCTGACCTCCCAGGTGCACATCAGACACTCCCAGTTACACCACCGACACTCCCAGTTACACCTCCAACACTCCCAGTTACACCTGGCCTCCCAGGTACCCCTGACCTCCCAGGTACACCCCTGACACTCATGGTGCCACCGCCTCAACCTCCCAGGTACACCTCTGACTCTCCCAGGTACACTTCTGACACTCCCAGTTACCTCCGATACTCCCAGTTACACCTGACACTCCCAGTTCACCTCTCAGCTCCCAGGCACCTCTGACAATCCCTGGCACACCTCAGATGCTCCCAGGTACACCTCTGAGACTCCCGGTACACCCATGACACTCCCAGGTACGCAGACCAGCACTCCCAGGTACACCACTAACATCTCCCAGTTACACCTCTCAGCACTCCCAGGTACACGCTTGGCTCTCCCAGGTATGCCTTTGACACTCCCAGGTACCTGACACTCCCAGGTGCTCACCATTTCCCAGGTACACCTCTGACACTCCCAGGTACCTCTGACCTCCCAGGTCACCTCGGCCTCCCAGGTACATGAATGACACTCCCAGGTACACTGACATCTCCCAGGTACACCTCTGACCTCCCAGATCACCTCCCAGCCTCCACTGGCTTGCCTCCCAGGTACACCCCAAGCACTCCCAGGTCTCCTCTGTTCCCAGGCACCTCTGACCTCCCAGGTACCTCTGACCTCCCAGGTACAGACCAACACTGCCAGGTACACCACTGACATCATCCAGGCACCTCTGACACTCCCAGGTACACCTATAACATTCCCAGGTACACCTCCGACACTCCCAGGTACACCTCAAACACTCCCAGGTCACCTCTGACACTGCAGGGCCTCTGACCTCCCAGGTACACCTCTGACCTCCCAGGTACACCTCAGAGCACTCCCAGTTACCTCCGACACTCCATTCCACCAGGCACTCCACCCACACCTGGCCTCCCAGTTACACCTGACACTCCCAGGTACCCTGACCTCCCGGTACAATGCTGACCTCCCAGGTACACCTCTGACCTCCCAGGTACACTTCTGACACTCCCAGTTACACCTCCGCACTCCCAGTTACACCCCCAACTCCCAGGTAAACCTCTGACAATCCCAGGTACATCTCACACCTCCCAGGTACACCCATGACATTCCCAGGTACACCTCTGACACTCTCAGGTACACCTCTGACCTCCCAGGATCACCTGTGACACTCCATGGTACACACCACAACACTCCCAGGTACACCCCTGACACTCATAGGTACACCGCAACACTCCCAGGTACACCTCTGACTCTCCCAGGTACACTTCTGACACTCCCAGTTACACCTCCGATACTCCCAGTTACACCCCGACACTCCCAGTTCCACCTCTGGACTCCCAGGTACCTCTGCAACAATCTGGCACACCTCAGATACTCCCAGGTACACCTCAGACTCCCAGGTACACCCATGACCTCCCAGGTATAGACTCCCAGGTACCACTGACATCTCCCAGTTACACCTCTGACACTCCCAGGTACTCGCGACACTCCCAGGTATGCCTTTGACACTCTCCAGGTACACCCTGACACTCCCAGGTACTCCTCTGACATTCCCAGGTACCTCTCTGACAATCCCAGGTACACCTCTGAGCCTCCCAGGTACATGAATGACCTCCCAGGTACACCACAATCTCCGGTACCTCTGACACTTCCAGCCTGACACTTCCATGTACACCATGGCTCCCAGGTACATGAATGATGCTCCCAGGTACACCTCTGACACTCCCAGGATCACCTCTGACACTCCATTGTTACCTGACACTCCCAGGTACACCCCTGACACTCAGTCTCTCTGACATTCCCAGGTACACCTCTGACACTCCCAGGTACACCTCTGACCTCCCAGGTACATGGATTGCCGGTACCTACTGACATCTTCCAGGTACACCTCTGACACTCCCAGGTACACCTATAACATTCCCAGGTACCTCCGACACTCCAGGTACACCTCAAACACTCCCAGGTATACCTGACACTGCCAGGTACACCTCTGACACTCCCAGGTACCTCTGACACTCTCCCAGGTACCTCAGACACTCCCAGTTACCTCCGACCTCCCAGTTACACCTCCGACCTCCCACGCCCACCCCTGGCACTCCCAGGTACACCCCTGACACTCCCAGGTACACCCTGACACTCCCAGGTACAATGCTGACTTCGGTACCTCTGACCTCCCAGGTACACTTCTGACCTCCCAGTTACACCTCCGACACTCCCAGTTACACTGACACTCCCAGGTAAACCTCTGACAATCCCAGGTACATCTCCTGACCTCCCGGTACACCATGACACTCCAGGTACACCTCCTGACACTCTCAGGTACACCTCTGCACACTCCAGGATCACCTCTGACACTCCATGGTACACACCACACTCCCAGGTACACTGGCCTCAAAAGTACACCGCTGACACTCCCAGGTACACCTCTGACTCCCCAGTTCACTTCTGACCTCCCAGTTACACCTCCGATGCTCCCAGTTACACCCCTGACACTCCCAGTTACCTCTGACACTCCCAGGTACACTCTGACAATCCCAGGCACACCTCTCATGCTCCCAGGTACACCTCTGAGACTCCCAGGTACACCCATGACACTCCCAGGTACATGAATGACACTCCCAGGTACACCACCTGACATCTCCCAGGTACCTCTGACCTCCCAGGCCTCAGTGCACCTCCGACACTCCCAGGTACATCAGACCAGCCTCCCAGGTACACCACTGACATCTCCCAGTTACCTCTGACACTTCTGGCCTGACACTTCCAGGTACCTCTGACTTCTCCCAGGTACATGAATCAATGCTCCCAGGTACCACTGACATCTCCCGGTACACTCTGACCTCCCAGGTACACCTCTGACATTCCCAGGTACACCTCCCACACTCCCAGGTACACCTCCAAACACTCCCAGGTATGCCTCTGACACTGCCAGGTACCTCTGACACTTCAGGTACAACTCTGACACTCCCAGTTTACCTCCAGACACTCCCAGTTACACCTCCGGCTCTCCCAGTTACACCTCCCATGCTCCCAGTTACACCCTGACACTCCCAGGTACCCTGACCTCCCAGGTACCTGACACTCATGGGTACACTTCTGACACTCCCAGTTACACCTCCGATACTCCCATTTACACCCCTGACACTCCCAGTTCCACCTCTGACAATCCCAGGTACACCTCTCATACTCCCAGGTACACCACTGAGACTCCCAGGTACACCCATGACACTCCCAGGTACATGAATGACATTCCCAGGTACACCACTGACATCTCCAAGGTACACCTCTGACACTCCCAGGTACACCTCAAACACTCCCAGGGATACCTCTGACACTGCCAAGTACACCTCTGACACTCCCAGGTACACCTCTGACACTCCCAGTTACACCTCCGACACTCCCAGTTACACCTCCGACACTCCCAGTTACCCTGGCACTCCCAGGTACACCCTGACACTCCCAGGTACACCTGACACTCCCAGGGTACAGCCTTGTACTCCCAGGTACACCCTCGGCCTCCCAGGCACTTCTGCACTCTCAGTTACACCTCCGACACTCCCAGTTACACCCCTAACACTCCCAGGTACACCTCTGACACTCCCAGGCCTCATCCCAGGACACCTCTGATACTCCCAGGTACCTCTCTGACACTCCCAGGTACACCGCACTTGTCCAGGTACCTCTGACATTCCCAGGTACACCTCCCCTCCCAGTTACACCTCCGGCTTGCTCCCAGTTACCTCCGACACTCCCAGTTACACCTGACACTCCCAGGTACACCTGACACTCTGGGCACACCCCTGACATTCATGGGTAGACCGCTGACACTCCCAGGTACACCTCTGACTCTCGGGTATCTTCTGACACTCTCAGTTACCTCGTCTCCCATTACACCCTGACACTCCCATTCCACCTCTGACACTCCGGTACACCTCTGACAATCCCAGGTACCTCTCATACTCACAGGTACCACTGGAACTCCCAGGTACACCCATGGCTCCCAGGTACATGAATGACACTCCCAAGTCCTACCTGACATCTCCCAGGTACACCTCTGACACTCCCAGGTACACCTCCTAACATTCCGGTACACCTCCGACCTCTCCCAGGTGCATAGACCAACCTCCCAGGTACACCACTGCATCTCCCAGTTACACCTCTGACACTCCCAGGTACATCTCTGACACTCCCAGGTACACCGCTGTCACTCCCACCTCTGACACTTCCATCCCTGACACTTCCAGGTACCTCTGACACTGGTACATGAATAACACGCCAGGTACACTGACATCTTCACGTGCACCTCTGACACTCCCAGGTACACTATAACATTCCCAGGTACACCTCCGACACTCTCGCAGGTACCTCAACGCCTCCCAGGTATACCTCTGACACTGCCAGGTACACCTCTGACACTCCCAGGTACCTCGGCCTCCAGTTACACCTCCGACCTCCCATTTTGCCCTCCATCCTGGTACACCTGACACTCCAGGTACACTTCTGACCTCCCAAGTACTCCTCTGTCTGTGCTCCCAGGAACTCCTCTGCTCCCAGGTACACCTCTGGCCTCCCAAGTACCTCTGACACACTCCTGGGTACAAAGCAGCACTCCCAGGTACCTCAGACACTCCCAGGTACACCTCAGACACTCCAAGTACACCTCTGACCTCCCAGGTACACCCCTGACCTCCCAGGTACCTGACACTCCTGGTACACCTCCAGACCTCCCAGGTACACCTCTGACACTCCCAGGTACCTCTGGCCTCCAGGCCTGTTGTCATTCCCAGGTACCTCTGATGTTCAGCCCTGACACTTCCAGGTACACCTCTGGCCTCCCAGGTACATGAATGACCTCCCAGGTACACCTCTGACCTCCCAGGTACACCTCTGACCTCCCAGGTACACCTCAGACACTCCCAGTTACACCTCCAGCTCCCAGTTACACCTCCGGCCTCCAGTTACACACCTGACCTCCCAGGTACACCTGACCTCCCAGTACACCAACACTTATAGGTACCGCTGACACTCCCAGGTACACCTCTGACTCTCCCAGGTACACTTCTGAGCTCCCAGTTACACCTCCGGTACTCCCAGTTACACCCTGACACTCCCAGTTCCACCTGACACTCACAGGTACACCTCCCCAATCCCAGGCACCTCTCTCGCTCCCAGGTGCACCTCTGAGACTCCCAGGTACACCCATGAGCACTCCAGGTACACCACCAGCTCTCCCAGTTACACCTCTGACACTTCCAGCCTGACACTTCCAGGTACACCTCTGACACTCCCAGGTACATGAATGACACTCCCAGTTACACCTCCGATACTCCCATTACACCCCTGACACTCCCAGTTCCACCTCTGGCCTCCCAGGTACACCTCTGACAATCCCAGGTACCTCTCATTCACTCCCAGGTACACCACTGGACTCCCAGGTACACCCATGACACTCCCAGGTACGCAGAACGACCTCCCAGGCACACTGACATTTCCCAGGTACACCTCTGACCTCCCAGGTACACCTCTGACATTCCCAGGTTCACCTCCGACACTCCCAGGTACACCTCCGAGACTCCCAGTTACACCTCCGACACTCCCAGTTACACCCTGGCACTGCCAGGCACCCTGACAATCCCAGGTACCCTGACCTCCCAGGTACAATGCTGACACTCCCAGGTACCCGTCTGACACTCCCAGGTACACTTCTGACCCCAGTTCTCCGTCTCTCCCAGTTACACCCCTGACACTCCCAGGTACCTCCTGACACTCCCGGTACACCTCTGACAATCCCAGGTACACCTCTAATACTCCCAGGTACTCCTCTGACACTCGCAGGTACACCATGCAACACTCCCAGGTAAACCTCTGACACCCAGGTGCACCTCTGACACTCTCAGGTACACCTCTGACACTCCCAGGTGCACCTCAGACCTCCCAGGTACATGAATGACCTCCGGTACACCTCTGACACTCCCAGGTGCCTTCTGACACTCCCAGTTATACCTCTGACCTCCCCGTTAAACTTCTGACAATCCAGGTACATCTCTGACACTCCCAGGTACACCTCAGCACTCCCAGGTACACCTGTCACTCTCAGGTACACCTCTGACACTCCCAGGTACCTCAGACACTCCCAGGTAAATGAATGACACTCCCAGGTACACCACTGACATCTCCCAGGCACCTCTGACACTCCCAGATACACCTCTGACATTCCCAGGTACACCTCCGACACTCCCAGGTACATGAATGGCACTCCCAGTGCCACCTCCTTACACTTTCCCCATGTCACTCCCAGGTACACTTCTGACACACCAGGTACTCTCTGATGCTCCCAGAACTCCTCTGACACTCGGTACACCTCTGACCTCCCAAGTACACCTCTGACACTCCAGGGTACAAAAACCCTGACCTCCCCAGGTACCTCAGACACTCCCAGGTACACCTCAGACACTCCCAAGTACACCTCTGACATCTCCAGGTACCTGACACTCCCAGGTACACCCTGACCTCCCTGGTACACCTCCGACACTCTGGTACACCTCTGACACTCCGGTACACCTCTGACACTCCCAGGTACACCGCTGTCACTCCAGGTACCTCTGACACTTCATCCTGACACTTCCAGGTACCCTCTGACACTCCCAGGTACATGAATGCACTGCCAGGTACACCACTGACATCTTCCATGCCTCTGAGCTCCAGGTACACCTATAACATTCCAGGTACACCTCCGACATCCCAGGTACACTTGCTCCCAGGTATCACCTCTGACACTGCCAGGTACACTGACACTCCAGGTACACCTCTGACACTCCCAGGTACACCTCAGACACTCCCAGTTACACTCCGGCCTCCAGTTACACCTCCGACACTCCCACTTACCTCTGGCACTCCCAGGTACACCTGGCACTCCCAGGTACACCACTGACACTCCCAGGTAGAATGCTGACCTCCCAGGTACTTCTGACACTCCCAGTTACATCCGTGCTCCCAGTTACACCCCTGACACTCCTAGGTAAACCTCTGACACTCCCAGGTACACCTCTGGCACTCTCAGGTACCTCCCCAGCCTCCCAGGTACACCTCAGACACTCCCAGGTACATGAATGAGCACTCCCATGTAAACCTCTGTGCTCCCAGGTATGCTTCATCACTCCCAGTTATACCTCTGACACTCTGACTTCTGACAATCCCAGGTACATGCATGTACTCCTAGGTACACCCATGACACTCCCAGGTACACCTCTCTGGCACTCTCAGGTACCTTTGGCGCTCTGGGTCACCTCTGAGCTTTTAATTTTACACCTGACGCTTCCAGGTGCACCTCTGGCCTCCCAGGTAATGACGTGGGCTCCCAGTTACATCTCTGACATCTCCCAGGTACACCTCTGACACTCCCAAGGTACACCTTGACGTTCCCAGGTGCACCTACCTCCAGGTACATTCTGGCTTGCTCCCGGTATGCTCTGTTGCTGCCAGGTCTCATCTGCACTCCAAGGTACAACTCTGCACTCCCAGGTACCTCAGCACTCCCAGGTTTGCCTCAGGCCTCCCAGTTACACCTCCGACACTCCCAGTTACACTGACACTCCCATTTTGCTGGCACTCCCAGGTACACCCTGACACTCGCCGTGCGGCTGACACTCCAGGTACACTCTGACGCTCCCAGTTACCTTCTACCTCCCAGTTACACTGGCTTTCGTGCTCACATTTGCACCCCATGCTCCCAGTACCTCTGTTTTCCAGTTACACCTCTCTGGCAATCCCAGGTACACCTCTCCTTCTCCCAGGTACACCACTGAGACTCCCAGGTACACCCATGACACTCAGGTACACCAACTCCCAGGTACACCACTGACACTCTCCCAGGTAAGAATGCTGACACTCAGGTGCCACTCTGACACTCCCAGTTACCTCCGATGCTCCCAGTTACCCCTGACACTCCCAGGTAAACCTCTGGCACTTCCGGTACACACCTCTGACCTCTCAGGTACAGCTCCTGTCCTCCCAGTGCACCTCAGACACTCAAGGTGCAGATAACCTCCCATGCTCCTCTGACACTCCCAGGTGCGCTTCTGACCTCCCAGTTGTGCACCTCTGACACTCCCGGCCAACTTCTGACAATCCGTGCATCTCTGACACTCCCAGGTACACCACTTGACCTCCCAGGTACACCTCTGACACTCCTCAGGTACGCCTTTGATCTCAGGATCACCTCTGACCTCCATGGTACCTGACACTCCCAGGTACACCTCCGACACTCCCAGGTACATCAGAATCTGCTCCCAGGTACACCACTGACATCTCCCAGTTACACCTCTGACACTTCCAGCCTGACACTTCAGGTGCCTCTGAGCCTCCCAGGTACATGAATCCTCCCAGGTACACCACTGACATCTCCCAGGTACACTGGCCTCTCCCACACCTCTGACATTCCCAGGTACCTCCGGCACTCCCAGGTGCACCTCACTTACTCCTAGGTCCTCCTCTGACACTGCCAGGTACACCTCTGACACTCCCAGGTTACGCTCTGACACTCCCAGGTACACCTCAGGCACTCCCAGTTACCTCGGCCTCCCAGTTACACCTCCGACACTCCCAGATTACACCTCTGGCCTCCCAGGTACTGACACTCCAGGTACACCCCTGACACTCTAGGTACACATGGCCTCCCCAGGTACACCTCCTGGCCTCCAGGTACACCTCTGACACTCTCAGGTGCACCTCCTACACTCCCAGGTACACCTCTGACACTCAAAGGTCATGATGGCCTCTCCCATGTACACCTCTGAGCCTCCCAGGTGCCTTCTGGCCTCCCAGTTATACCTCTGCCTCCCAGGTACTTCTGACAATCCCAAGTACATCTCTGACACTCCCAGTTCACGGCCTCCCAGGCACCTCTGACACTCTCAGGTACCCTTTGATGCTCCCAGGTCACCTCCTGACACTCCAGGTAACATTTGACACTCCCAGGTGCACCTCCGGCCTCCCAGGTTAAATGACACTCCCAGGTACACCATGACATCTCCCAGTTACACCTCTGGCCTGTTCACCTGTTCTGGGTACACCTCTGACACTCCCATTCCTGACCTGATCCTGGGTACACCTCTGACTTCTCCCAGGTACACCTCTGACACTCCCAGGTACTTCCTGACATTCCCAGGTGCACCTCCTACCTCCCAGGTACTTCTTTCCTTGGTACCTCTGTTCTGGTACACCTCCCAGCCTCCCAGGTACATCTCTGACCTCCCGTGCTCTCTGTCACTCCTAGGTACACCTCTGACACTCCCAGGTACACCTCCGGCTCTCCCAGTGCACCTCTGACACTCCTAGGTACTCCTGACACTCCCAGGTACACCCCTGACTCTCATATGTGCCACCGCCCCAACTTGCTCCCAGGTCCTCTGTTTCCTGGTACCTTCAGCCTCCCAGTACACCTCTGATACTCCCAGTTACACCCTGTCCTCCCAGTTCCTCTGACGCTCCCAGGTACACCTCCCACAATCCCAGGTACACCTCTCCTTGCTCCCAGGTACACCTCTGGGACTCTCAGGTACACCATGACACTCCCAGGTACACCTCTGACACTCCCAGGTACACCTCTGACATCTCCCAGTTACACCTCTGTGCTCCCAGGTACTCGTCTGACATTCCCAGGTACACCTCTGACCTCCCAGGTACATGATGACACTCCCAGGTACGCCACAAGCATCTGAGTTTCCTGTGACACTCCCAGGTGCGTCTCACTGCTCTCCCAGGTACACTGTCATTCCGTTTTCTCTGACACTTCATTTGCCTCTGCTCCCAGGTGCACTCCAGGTACCACTGATCATCTCCGGTACACCTCTGACCTCCCAGGTACACCTCTGACATTCCCAGGTACACCTCCGACACTCCCAGGTACCTCGGCCTCCAGGTACTCCTCCGACACTCCAGGTACTCCCTGGCACTCCCAGGTACTTCCTGACTCTCCCAGGTACACCCCTGACACTCCCAGGTACAATGCTGGCCTCCCAGGTACCTCTGACACTCCCAGGTACCTTGGCCTCCCAGGTACTCCGACCTCCCAGTTACTCCCCTGACACTCCCAGGCCTCTGGCACTCCCAGGTACACCTCTGTACTCCCAGGTACACCTCTCACTCTCCAGGTGCTCCTCTGACCTCCCAGGTACACCCCTGCCTCCAGGTGGCCTTGGCTCCTAGGTACACCTCGACACTCTCAGGTACACCTCCTGACACTCCCAGGTACACCTGAGCACTCCCAGGCCTGGGCGGCACTCCCAGGTACCTCTGTGACACTCCCAGGTACACTGGCCTCCCAGTTATCCTCTGACCTCCCGGTAAACTTCTGAATCCAGGTACATCTCTGGCCTCCAGTGCACACTCTGCACTCCCAGGTTCCTCCCACACTCCCAGGTACACCTCTGGCCTCCCAGATACCTCTGACTTTCTATGGTACACCTGGCCTCCCAGGTACACCTCATACCTCCAGGTACTCCTCTGGCTCCCAGGTACTCTTGTTCAATCACAGGTACACCTCTGGCCTCCCAGGTACACTGGCACTCCAGGTGCCTTCTGGCCTCCCAGGTGCTCCTCTGGTGCTCCCAGGAACTCCTCTGGCCTCCCAGGTACACCTTTGACACTCCCAGGTATACATTGGGCGCTCCAGGTACACCTCTGACTGCCAGGTGCCCCTGACACTACCAGGTACACTTGGCTCTCCCTGGTGCACCTCTGACATTCCAGGTACACTTCCTGACTTTCCAGGTGACCTCTGAGCTCCCAGGTACCTGTCATTGCCCAGGTACCTCTGATACTTCCAGCCCTGACAGCTTGGTCTCTGACCTCCAGGTTGTGTGTCTCAGGTACACCTCTGGCCTTGGTACCTGTTGGTCCAGGCCTCAGACACTCCCAGTTACCTCAGACCTCCCAGTTGCACTCGACACTCCCAGGTTACACCCCTGGCATCCCAGGTACACCCCTGCACTCCCAGGTACACCCCTGACACTCCTGTTTCCACCGTTGAGCCTCCCAGGTACACCTCTAGCGCTCCCAGGTACCTCAGACACTCCAGTTACACCTCCGACACTCCCAGTTCACCTCCGACACTCCCAGTTACACCCTGACACTCCCAGGTACACCCCTGACACTCCCAGGTACACCCCTGACACTCCTAGGTACACCTCTGACACTCCCAGGTACACCTCTGGCAATCCCAGGCACCTCTCCCTCCAGGTACACCTCTGAGACTCCCAGGTACACCATGACACTCCCAGGTACATGAATGAGCACTCCAGGTACACCACTGACATCTCCCAGGTGCACCTCTGATCCCAGGTACACCTCTTCATTCCCAGGTACACTTCTGACTTCAGGGTGCATGATGACCTCTGGGTACACCAATGATCTCCCAGTTCCTCTGACACTCCCAGGTGTGGCCTCTTCTGATGTCCTCCCAGGTACCTCTGACACTTCAGGCCTGGCACTTGGTACACCTCTGGTCCCAGGTACATGAATGGCCTGCCAGGTACACCACTGGCTTCTCCCATGTACATCTGTTGCTCCCAGTTAAAGCTATGACATTTCCAGGTACCTCGACACTCCCAGGTACCTCAGACATTCCCCGTAATGCTCTGACACTGCCAGGTACACCTCTGACAATCCTAGGTACACCTTGGCCTCCCAGTTCACCTCCCGACACTCCCAGGTACCACCTC
>NW_024720664.1:0-11794 GCF_018991925.1 Homarus americanus
ACTATTGGTAGACTGATACTATTGGTAGACTGACACTATTAGTAAGACTGACACTATTGGTAGACTGACACTATTGGAAAGACTGACACTATTGGTAGACTGATACTATTGGTAGACTGACACTATTGGTAGACTGACACTATTGGAAAGACTGACACTATTGGTAGACTGATACTATTAGTAGACTGACACTATTGGTAGAGTGACACTATTGGTAGACTGATACTATTGGTAGACTGACACTATTGGTAGACTGACACTATTGGAAAGACTGACACTATTGATAGACTGATACTATTAGTAGACTGACACTATTGGTAGACTGACACTATTGGTAGACTGACACTATTGGTAAGACTGACACTATTGGTAGACTGACACTATTGGTAGACTGACACTATTGGTAAGACTGACACTATTGGTAGAGTGACCCTATTGGTAGAGTGACACTATTGGTAGAGTGACACTATTGGTAGACTGACACTATTGGTAGACTGACACTATTGGTAGAGTGACACTATTGGTAGAGTGACACTATTGGTAAGACTGACACTATTGGTAAGACTGACACTATTGGTAAGACTGACACTATTGGTAGACTGACACTATTGGTAGACTGACACTATTGGTAAGACTGATACTATTGGTAGACTGACACTATTGGTAAGACTGACACTATTGGTAGACTGATATTATTGGTAGACTGACACTATTGGTAGACTGACACTATTAGTAAGACTAACTCTATTGGTAGACTGACACTATTAGTAAGACTAACTATTGGTAGACTGACACTATTGGTAGACTGACACTATTGCTAGACTGATACTATTGCTAGACTGATACTATTGGTAAGACTGACACTATTGGTAAGACTGACACTATTGGTAAGACTGACACTATTGGTAGACTGATACTATTGGTAGACTGACTCTATGCTAGACTGATACTATTGCTAGACTGATACTATTGGTAAGACTGACACTATTGGTAAGACTGACACTATTGGTAAGACTGACACTATTGGTAGACTGACACTATTGGTAGACTGACACTATTAGTAAGACTAACTATTGGTAGACTGATACTATTGGTAGACTGACTCTATTGCTAGACTGATACTATTGCTAGACTGATACTATTGGTAAGACTGACACTATTGGTAAGACTGACACTATTGGTAGACTGACACTATTGAGTAAGACTGACACTATTGGTGAGGTGACTATTGGTGAGGTGACACTATTGGTGAGAGTGACACTATTGGTGAGCTGACACTATTGGTAGACCCGGCACTATTGGTGAATGATACTATTGGTAAGACGAAGAAGCACTATTAGTGAAGCCTGACACTATTGGTAGACTGACACTATTGGTAGAGTGACACTATTGGTAGACTGACACTATTGGTAGACTGACACTATTGGTAAGACTGACACTATTGGTAAGACTGACACTATTGGTAGACTGACACTATTGGTAAGACTGACACTATTGGTAGACTGACACTATTGGTAAGACTGACACTATTGGTAAGACTGACACTATTGGTAGACTGACACTATTGGTAGACTGACACTATTGGTAGACTGACACTATTGGTAGACTGACACTATTGGTAGACTGATACTATTGGTAGACTGATACTATTGGTAGACTGATATTATTGGTAAGACTGACACTATTGGTAGACTGACACTATTGGTAGTCTGACACTATTAGTAAGACTGACACTATTGGTAGACTGACACTATTGGTAGACTGACACTATTAGTAAGACTGACACTATTGGTAAGACTGACACTAATGGTAAGACTGACACTATTAGTAAGACCGACACTATAAGCAAGACAAACAGCCAAATTATACAACAGTCGAAAGTCTACCAGAGAAATGAGGCAGTAAAGACTTATTTACACGCTCGTAAACCTTAGAGTAAGAGGGACACACACACAGGCACCACCAAACACAGAAAGTGGTGACCAGCAAAGTCACTTTCATAGGTTAACTGGTGAAACAGACGAGCGACTCGACCCTCCAGTGATGGGAGGGATAGGGTGGGAGATGGTGGTGATTGGGTGGGGGATGGGATGAGGAATGGTGGTGATGGGGCTGGGGATGGTGGTGATGGGGCGGGGGATGGTGGTGATGGGGCGGGGGATGGTGGTAATGGGGAAATGTGGTTGTAGAGGGGGAGTAGTGAAGAGTGAAAGTGATCGTTAGAGACTATGGTAGTTGCGATGGTGTAGGGGCTGTAATGGTGGTATATATATATATATATATATATATATATATATATATATATATATATATATATATATATATATATATATATATATATATATATATATATATATATATATATATATATATATATATATATTTATAATCGTGACTGATAATTCTGAAAGTTAGATAATTTGTTTTCGAGCTTGTGCACACTTTCGCAGAAACACAAATGTATGTGTGTACATTATTCCGCATGCGTGCCTCTGTGGTCTTCAGGCAAACATACAAGTTACACAAAACGTGCTTCATCCAAACGTCCGTCGTGACGTCACACATATTTGCAGACCTTTAAACCTGACCTCACAGATGTAAACGGTTCATGTCAACCTTCAATATCATGTCAGATATCTCGGCCACTGACAGCCGTAACCTTTGTGTTGTGAGACATGTCACTGACCATGTTTGCCGACTCGCAAAACGACGATCAGCATCACAGTAATCAAGGCCAACCTATTACATATAGAGTACCAACACACTAATAATTCTTTTGTTAATTACAAGAGAGGTGTAATTAAATAATTTCTCCTGGACAACAGTGACATCAAACATGCCAATTAACCGGTCACCTCCCGCTCATGCCAACCGTCACACTTTACAGAACTAACTATCGTTGATCGAGGTAATCTAAGGCATTACACGGAGCCCATCACAGACTGCGGTTAAGCAACTTCAGACATAAAGAACAATTTCCTTCCTCAGCGGGTCAACGGAGGTGAAACAATGGGTCTATTAAACCCCGCCATTGAAGAGGGAGGGGGTTGAAGAGCTGCCATTACAACCACTGCAAATAACTACATGAATACGAGGAAAAATGGGACAAAAACGAGGGGGAAATGGGCTAGTCTGTGGTCTGAATGTGTAATTATGTCTGTGTGTTCCCCGCAGCGAGCGATACAGGGGCCTCTCTACCCCCTACCTGCCGGGTGTAGTGAGGAAGTCTTAGTACAGGCGGCTCCTGGGGTGAGTTGAGGGAAACACGAAGTTCATTGTCGGGAATGTTGTAGTATGTGGGGAAAGTGTTTTATTTTATGACGAGTGTGTGAGGGAAGGGAAAATGAAAGAGAAAGATGGTTGATATCGATGCATCACTGAGATTGAGTAACAGATGTAGAAACTGCCAGACATACGAAGATGAGTGAAAGTGTGAGAGATGTACAAAAAGACAGACAAATGACAGACAGGCAGGCAGACAGACAGACAGAGAAATGTAAAATATCGTCGTCTTTTACTGGGCCTGGAAGCACCACAGCAAAGCATAAAAACAGAAACTCATCGTCTTCCGGCATGACTCCTTTACTGGTGGTGTTCCGACAGAAAATAAACACACCTTAACCCAACCTATTTGTCTTTCAATTTTCCTTACCTCTATGGCTTTAATTATTAAGATAATCAACGTTCTTTACCTATACTGACCTCTCTCTTGTTAATGGGGTCCAAGAACGATCTCAATTCCACAACAAACACTGGGACAAGATTCTACACATACTAGCGGGCATTGGTCAAGAGACAGATGGTATAAATGATCTCTGATGTTCATAAGATTTTGTTTTTCCATTGTGTTCTTTTATGTTTGAGTGAGTCTAAAATAGTCTTATCATCAAGTACCATCATACATTAACACACATACACATACATGTGCGCACACCTACATACGCAAACGCACTAACACAATTAAACACACACATACACACATTCATCGAACCAGCTACAGTCAACCTATATATTTTATCCAGAAATTGGCGTTCCAGGGTAAATCGACAGAGGACCGCCTAGTCTGGTGATCTAAATATTGCGTGATGCAAGACACACCGGCCAGCACACTCACGGCCACCGACACAGCAAACTTCCCTCTTCCCATGTTTAAGTTGAGCCCAGATTCTCAAAGGTTCGTTAGCTGAATTATCTTGTAAATGGAGATGTAAGAACCCGACTCACTGGTTCCATTGCTCTTCCATGGCGAGTACACTGTAACCAAATAACTTCTCTTATTACCATTTATTGAGACATTTAGCGTATATAGGTTAGGTTAGGTCAGGTCAGGTCAGGTCAGGTCAGGTCAGGTTGCTGGACATTGGTAGCAAATACAGGAATCAATTTTGTCTTCAATAGAGTTAATAACGAGGTGGAAACTCCGACAGTTACAGTACACACAGACTACAGCTGAAGGTTGCTAAGGGTGGTCGAGCCCTGGCCTTTCACCACTGTGACTTGGGTTCAATACTTTCTTGGGTAGGATGTGAAAAGGGTGTTAACCAGTATACCCTTACCAAACATGACAGGTTTTCTCCAGGTACTCCGATTTCACCCTGTACTAACTAGCACTGGATCTATATGGGATGCCCTCATATGACCTTGAAGAAGACCAGTTAGTCATAATTGATGAGAGCTATACAGAATATATAAAAAAAGCTGTTTCCGATCAAAATTACAAATGGATGCCAATTCTTTAGAGACAGGAGAAGAGCTTGTGGTCTTTTGATAGGGCAAGAGAGGATTGGTTTAAATTGTTACGTCAATATATCCCTCGAGGAGTCACTACCGCCTGTCTCTGGAGGCTTTGTTAGGTAAGACTACAAAATAAACTGTGTATACGAAATGTAATTTAACCCCAACACACAACACACACCGAGGTTGACTACACACGCATAATCCTCATTAATCTACCTTTTTCCCACTGACTTATAAAAAAACATAATTTCATTTGTGAAAGTGAAGGGAAACTGGACAAAAGCTAACGGAGAAAAATCAAATAACGAAGCATAAACTATTTCACACATCTTATAGACGACGACCTGTGTGGACGAGGTGAAAGTGTTCAAACGAGCCCTTAACTGGGGTCATGGAACGGGTCTATACCAACGAGTGTAATGAATAATCTAACACAGCCATAGTTTGTTTACACTCCCCGGTGATGGATTCCTTCTTATCTATAATTCACGATTTCTCTTCATATATTTTTACCAGTGTATTCAACCGTGTATTAATAAATCTCCAATCCTACAGAAATAAGTCTACGTACTACAGCTTTGGCGATATACAATATACAAAGGATGTTTAACATTTGAGTCGGTGGTTGAATCCCTCACATGGCGTCACTGTGGTCTGAATCTGTTGCATGAGCCGTATTTATGGTCTACAGTTCTTGTATTCTTCACGCTAGGGTTTATATAATATACATAACAGCCACAACAACACACAGTAATAACCACGACAACAAACACAACATATAACAATATCCATAATAACAACACAAAAAACCCACAACAACAATAACAACAACGAACACAAGAACAACAACAATAACAACAACGAACATAAGAACAACAACAATAAACACAATAACAACAAAACACGACAGCAAACACAACAATAACGTCATCAATAACCACAAGCAACAATATGTACTATCACAACACATCCAATGCTTCTACGAGACCTCCAGTGCTACGATATAACCTTCATAATTTAAAGAGACCTTTACCACATCCACGAGACCTCCAACACATCCACGAGACCTCCAACACTCACACAGCACTCAATTGTTGTTGTTGTTGAGATTGTCGGACCGTAGTCCGACACGGACCTTTGCCTATAGGCGGCCCGTTTGGTGGTTCCGGCTGGAGCTCCAGGAGCAGCCAGACCGGATTGGGATTGGAGGTGGTCCCACCTGCAGGTTGGAAGGATACTGCAGGTTGCAAGTGTGAGCGGACCTCCGATCAGTGGACGCTTACCACCAGCCCCAACTCTTGGACGAGGTCAGTTTCGGAGTGGCGCGCCCCCGAAACTAGGGTCCGCACTTGCTGGGAGAGGATGCTATCTAAGCTATCTGGGTGGTGGGTATCGTGTGATGACCCCAGCACTCAAGCCAAGACGTCAGGGGATTAAGTTGCACTCTGGCTGGGGAGAGAGTTGCCGCGTGTCCGTGAGGTGACTGCCACGTTTTTGCACTGGCTTTTCCGGGAAGTCGAGGTTGGTGTCCTTTACGTGTGTGTGTGTGTGTGTGACAGACAGTTCCTCATCGCGACAGGAAACGACTTGTGGTAGTGTAATGAATGGTGTATATTAGAACAAAATATATAATGTTGCTATTACCGTTTGTTTTTACTATTGATACAATTATTATTATTATTATTATTATTATTATTATCACAAGTAGTGGTAACAGCAGTAGTAGGGAGTCTGAGTGTCTAACCTAAATTGGCACTAATGAATCCAATATATATCCAGAAAGTCTAATTAGTTCATGAGTAAATGGATCAGTAATCAAATGACAAGATAAAGAAGAAAGATAATTTGATAAGAAACAGCGATAAAAAAATCAAGAAAATAAAAATATTAATAATAATAAAGCTAATAAATAAGCTAGAATTTTACACCCTCTTAGAAGAAAAATAACCCGGTATATGCCGGAGCTCTACAACGTAAAAAATCTTGTTCTCAGGTAAGTTTCCCACCTGTCCTGCCTCATTAATTAACCTGGTAACCTTGATCTCTCACTCTCACGCGGGAAAGGCATCCAAGTCCCTAACTGGGTTAATCTTTAACTTGGTGACACTATAAAATGGACGGGAACCTTCAGCACACCGGCGAGAAGGATCCCTAGGAGGTAATAGCGACTTGAACTGGGGGCCTTCAGGACGCCGCCAAGAGGGTCTTCAGTTAGCCACGTTCACTCCTTAATATATGTGGAGAAAAACTTCCTCTTCAATACATCACGGTGCATGTGTGATGATGATGATAATAATAATAATAATAACAACAATAATAATAATAATAATAATATTAATAATAATAATAATAATAAAATTACAATAAAAATAAAAATGTAAAAATAAAATCTAAAAATCTGAAAATATAAATAATAATAACTCGAAATCTTGAAAAAAATTCATAAAAAAACACCAAAACCGAATGAAAACATCGTGTGAGTGTTTGGAGGCCGAGAAGTAAACAAAACAAAACAAACATTCGACCTACTCCACAAAGACGTATAATTATTAATGGTGTGTAATATACTCAACCTACCTGCTGGGTAATAGGGGTAGGTAGAAGAAGCAACAGGGAGGTACTACCGCCTGGGAAGATATTGGAAGCATAATGTGTTGTCTAATGGTAGACCCTGCTGCCATATGTGACCAAGTCCCAGGTTGCTGATCTGACTTTTTGCCTCATTTACACACAATTGCAGGGTCTTAATTATTTCTCTTAACATTGACAACATAACATACATATATATTGTTTCTCACTCTTTATCTTTTTTATTTCTTTATGGTTCTTTATTATGATTATTGCAATTATTATTATTATTATTGTTATTATTGTTATCATTATTATTATTATTTTTATTTTATTTTTACTTATCTGAATAATAATAATTATTATTATTGGTATTATTATTATTACATTTTCGCCCCCCAGGCCCCGATGTGGGTCAGTGACCTGTGCCCGGGTGGGCTAATACCAGTAAAAAAAAAAAAAAATGCCCAGATATATGTGATATACTACACAGGGAATATAATACGCACTTAGTGGTGTGTTCAAGGGCAGATACTCAACTAACAGTGTCGGCTATTATTAGGTGGTGACATACACTGTACAGGGATACGCTTCATGTAACCCATCATTAACGGCATGGAGGTGAGCACACACACGCACAGATAGGCTTTTTTGCATTCAGCTGATGAAGAATAGTTAACAAAGCTTAGTTGTTGTTGTTGTTTTATGGTCGAATCAAGCTGCCCCGGACAACCAGTTCAACAAATATACATCATTGTTGTTGCTCATTATTACATTAACTGTACATGGTGTCTTAAAATACTAAATATCATAGTCTTCATCTTCCCGAAGCAATGAGGAAGATAATGAGTCGCATAAATAGACATTAATAATCGTCTGATCCTGTCTTACTGTAGTGACGCTGCAACGTGCTTAAAATTGGCATAAATTTTATGAATGAAAAAAGACTTAAGTTTACCTTTCTTTCGCTTCATTTATGATCCTCCTTATCAATTGTATGTGCGTGTGTGTGTCTGTGTCTGCGTGCGCATGTACGTGTGTGTGTGTGTTCAGCACACTAATCTGACTATAAACGCTGCGATTAATTATCAACCAGAGAACACGGAGGAGAGAGAGAGGGTACAAACTAGTATCACAATAAAAGATTACTATTATGGTTGTGTAAAATACGAAAAAAAAGTCAAACGATATACGTTCTTTTCATATTAAGACCTGCATAAACTGCAGTAAAAATGAATTTGCAACCGTAAGCAATTTCCTTTGAAAAGAAAAGTTAAAAAACAAAAGTTCCCAAAATAACATAAACGGTAATGAAACAAATACTCATGATGGTAATATATCGTGTCGTTCAACACCTTCCATAGAACATGCAATTAAGAAAAAAATATCATGTGAAATAAATAAACATGAAGGGGTTATTTCAATCAAAACAAGCGAGAGGAAAATAAATGGTGGTGACAAGAGGTGGTTGGCTGGGTGGTGGCGGGGATGTATGGGCACTGCGCACGACTTGTTGTATAGAGGCGAGACCTTCCCGTCGGCACCCTGAAGCCCTCCGTGACCCAGAAACCCTCTCTCTGGTCAACTGTCCCTCACTCACTCCTCACATCTTTCCCGTCTCTCGTCGGTGTGCAAAGATCAATAAAATAAGAATATCATTATAAAAATATATGTTCATTACCAATACAGTGTTAATAGTAAAGAATATGTTGATGACATGAGAGAGTCAAGGTGAGAGGTGCGGGATTCTGGGTTAATGTCCGAATGCCGGTTGGCAGTAGGTCGGGAGCCAACGATCGAAGGTTTTAAAGTAACTTGGTGCAAGCCTGCCATGCACGATATGAATCAAGCAAATGTGGCTCAGTCGTGAGCCAGGCACGATGGGGGAGAGTTAGTGGCAAGGCAGACAAGCGATTCAAATTAATAGTTGGCTGTTTGTATGGGTAGACCTCTCCCCTACCCATAGTTTAATGATTTGTATTTGAAACAGAGGGAATTGCAAGCAGACCAGGCGCGGAAATGCACATGGCGCGCATTAGGCAGAAGAGAGCGCTGCAAGAGAGGCAGGAGGGGGAGGAGCACAGCTCTTGCTTGCCAGTGCACCTTGGGAGCCAACACGGTCCACATGCCTCTCATGGCGGTACGAAAGACGACAAAATCTGTCATCTTGATCCAGCATCGGGGACAACGAGCTTATCAGCTTCCCCTCCTGCTGATAAGGCAGTGCTTGTCTGCTTGAGAATACAACCGTGTGTGATATACAGCGTGGTGGTGAGTAGGCGGCGCCCGTGCTAGGCGTACCACACCAGGCAAGCGCGACAAACCAGTGATTTTGCAGTAGTGCGAGCCATCCGCTGCGGCGTGTGGCTCTAGCATGAACCAGCAGACCACTCCGCGGATATCGATTAGCTGACGGATGAAAGTGGTGTATGTATCGAGAAGGTGTGAAGTGCTGTGTGGTGCTGGAGGCATCAGGAGGTGTCCCCGCCTCACGGAGAAACTGTAAACAAAGCGGAGGTCATTGCGTCCCCCCGGGGCTTGACGGCGGAAGTTTGTCGATGGTGAACATTCAGTCCGGTGTACCGAGTTGGGGAAGCAAATCCTCCCTAAAAATAGTGATAATCGCCTCTCTCCGGCTGGGAGCACAGCTGCACCACGGAAGTGCGGTGCAGTGCCGACACTACACCCGCCCGCTGCTATTGGGGTCCAGGGGTCCAGTGCTGTATAATAAGTGATTATTACTCAACTTATCTAGTACCCCAGTCATGGATAAACAAGGAATAACCCGTCTATGTGTTTACCTGAGCTCAGAACAGAAATTCTGTCAGTGAAATCCTATAATATACCCTCGCTGTGCTGAAATAAATTGTGGATAGAAAGGAAGTAATACATTAGTTACTACCTTCATGTGCAGGCAGGAGCAGCAGCAGTAACAACGGGGTAGTGGACGTGTAAACAAGGTGAGATAGCAACGTCACCAAGATTACCCTGAGTTACCAAACGCGGCAAGCGCAAGAGTGTTAGGGGAGTGAGGGCGCAGCTCCTCCAACAGTACCCTGGGTAGATGAAATACGCGCACATCGCCGCCCGACTACTGCAGTACCTCCCACCAGTCCTCTATGGCTTCACCTCGTCCCTCTCAGCTAAGAAAGGTCATGATGAAGGAGCGCTGTGAATTCCAGATATGCTTTTCTAAAAGGACTTATTTTTTTTACCCAATTAAATTCTTCTGTTCAAATAAAGAAAAAAATGTACAAGAAAACTTATTATTCACTTGAAGTTATAGAACATAATTCAGTACTATCACAGTGATGAGCGACATAATACCAAGTAAAAATATGAAGGCAAGTAAATAATGTAGTGGAGGGAGCAGTACTGGTGGAGGTAATGCTGTCCTTAACAACTGTATGTGATGCTCAGATATACAGTACACAAGACTGTTCTTCTGTGGAGTGTAGTGTAGTGTAGAGGGAACCTGTGCGTCTTACAAACAGTTCTTTGTCATTCAGCGAGAATATAATATATGAAGCAGGAATTATCCTCTCCTCTGTGTTTTATAATGGTAAATTAAAAGATAAATCGTGATATATTGGTAAAATCAACACGACAGCTTTAATAAGTTGCAATTGTTCAAGAAAACAAGTGGTAATCCGAAGTTTCTTTATAAAAGTTCAGTGTGGGGAAACTTCAGCAAGCTGTACGTTTCTAAACTCCAAAGTTAATTGTAAAAAAAAATAAAGATAGTATAAAGAAAATAGTGTAAATTGTAATGTGTTATGCTGTCTCCATATTCAAGACGATTGAATTACGAGAAGCGAATAGCGGAATGTGAAACTTGGTTTTCCAGATCTGTCTCTCGCCTATTGTAGATGATAGTACACACCAGTTACGTGAATAGCCCGTACCCAGGGTGTAGTGAATTGAAAAATGAAGTTTCTGTAATGTGGCGATTGTGAGAGAAAATTTAATAACCGAAACAGCCTTTGTCGGCGCTCGAGTGAGCGGCCGCCATCTTGTAGGGGTCCCATACCTCGCAAGGGCGATGGGAAGCCGATCACAAGAACCCACGAGGGTCGCGTCTCTTTTTTATTTGTTCCCATTCTATTTTTTGTCACCTGTTTTAGTGATAATGAAATATTATTTCCCGGCAGTGGTGGAGCAGCAAGTGGAGAGTGTAGTTAAGTGAATATCGCAGTACTTGGGTGAAAAAATCTGTACTATACATTGCTAAAAGTGGTGCCTTGGAATAATGCCTTAATCGGAAATGTTAGGCTCAGTGATGTTGTGTAGTGAGTGGAAGCCTGTAAGATAATGGGGCTTGTATTTTTATTTATTATCCATGATGAAAGAAGCTAATGGGAGATGCTTTATATCAACAACACACTGAACAAGGCCACCAGAGTCAGCGCTTCACTAGTATTAAGTGTTAACTGTTATATTAATGAAGTGATTAGTGCAGTTTAGGTAATGGTTAATGATTAAAGATTTC
>NW_024720665.1:0-2322 GCF_018991925.1 Homarus americanus
CGCTGTCCTCGCCGCGCGCGTGTCGTGAGGGCTGGGCCTCTGCGCTGTCCTCGCGAAGGTGTGCTCGTGGTGAACAACCAAACCTCCTGCATGTCTCGCTGGGTGTATCATGGCGAACAATGACCTCTACGCTGTCCTCGCCGGAGTGTATCGTGGCGAAAACAATGACCTCTACACGCTATCCTCGCTGAGTGTATCGTGGCGAAACAATGACCTCTACACTGTCCTCGCCGGAAGTGTATCGTGGTGAACAATGACCTCTACCGCTGTCCTCGCTGGAGTGTATCGTGGCGAGCAAGCAGGCCTCTACACTGTCCTCCTTTGCGAGTGTATGTTGGCGACAATGACCTCTACCACGTTGTCTCGCTGGGTATGTCGTGGCGAACTGTGAAGCTCCATGTTGTGTCCTCAGTTTGGTGTAGCTGGTGGCGAATAAGTGACCTCCACACACTGTCCTCGCTGGTATATCGTGGTGAACAATAACCTCTACCACGCTGTCCTCGCTGCAGGGTATATCGTGGTGAGCAATGACCTCTACATGCTGTCCTCGCCGAGTGTATCGTGGCGAACAGCCTCCACACGTTGTCCTCGCCGAGTGTATAAGTGGCAACAATGACCTCACCGCTGTCCTCGCTAGGTGTCGTGGCGAACAATAGCCTCTACGCTGTCCTGCTTGAGTGTATCGTGGCGGTGTGGCGAAAACTCCACGCTGTCCTCGCTGAGTGTATCGTGGCGAACAATGACCTCTACACGCTGTCCTCGCTGAGTGTATCGTGGCGAACAATGACCTCTACACGCTGTCCTCGCCGAGTGTATCGTGGCGAGCAATGACCTCTACACGCTGTCCTCGCTGAGTGTATCGTGGCGAACAATGACCTCTACACGCTGTCCTCGCCGAGTGTATCGTGGCGAGCAATGACCTCTACACGCTGTCCTCGCTGAGTGTATCGTGGCGAGCAATGACCTCTACACGCTGTCCTCGCCGAGATCGTGGCGAGCAACGACCTCATCGCTGTCCCTCGCCGAGTGCATCGTGGTGAACAATGACCTCTACATCGCTGTCCTCGCCGAGTGTATCGTGGCGAGTAATGACCCCACATCGCTGTCCTCGCTGAGCGTATCAGGCGAACAATGACCCTACACGCCGTCCTCGCCGAGTGCGTATCGTGGCGAGCAATGACCCTACACGCTATCCTGCTGAGTGTATCGTGGCGAAGCAATGACCTCTACACGCTGTCCTCGCTAAATGTATCGTGGCAAGCAATGACCTCTACACGCTGTCCTCGCCGAGTGTATCGTGGCGAGCAATGATCTCTACATGCTGTCCTCGCTGAGTGTATCGTGGCGAACAATGAACTCCACACGTTGTCCTCGGTTGGTGTTTGGTGGCGAATAGTGACCTCCACACACTGTCCTCGCTGAGTGTATCGTGGCAAGCAATGACCCCTACACGCTGTCCTCGCTGAGTGTATCGTGGCGAGCAATGACCTGTACACGCTGTCCTCGCCGAGTGTATCGTGGCGAGCAATGACCTCTACACGCTGTCCTCGCCGAGTGTATCGTGGCGAGCAATGACCTCTACACGCTGTCCTCGCCGAGTGTATCGTGGCGAACAATGAAATCTACACGCTGTCCTCGCCGAGTGTATCGTGGCGAGCAATGACCTCTACACGCTGTCCTCGCCGAGTGTATCGTGGCGAACAATGACCTCTGCACGCTGTCCTCGCTGAATGTATCGTGGCAAGCAATGACCTCTACACGCTGTCCTCGCCGAGTGTATCGTAGCGAACAATGACCTCTACACGTTGTCCTCGGTTGGTGTTTGGTGGCGAATAGTGACCTCCACACACTGTCCTCGCTGAGTGTATCGTGGCAAGCAATGACCTCTACACGCTGTCCTCGCCGAGTGTATCGTGGCGAACAATGACCTCTACACGCTGTCCTCGCCGAGTGTATTGTGGCGAACAATGACCTCTACACGCTGTCCTCGCCGAGTGTATCGTGGCGAGCAATGACCTCTACACGCTGTCCTCGCCGAGTGTATCGTGGCGAGCAATGACCTCTACACGCTGTCCTCGCCGAGTGTATCGTGGCGAACAATGACCTCCACACGTTGTCCTCGCCGAGTGTATCGTGGCGAACAATGACCTCTACACGCTGTCCTCGCTGAGTGTATCGTGGCGAGCAATGACCTCTACACGCTGTCCTCGCCGAGTGTATCGTGGCGAGCAATGACCTCCACACGTTGTCCTCGCCGAGTGTATCGTGGCGAACAATGACCTCCACACGTTGTCCTCGCCGAGTGTATCGTGGCGAACAATG
>NW_024720666.1:0-17318 GCF_018991925.1 Homarus americanus
CTCGATCAAGGGCCTTTGTTATACTCGATCAAGGACTTTGTTATACTCGATCAGGGCCTTTATTATACTCGATCAGGGGGCTTTGTTATATTCGATTAGGGGACTTTGTTATACTCGATGAGGGGCATTTGTTATAATCGATCAAGGGCATTTGCTATACTCGATCACGGGATTTTGTTATACTAGATAAGGGGACTTTGTTATGCTCGATGAGAGGACTTTGTTATACTCGATCGGGGGACTTTGTTTTCCTCGATCAGGGGGCTTTTTTATACTCGATCAGGGGACTTTGTTATACTCGACCAGGGGACTTTGTTTTACTCGATCAGGGGACTATTTTATATTCGATCAAAGGACTTTGTTATACTCGATCAGGGGCCTTTATTATACTCGATCAAGGACCTTTGTTATACTCGATCAGGGGACTTTGTAATCCTCGATCAGAAGACTTTGTTATACTCGATCAGGGGACTTTGTTATACTCGACCAGGGGACTTTGATATACTCGATCAGGAGGCATTGTCTTACTCGATCAGGGACATTACTATACTCGACCAGGGAACTTTGTTTTACACGATCAGGGGATATGTTATACTCGATCAGGGGATGTGTTATACTCGATCAGGGTCCTTTGTTATGCTCGACCAGTAGCCTTTGTTGTACTCGATCAGGGGGCATTTTTATATTCGATTAGGGGATTTTGTTATACTCGACCAGGGAACTTTGTTATACTCGATCAGGTTACTTTGTTATACTCGAAAAGGGGACTTTGTTATTCTCGATAAGGGGACTTTGTTATACTCGATTAGGGGACTTTGTTATACTCGATCAAGGGCCTTTGTTATACTCGATTAGAGGACTTTGTTTTACACGATCAGGGGATATGTTATACTCAATCAGGGGATGTGTTATACTCGATCAGGGGACGTTGTTATACTCGATCAGGTGCCTTTATTATACTCGATCAAGGACCTTTGTTATACTCGATCAGGGGACTTTGTTATACTCGATCAGAGGACTTTGTTATACTCGATCAGGGGGCTTTGTTATACTCGATCAGGGGACATTACTATACTCGACAAGGGAACTTTGTTATACACGATCAGGTGATATGTTATACTCGATCAGGGGATGTGTTATACTCGATTAGGGGACTTTGTTATACTCGATTAGGAGGCTTTGTTGTACTCAAACGGGGCCCTTTGTTATACTCGATCAGGGGCCTTTGTTATACTCGATGAAGGGACTTTGTTATACTCGAACATGGGACTTTGTTATACTAGATCAGGGGACTTTGTTATACTCGATCAGAGGGCTTTGTTATACTCGACCCGGAGCCTTTGTTTTGCTCGATGAGAGGACTTTGTTATACTCGATCAGGGGATATGTTATACTCAATAAGGCGAAGTGTTATACTCGATCAGGGGACGTTGTTAAAGTCGATGAGGAGGCTTTGTTATACTCAACCGGGGGCCTTTGTTATACTCGATCAAGGGCCTTTGCTATATTCGATCACGGGATTTTGTTATACTAGATCAGGGGAGTTTGTTATACTCGATCAGAGGGCTTTGTTATACTCGATGGGGGGACTTTGTTATACTCGATCACGGGACTTTGTTATACTTGATCAGGGGACTTTGTATTATACGATGAGGCGGGGTTTGTTATGCTCGAAGAGGGGCCTTTGTTATGCTCGATAAGTGGACTTTGTTATATTCGATCAGAGGAATTTGTTATTCTCGATCAGGGGCCTTGGTTATACTCGACCAGGGGACTTTGTTATACTCGACCAGGGGGCATTGTTATACTCGATCAGGGGAATTTGTAATACTCGACCAGGGACTTTGTTATACTCGATAAGGGGACTTTGTTATACTCGATGAGGGGCATTTGTTATACGCGATCAGGAGACTTTGTTATACTCGATCAGGGGACTTTGTTATACTCGATCAGGGGGCGTTGTTTTCCTTGATCAGGGGTCTTTGTTATACTCGACCAGGTAATTTTGTTATACTCGATTAGTGGACTTTTTTTTACTTGATCACTGGACTTTGTAATATTCGTTCAGGGGGGCTTTGTTATACTCGACCAGGGGCCTTTGTTATGCTCGATAAGGGGACTTTGTTATACTCGATCAGGGGCCTTTGTTATTCTAGATCAGGGGTCTTTGTTTTACTCGACCAGGGGACTTTGTTATACTCGATCAGGGGAATTTGTTATACTCGATCAGGGGAATTTGTTATACTCGACCAGGGGACTTTGTTATACACGACCAGGGGACTTTGTTATACTCGATCAGAGGACTTTGTTATACTCGATGGGGGGACTTTGTTATACTCGATCACGGGACTTTGTTATACTTGATCAGGGGACTTTGTATTATTCGATGAGGGGGGGTTTGTTATGCTCGAAGAGGGGCCTTTGTTATGCTCGATAAGTGGACTTTGTTATATTCGATCAGAGGAATTTGTTATTCTCGATCAGGGGCCTTGGTTATACTCGACCAGGGGACTTTGTTATACTCGACCAGGGGACATTGTTATACTCGATCAGGGGCATTTATTATATTCGACCAGGGGACTTTGTTATACTCGATTAGGGGATTTTGTTATACTCGATGAGGGGGCTTTGATATACCCGATCAGGGGGCTTTGTTATATTCGACGAGGGGCCTTTGTTATACTCGATCAGGGGATGTGTTATACTCGATCAAGGGACTTTGTTATACTCGATTAGGTGACTTTGTTATACTCGACCATGGGACTTTGTTATACTCGATCTGAGGACTTTGTTATACTCGATCAGGGGACTTTGTTATACTCGACCAGGGGACTTTGTTATACTCGACCAGGGGACTTTGTTTTACTCGATCAGGGGACTTTTTTATATTCGATCAGGGTTTTTGTTATACTCGATTAGGGGCCTTTATTATACTCGATCAAGGGCCTTTGTTTTTTCTCGATCAGGGGACTTTGTTATACTCGATCAGAGGACTTTGTTATACTCGATTAGGGGACTTTGTTATACTCGACCAGGGGACTTTGTTATACCCGATCAGGGGACTTTGTTATACTCGATCAAGGGACATTACTGTACTCGATTAGGGGCCTTTGTTATACTCGATCAGGGGACTTTGATATACTCGATCAGGGGGCTTTATTATATTCGACCAGGGGCCTTTGTTATGCCCAATCAGGGTACTTTGTTATACTCGATCAGGGGCCTTTGTTATACTATATTAGAGGCTTTTGTTATACTCGAACCAGGGGAATTTGTTATATTCGATAAGGGGACTTTGTTATACTCGATGAGGGGCCTTTGTTATACTCGATCAGGGGACATTACTACACTCGACTCGGGAACTTTGTTATACTCGATCAGGGCCTTTATTATACTCGACATGGGGGGTTTGATAAACGCGATCAGGGGTCTTTCTTATACTCGATGAAGGGGCTCTTTATACTCGACCAGGGTGATTTGTTATGTTCGACCAGTGGCCTTTGTTATACTCGATCAAGGGGCTTTGTTATATTCGAATTGGGGACTTCGTTATATTCGACCAGGGGCCTTTGTTATGGTCGATGAGGGGACTTTGTTATACTCGATCAGGGGGGCTTTGTTTTCCTCGACTAGTGGACTTTGTTATACTCGATCAGGGGACTTTGTTATATTTGATCAGGGGACTTTGTAGTATTCGATCCGGGGGGCTTTGTTATACTCGATGAGGGGCCTTTGTTAGTTCATTCTATTTTTTCACGAAAAACGCTTGTTTTCTGCTCAAACACACTGTTTTTAGTTAGTTTTACTTTTAGTACGGGAAACATCAGTTTCTGCTCAAAAACAGTGTATTTTAGTAAGTTTTACTTTTATCACGGAAACGCTTGTCTTCTGCAAAAAACGCTGTTTATAGTTAGTTTTACTTCTTGCATACGAAACACTCAGTTTTTACTAAAAACAGTGTATTTTAGTAGGTTTTTCTTCTCCCAGGGAAAATGCTTTTACTAGAAGAAGTAAACTAACTAAAAACAACATTTTTAGGATAAGAAAACGTATTTTTGAGCAGAAAACAAGCTTTTTTCGAGAAAAAATAGAATGAACTAAATTGCACTAAGTTGTGCAGAAAACAAGCATATTCCGTAAAAAGAAGTAAAACAAACGAATTCCACTGTTTTCATTCTAAATTGAGTTTTTTCACTAGAAGAAGTAAAACTAACTAGAAGCATCGTTTTGAACAGAAAATAAGCGCTTTTCGTGAAAAAAATAAAATGTACAAAAATGCACTGCTTTGTCTAGAAAACTAGCGTATTCCGTGAAAATAAGTAAAACTAACGAATTCCACTGTTTTCATTTAAAATTGGGTGTTTTTACTAGAAGAATTAAAACCAACTAAAAACAGCATTCTTAGGAGAAAAAAAGCGTTTTCCGTGAGAGAAGTAAAACTTACTAATATACACTGTTTTTGAGTAAAAACTGAGTGTTTCCAGTGCAAGAAGTAAAATTAACTATAGACAGCGTGTTTAAGCAGAAGACAAGCGTTTTTCGAGAAAAAATAGAATGAACTAAATTGCACTACGTTGTACAGAAAACAAGCGTATTCTGTAAAAAGAAGTAAAACTAACGAATTCCACTGTTTTCATTCTAAATTGAGTTTTTTCACTAGAATAAGTAAAACTAACTAAAAGCATCGTTTTGAACAGAAAATAAGCGTTTTCTGTAACAGAAGTAAAACTTTCTAAAATACACCGTTTTTTAGCTTAAACTGAGATTTCAAGTAAAAAAGTAAAACTAACTAAAGGCAGTGTGTTTGAGGAGAGAAGAAGCATTTTCCGTGACAAGATATGAATGAACAAACATACACTATTTGTGCAGAAACAAGCGTATTCTGTGAAAAGAAGTAAAACGAATTCAACTCTTTTCATTAAAAATTTAGAGTTTTCACCAGAAGAAGTAGAACTAACTAAAAATACCATTTTTAGGAGAAAAAAAAAGCGTTTTCCGTGGACGAAGAAAAACTTACTAAAATACTTGATTTTTGAGCAGAAAGTGATGTTTCTAGTAAGAGAATTAACACTAACCATAAGCAGCGTTTTAAATAAAAAAAAGCGTTTTCCGTAGAAGTAAAGCTTACTAAAATATACTGTTTTTGAGCATAAACTGTTTTGAGCAGAATATAAGCGTAATTCGTGAACAAAAATAAAATGAACTAAAATGAACTGCTTTGTCCAGAAAACAAGCGTATTCCGAGAAAACAAATAAAACTAACGAATTCCACCTTTTTCATTTAAAATTGGGTGTTTTTACTAGAAGAAGTAAAACTAACTAAATACAGCATTTCTTTGGATAAAAAAAGCGTTTTCATTAGAGAATTAAAACTTACTAATATACATTGTTTTTGAGTAAAAACTGAGTGTTTCCAGTACAAGAAGTAAAACTAACTAAAAGCAGTATGTTTGAGCAGAAAACAAGCGTTTTCCGTGAAGAAAATATAATGCCCGAAAATGCGCTGATTTGTGAAAAATCAAGGGTATTCCATGAAAAGAAGTAAAACTAAAGAATTCCACGTGTTTTCATTTAAAATTGGGTGTTTTACTAGAAGAAGTAAAACTAACTAAAAACGCCATTTTTAGGATAAAAAAAGCGTTTTCCGTGAGAGAAGTAAAACACTAAAATACACTGTTTTTGAGTAAAAACTAACTATAAACAGCGATTTTGAGCAGAAGACAAACGTTTTTCGAGAAAAAAATGAATGAACTAAATTGCACTACGTTGTGTAGAAAACAAGCGAATTCCGTAAAAAAAAGTAAAACAAACGAATTCCACTGTTTTCATTTAAAATTGGGTGTTTTTACTAGATGAAGTAAAACTAAGTAAAAACAGTATGTTTAGGATAAAAAAAAGCGTTTTGCGTGAGAGAGGTAAAACTTACTAATATACTCTGTTTTTTAGTAAAAACTAACTATAAACAGCGTGTTTGAGCAGAAGACAAGCGTTTTTCGAGAAAAAATAAAATGAACTAAATTGCACTACGTTGTGTAGAAAACAAGCGTATTCTGTAAAAAGAAGTAAAACTAACGAATTCCACTGTTTTCATTCTAAATTTAGTTTTTTCACTCGAAGAAGTAAAACTAACTAGAAGCATCGTTTTGAACAGAAAATAAGCGTTTTATGTAAGAAAAGTAACACTTACTAAAATAAACTGCTTTTTAGCTTAAACTGAGATTTCAAGTAAAATAAGTAAAAGTAACTAAAGGCAGTGAGTTTGAGCAAAAAACAAGCATTTGTTATACTCGATTAGGTGACTTTGTTATACTCGACCATGGGACTTTGTTAAACTCGATCAGGGGACTTTGTTATACTCGACCAGGGGCCTTTATTATACTCAATCTAGGGCCTTTGATATACTCGATCAGGGAACTTTGTTATACTCGATCAAGGGACTTTGTTAAGCTTAATTAGGGGCCTTTATTATACTCGATCAAGGGCCTTTGTTATAACCGATCAGTGGAATTTGTTATACTCGATCAGAGGACTATGGTATACTCGATCAGGGGACTTTGTTATACTCGACCAGGGGACTTTGTTATACTCGAGCAAGGGGCTTTGTTATACTCGATCAGGGGACATTACTATACTCGACCAGGGAACTTTGTTATACACGATCAGGGGATATGTTATACTCTATCAGGGGATGTGTTATACTCGATGAGGGGACTTTGTTATACTCGATCAGGAGGCTTTGTTACACTCAACCTGGGGCCTTTGTTTTACTCGATTAGTGGCCTTTGTTATACTCGATCAAGGGACTTTGTTATACTCGATTAGGGGACTTTGGTATACTCAATCAGAGGGCTTTGTTTTCCTCGATCAGGGGACTTTGTTATACTCGATCAGGGTCATTGTTATACTCCATCAGGGGCCTTTGTTATGCTCGACCAGGGGACTTTGTTATACTCGATCAGGGGACTTTGTTTTACTTGAAAGGGGACTTAGTAATATTCGATCAGGGGGCCTTTGTTATACTCGACCAGGGGACTTTGTTATACTCGATTAGGGGACTTTGTTATTCTCGATGAGGGGGCTTTGATATACCCGATCAGGGGACTTTGTTATACTCGATGATGGGACTTTGTTAAACTTCAGAGGACTTTGTTATACTCAACCAGGGTCCTTTGTTATGGTCGACCAGTGGCCTTTGTTATACTCGATCAGGGAGCTTTGTTATATTCGATTAAGGGACTTTGTTATACTCTACCAGGGGCCTTTGTTATGGTCAACCAGGGGACTTTGTTATACTCAATCAGGGGACTTGTTTTACTTCGATCAGGGGGCTTTGTTTTCCTCTACCAGGGGACTTTGTTATACTCGATCATGGGACTTGGTTATACCTGATTTGGGGACTTTGGTATACTCGATCAGAGGGCTATGTTTTCCTCGATCAGGGGACTTTCTTATACTCGATCAGGGGACTTTGGTATACTCGATCAGAGGGCTTTGTTTTCCTCGATCAGGGGACTTTGTTATACTCGATGAGGGGGCTTTGATATACTCGATCAGGGGCCTTTGTTATATTCGATTAGGGGACTTTGTTATACACGATCAGTGGGCTTTGATATACTCGACCAGGGACCTTTGTTATGCTCCATCAGGGGACTTTGTTATACTCGATCAGGGTCCTTTGTTATACTATATCAGGGGCTTTTGTTATACTCGAACCAGGAGAATTTGTTATACCCGATCATGAGACCTTGTTATACTCGATTAGGGAACATTTGTTATACTCGATCAGGGGTCTTTGATATACTCGACCAGGGTCGTTTGTTTTGCTGAACCAGTGGCCTTTGTTATACTCGATCAGGGGGCTTTGTTATATTCGATTAGGTGACTTTGTTATTCTCGATGAATAACAAAGGCCCCCGGTTGAGTATAACAAAGCCTCCTGATCGAGTATAACAAAGTCTCCTTATCGAGCATAACAAAGGCCCCTGGTCGAGCACAACAAAGCCCCCGTGATCGAATAATACAAAGTCCCCTGATCATGTATAACAAAGTCCCCTGATCGAGTAAAACAAAGTTCCCTGTTTGAGTATAACAAAGGCCCCTAATGGAGTATTACAAAGACCCTGATGGAGTATAACAAAGGCCCCTAACGGAGTATAACAAAGACCCTGATGGAGTATAACAAAGTCCCCTAATCGAGGAAAACAAAGCCCCCTGATCGAGTATAACAAAGTCCCCAGATCGAGTATAACAAAGACCCCTCATCGAGTATAACACATCCCCTGATCGAGTATAACATATCTCCTGACAGTGTATAACAACGTTCCCTGGTCGAGTATAGTAATGTCACCTAATCGAGTATAACAAAGGCCCCTGATGGAGTATAACAAAGTACCCTTATCGAGTATAACAAAGGCCCCTGGTCGAGAATAACAAAGCCCCCTAATCGAATATTACAAAGTCCCCTGATCAAGTATAACAAAGTCCCCTTATCGAGTATAACAAAGTCCCCTGGTCGAGTATAACAAAGGCCGCAGATGGAGTATAACAAAGACCATGATGGAGTATAACAAAGTCCCCTGATCGAGGAAAACAAAGCCCCCTGATCGAGTATAAAAAAGTCCCCTGATCGAGTATAACAAAGCACCCTGGTCGAGTATAACAAAGCCCTCTTATCGAGTATAACAAAGTCCCCTGATCGAGTATAACAAAGTCCCCTGATCGAGTATAATAAAGCCTCCTTACCGAGTATAACAAAGTCCAATGATCGAGTATATCAAACCCCCCTGGTCGAGTATAATAAAGGCCCTGATCGAGTATAATAAAGTCTCAAGATCGAGTATAACAAATTCCCCTGGTTCGAGTATAACAAAAGCCCCTAATATAGTATAACAAAGGCCCCTGATAGAGCATATCAAAGTCCCCTAATCGAGCATAACAAAGGCCCCAGGTCGAGTATAACAAAGCCCCCTAATAAGGTATAACAAAGTCACCTGATCGAGAATAACAAAGGCCCCTAATCGAGTCTAACAAAGTCCCCTAATCGAGTATAGCAAAGGCCCTTGATCGAGTATAACAAATGCCCCTCATCGAGTATAACAAAGTCCCCTAATCGAATATAACAAAGCCCCCTAATCGAGTATAATAAAGTTCCCTGGTTGAATATAACAATGGCTCATGATCGAGTATAACAAAGGCCTCTCATCGAGTCTAACATAGTCCCCTGATCGATTATGACAAAGGCCCTTGATGGAGTATAACAAAGCCCAATCATCGAGTATGACAAAGTCCCCTGATCGAGTATAACACAGTCCCCTGGTCGAGGAAAACAAAGCCCCCTGATCAAGTATAACAAAGTCCCCTGATTGAGAATAACAAAGTCCCCTGGTTGACCATAACAAAGGCCCCTGGTCGAGTAAAACAAAGTTCCCTAATCGAATATAACAAAGTCTCCTGATCGAGTATAGCAAAGCCAAATCATCGAGTATAACAAAGTCCCCTAATCGAGAATAACAAAGTCCTCTGGTCGAGTATATCAAAGTCCCCTCATCGAGTATAACAAAGTCCCCTTATCGAGTATAACAAAGTCCTCTGGTCGAGCATAACAAAGGCCCCTGATCGACTATAACACAGTCCCCTGATCGAGTATAACAAAGTACCCTGGGCGAGTAAGACAAAGTCCCCTTATCGAGCATAACAAAGGCCCCTGGTCGAGTATAATAAAGCTCCCCTGATCGAATATTACAAAGTCCAGTGATCAAGTATAACAAAGTCCCCTGATCGAGTATAACAAAGTCCCCTGGTCGAGTATAACAAAAGCCCCTGATGGAGTCTAACAAAGACGCTGATGGAGTATAACAAAGACCCCTGATCAAGGAAAACAAAGCTCCCTGATCGAGTATAACACAGTCCCCTCATCGAGTATAACACATCCCCTGATCGAGTATAACATATCCCCTGTTCGTGTATAACAAAATTCCCTTACTGAGTATAACAAAGTCCCCTGATCGAGTATATCAAACCCCCCTGGTCGAGTATAATAAAGGCCCTGATCGAGTATAACAAAGTTTCATGATCGAGTCTAACAAATTCCCCTTGTTCGAGTATAACAAAAGCCCCTCATATACTATAACAAAGGTCTCTCATCGAGCATAACAAAGGCCCCTGGTCGAGTATAACAAAGCCCCTGATCAGGTATAACAAAGTCCCCTGATCGAGAATAACAAAGGACCCTAATCGAGTCTAACAAAGTCCCCTGATCGAGTTCAGCAAAGGCCCTTGATCGAGTATAACAAGTGTCCCTCATCGAGTATAACCAAAGTCCCCTAATCGAATATAACAAAGCCCCCTGATCGAGAATAACAAAGTCCCCTGGTTGAATATAACAATAGCCCATGATTAGGTATAACAAAGGCCCCTGATCGAGTATAACAAAGGCCTCTCATCGAGTCTAACAAAGTCCCCTCATCGATTATGACAAAGGCCCTTGATCGAGTAAAACAAAGCCAAATCATCGAGTATAACACAGTCCCCTTATCGAGTATAACAAAATCCCCTGGTCGAGGAATACAAAGCTCCCTGATCGAGTATAACAAAGTCCCCTGATTGAGTATAACAAAGTCCCCAGGTTGACCATAACAAAGGCCCCTGGTCGAGTATAACAAAGTACCCTAATCGAGTATAACAAAGTCCCTTGATCGAGTATAACAAAGCCCAATCATTGAGTATAACAAAGTCCCCTGATCGAGTATAACAAAGTCCCCTGGTCGAGTAAAACAAAGTCCCCTGATCGAGTATAACAAAGTCCCCTTATCGAGCATAACAAAGGCCCCTGGTCAGGTATAACAAAGCTCCCCTAAAAGAATATCACAAAGTCCAGTGATCAAGTATAACAAAGTCCCCTGATCGAGTATAACAAAGTCCCCTGGTCGAGTATAACAAAGGCCCCTGATGGAGTATAACAAAGACCCTAATCGAGTATAACAAAGTCCCATGATCGAGTATAACAAAGCCCAATCATTGAGTATAACAAATTCCACTGATCGAGTATAACAAAGTCCCCTGGTCGAGTAAAACAAATTCCCCTTATCGAGGATAACAAAGTCCCCTGGTTGAATATAACAATGGCCTATGATTGAGTATAATAAAGGCCCCTCATCGAGTGTAACAAAGTCCCCTCATGGAGTATAACAAAGTCCCCTGATCGATTATGACAGAGGCCCTTGATCGAGTATAACAAAGTCCACTTATCGAGTATAACAAAGTCCCCTCGTCAAGTATTACAAATTCCCCTGATCGAGTATAACAAAGTCCCCTGGTCGAGTATAACACTTCTCCTGATCGAGTATAACAAAGTCCCCTGGTACGAGTATAACCAAGGCCCTTGATCGAGAATAACAAAGTACTCTGATCGATTATAACAAAGTCCTCTTATCGAGCATAACAAAGGCCTCTGGTCGAGCATAACAAAGCCCCCCAGATCAAATAATACATAGTCCCCTGATCAAGTATAACAAATTCCCCAGATCGAGTATAACAAAGGCCCCTAATGGAGCATAACAAAGTCCCTGATGGAGTATAACAAAGTCCCTGATCGAGGATAACAAGGCCCCTGATCGAGTATAACAAAGTTCCCTGATCGAGTATAACAAAGGCCCCTGATCAAGTATAAAAAGTCCCCTGATCGAGCCTAACAAAGACCCCTGGTCGAGTATAACATAACGACCTCATCGAGTATAACAAAGTCCCCTGGTTGAGTATAACCAAGCCCCCTCATCGTGTATAGCAAAGTCCCCTGATCGAGTATAACAAATTCCCCCTGATCGAGTATTACAAAGGCCCCCTGTTGAGTATAACAAAGCCTCCTGACTGAGTATAACAAAGTCCCCTGATCGAATATAACATATCCCCTGATCGTGTATAACAAAGTTCCCTGGTCGAGTATAGTAATGGCCCCTGATCGAGTATAACAAAGTCCCCTGATCGAGTATAATAAAGCCCCCCGACCTAGTATAACAAAGTCCCCTGATCGAGTATATCAAACTACCGTGGTCGAGTATAATAAAGGCCCTGATCGAGAATAACAAAGTCTCATGATCGGGTATAACAAATTCCCCTGGTTCGAGTATAACAAAAGCCGCCTGATATAGTATAACAAAGGCCCCTGATCGAGCATAACAAAGCCCCCTGATTAGGTTTAACAAAGTCAACTGATCGAGTATAGCAAAGGCTCTTGATCGAGTATAACAAATGCCCCTCATCGAGTATAACAAAGTCCCCTAATCGATTATAACAAAGCCCCCTGATCGAGTATAACAAAGTCCCCTGGTTGAATATAACAATGGCCCATGATTGAGTATAACAAAGGCCCCTCATCGAGTATAACAAAGGCTCCTCATCGAGTCTAACAAAGTCCCCTAATCGATTATGAAAAGTCCCCTAATCGAGTATAACAAAGTCCCCTGATCGAATATAATAGAGGCCCCTGATCGAGTATAACAAAGTCCCCTGATCTAATATAACAAAGTCCTCTGATCGAGCATAACAAACGACCCTGGTCGAGTATAACAAAGCCCCCTGATTGAGTATAACAAAGTCCCCTCATCTAGTATAACAAAATCCCCTGATCGATTATAACAAAGGCAGATGGTCGAGCATAACAAAGGACCCTGGTCGAGTATAACAAAGTCCCCTGATCGAGTATAACAAAGCCCTCTCATCGAGTATAACAAAGTCCCCAAATCGAGTATAACAAAGTCCCCTGGTCAAATATAATAAAGGCCCCTCATCAAGTATAACAAAGTCCCCTGATCGAGTATAACAGAGTCCCCTGGTCGAGTATAACAATGGCCCCTGATGGAGAATAACAAAGACCCTGATGGAGTAAAACAAAGTCCGCTGGTCGATATAAACAAAGCCCCCTGATCGAGTATAACAAAGTCCCTTGATCGAGTATAACAAATGCCCCTCATCGAGTATAACAAAGTCCCCTGATCGAATAAAACAAAGGCCCCTCATCGAGTATAACAAAGTCCCCTTATCGAGTATAACAAAGTCCCCTGGTCGAGTATAACAAAGGCCCCTAATGGAGTATAACAAAGACCCTGATGGAGTAAAACAAAGTTCGCTGATCGATATAAACAAAGCCCCCTGATCGAGTATAACAAAGTCCCTTGATCGAGTATAACAAAAGCCCCTAATCGAGTATAACAAAGGCCCCCGGTTGAGTATAACAAAGCATCCTGATCGAGTATAACAAAGTCCCGTGGTTGAGTATAACAAAGCCCCCTGATCGAGTATAACGAAGTCCCCAGATCGAGTATAACAAATTCCCCTGATCGTGTATAACAAAGGGTCCCGGTTGAGTATAACAAAGCCTCCTAACTGAGTATAACAAAGTCCCCTGATTGAGTATAACACATCCCCTGATCGAGTATAACATATCCCCTTATTGTGTATAACAAAGTTCCCGGGTCGAGTATAGTAATGTCCCCTGATCGAGTATAACAAAGCCCCCCAGATCGAATACTACAAAGTCACCTGATCAAGTATAACAAAGTCCCCTGATCGAATATAACAAAGTCCCCTGGTCGAGGAAAACAAAGCCCCCTGATCGAGTATATCAAAGTCCCCTGGCTGACCATAACAAAGGCCCCTGGTCGAATATAACAAAGTCCCCTATTCGAATATAACAAAGCCCCTGATCGAATATAACAAAGTCCCCTGGTCTAATATATGAAAGTCCCCTAATCGAATATAACAAAGCCCCCTCATCGAGTATAAGAAAGGCCACTGGTCGAACATAACAAATCACCCTGGTCGAGTATAAAAGAGCCCCCTCATCGAGTATAGAAAGTCCCCTGATCAAGTATATCAAACCCCCCTGGTCGAGTATAATAATGGCCCTGATCGAGTATAACAAAGTTCCCGGGTCGAGTATAGTAATGTCCCCTGATCGAGTATAACAAAGGCCCCTCATTGAGTATAACAAAGTCCCCTTATCGAGTTTAACAAATTCCCCTGGTTCGAGTATAACAAAAGCCTCTGATATAGTATAACAAAAGCCCCTGATCGAGTATAACAAAGTACCCTGATTCAGCATAACATAGGCCCCTGGTCCAGTATAACAAAGCCCCCTGATCGAGTATATCAAAGTCTCCTGATCGAGTATAACAAAGGCCCCTAATCGAATATAGTAATGTTCCCCTGATCGAGTATAACAAAGTCCCCTGATCGAGTATAACAAAGTCCCCTGGTGAGTATAACAAAGTCCCCTAATCGAGTATAACAAAGTCCTTCTTATCGAGTATAATAAAGGCCTCTGATCGAGTATAACAAAAACCCTTATCGCATATAAAAAAGTCCCCTGATTGAGTTAAACAAAGTCCCCTGGTCGAGTATAACAAAGTCCCCTGGTCGAGTATAATAAAGGCCCCTCATCGAGTATAACAAAGTCCTCTGATCGAATATAAAAAAGTCCCCTGATCGAGTAAAACAAAGTCCCCTGATGGTGTATAACAAAGTCCTCTAATCGAGTATAACAAAGGCCACTGGTCAAGCATAACAAAGGACCTTGGTCGAGCATAACAAAGTCCCCTGATCGAGTATAACAAAGCCCAATCATCGAGTATAACAAAGTCCCTTGATCGAGTATAACAAAGTCCCCTAATCGAGTATATCAAAGCCCCCTCATCGAGTATAACAAAGTCCCCTTATCGAGTATAACAAAGTCCCCTGATCGAGTATAACAAAGGCCCCTGGTTGACAATAACAAAGGCCCCTGGTCGAATAAATGAAAGTCCCCTAATCGAATATAACAAAGCCCCCTGATCGAGTATAACAAAGGCCACTGGTCGAACATAACAAATCACCCTGGTCGAGTATAAAAGAGCTCCCTCATCGAGTATAAGAAAGTTCCCTGATCAAGTATATGAACTCCCCCTGGTTGAGTATAATAATGACCCTGATCGAGTATAACAAAGTTTTCGGGTCGAGTATAGTAATGTCCCCTAATCGAGTATAACAAAGGCCCCTCATCGAGTATAACAAAGTCCCCTTATCGAGTATAACAAATTCCCCTGGTTCGAGTATAACAAAAACCTCTTATATCGCATAACAAAGGCCCCTGGTCGAGTATAACAAAGCCCCGTGATCGAGTATAACAAAGTCTCCGGATCGAGTATAAAAAAGACCTCTTATCGAGTATATCAAAGGCCCCTGATTGAGTACAACAATGGCCCCTCAACGAGTACAACAAAGGCCCCTGATCGAGTATAACAATGTCCCCTGATCGAGTATAACAAAGGCCCCTGATCGAGGCCCCTCATCAAGTATAACAAAGACCCCTATTCGAGTATAACAATTCCCCTGATCGAGTACAACAAAGGCCCCTGGTCGAGTACAACAAAGTCCCCTCATCGAGTAAAACAAAGTCCCCTAATCGAGTATAACAAATTCCCCGGATCGAGTACAACAAAGTCCTCTGATCGAGTATAACAAAGTCCACTAATTGAGTATTGCAAATTCCCCTGATCGAGTATAACAAAGCCCCGTGATCGAGTATAACAAAGTCCCCTGATCGAGTATGACAAAGGCCCCTAATCGAGTACAACAAAGGCCCCTGATCAAGTATAACGAAGGCTCCTGCTCGAGTATAACAAATTCCCCTGATCGAATATAACAATGTTCCCTGATCGAGTATAACATATCCCCTGATTGAGCATAACAAAACCCCCTCATCGAGTATAGCATAGCCCCCTGATCGAGTATAACAAAGTTCCCTGATCGAGTATAACATATCCACTGATCGAGCATAACAAAGCCCCCTCATCGAGTATAGCAAAGCACCCTGATCGAGTATAACAAAGGCCCCTGATCGAGTATAACAAAGGACCCTGATCGAGTGTAACAAAGGCCCCTGATCGAGAATAACAAAAGCCCCTAATCGAGTACAACAAAGGCCCCTGATCGAGTATAACAAAGACCCCTAATCGAGTATTTCAAAGGCCTCTGGTCAAGTATAACAAAGGCCCCTAATCGAGTACAACAAAGGCCCCTGATCGAGTACAACAGAGGCCCCTGATCGAGTACAACAAAGGCCCCTGATCGAGTACAACACAGGCCCCTGATCAAGTATAAGAAAGACCTCTGATCGAGTATAACAAATTCCCCAAATCGAATATAACAAAGGCCCCTGCTCTAGTATAAGAAAGCCCCCTGATCGAGTATAACAAAGGCCCCTGATCGAGTATAACAAAGGACACTGATCGAGTATAACAAAGGCCCCTAATCGAGTACAAACAAAGGCCCCTGGATCAAGTATAACGAAGGCCCTACTCATAACAAAGCCCCGCTGGACTATAAACAAAGGACCCTGATCGAGTATAACAGCGCCCGTGATCGAGGCCCCTGATCAAGTATAACAAAGACCCCTAATCGAGTATAACAAATTCTCCTTGATCGAATATAACAATGTTCCCCGATCGAGTATAACATATCCCCTAATTGGAGCATAACAAAACCCTCATCGAGTATATAGCATAGCCCCTGATCGAGTATAACAAAGTTCCCTGATCGAGTATAACATATCCACTGGATCGAGCATAACAAAGCTCCCCTCATCGAGTATAGCAGCACCCCTGATCGAGTATAACAAAGGCCCTGATCGAGTATAACAGCGACCCTGATCGAGTGTAACAAAGGCCCCTGATCGAGAATAACAAAGGCCCCTAATCGAGTACAACAAAGGCCCCTGATCGAGTATAACAAAGACCCCTAATCGAGTATTTCAAAGGCCTTCTGGTCAAGTATAACAAAGGCCCCTAACGAGTATAACAAAGGCCCCCTGATCGAGTACAACAGAGGCCCCTGATTGAGTACAACAAAGGCCCCTGATCGAGTACAACACAGGCCCTGATCAAGTATAAGAAAGACCTCTGATCGAGTATAACAAATTCCCCAAATCGAATATAACAAAGGCCCCTGCTCTAGTATAAGAAAGCCCCCTGATCGAGTATAACAAAGGCCCCTGATCGAGTATAACAAAGGACACTGATCGAGTATAACAAAGGCCCCTTATCGAGTATTACAAAGGCTCCTCATCGAGTATAACAAAAGCCCCTGATCGAGTACAACAAAGGCCCCTGATCGAGTATAACAAAGTCCCCTGATCGAGTATAACAAAGCCCCCTCATCGAGTATAACAAAGCCCCCTCATCGAGTACAACAAAGGCCCCTGATCAAGTATAACAAACGCCCCTAATCGAGTATAACATAGTGCCCTGATCGAGTATAACAAAGGCCCCTTATCGAGTATTACAAAG
>NW_024720667.1:0-19774 GCF_018991925.1 Homarus americanus
TACCCTGATCGAGTATAACAAAGTGCCCTGATCGTGAATAACAAAGTTCCCTGATCGAGTATAACAAAGTCCACTGATCGAGTATAAGAAAGGCCGCAGACCGAATATAACAAAGTCCCTAGTCGAGTAAAACAAACACCCCTGATCGAGTATAACAAAGCCCCCTGATCGAGTATAACAAAGTCCCCTGATCGAGTATAACAAAGTCCCCTGATCCAGAATAACAAAGGCCCCTAATGGAGTATACCAAAGACCCCTGATCGAGTATAACACAGTCCCAAAATCTAGTAAAACAAAGTCCCATGTTCGAGTATAACAAAGTCCCCTGATCGAGTTTAACAAAGTCCCCTTATCGAGTATAATAAATCCCCTTGATTGAGTATAACAAAGTCCCCTAATCGAGAATAACAAAGACCCCAGATCGAGAATAACAAAGCCCCATTATCGAGTATAACAAAGCACCCTCATCGAGTATAAGAAAGGCCCCTGACCGAATAAAACAAAGTCCCAGTTCGTGTATAATAAATCCCCTGATCGAGTATAACAAAGTCCCCTGAACGAGTTTAACAAAGTCCCCTGAACGAGTATAACAAAGTCCCCTGGTCGAGTATAACAAAGCCCCTTAATCGAGTATAACAAAGTCCCCTGATCGAGTATAACTATGGCCCCTGATCGAGTATAACAAAGGACCCTAATGGAGTATAACAAAGTCCCAAGATCGAGTATAACAAAGTCCCCTGATCGAGTATAACAAAGTCCACTGATCGAGAATAACAAAGTCCCCTCATCGAGCATAACAAAGCACCCTCATCGAGTAAAAGAAAGGCCCCTGACCGAATAAAACAAAGTCCCTATTCGAGTATATACAAAGTCCACTGATCGAGTATAACAAAGCCCCCTGATCGAGTATAAAAAAGTCCCCTGATCGAGTATAACAAAGTCCCCTTATCGAGTATAATAAAGCCCCCTAATCGAGTATAACAAAGTCCCCTGATCGAGTATAACAAATTCCCCTGTTCGAGTATAATAAAGTCCCCTGGTCGTGTATAACAAAGTCCCTTGGTTGAAAATTACAAAGTCCCCTGGTCGATTATAATAAAGTCCCATGATCGAGTATAACAAAGTCCCAAGATCGAGTATAAAAAAGTCCCTTGATCGAGAAAAAACAAACACCCCTGATCGGGTATAACAAAGTCCCCTGATCGAGTATAACAAAGCCCCCTGATCGAGTATAACAAAGTCCCCTGATCGCTTATAACTAAGTCCCCTGATCGAGTATAACAATGGACCCTAATGGCGTATAACAAAGTCCCAAGATCGAGTATAACAAAGTACCCTGATCGAGTATAACAAAGTCCATGATCGAGAATAACAAAGTCCCCTGATCGAGTATAACAAAGTCCACTGAACGCGTATAACAAAGTCACATAATTCAGTATAAAAAAGTCCCCTTATTCAGTATAACAAAGGCCCCTAATGGAGTGTAACAAAGGCCCTTGTTCGAGTATAACAAAGTCCCCTGATCGAGAATAACAAAGACCCCTGATCGAGTATAACAAAGTCCCATTATCGATTATAACAATGGCCCCGAATCGAGTATAACAAAGGCCCATCGTCGAAAATAACAAATTCCCCTGATCGAGTATAACAAAGTCCCCTAATCGAGTATAACAAAGTCCCCTGATCGAGTATAACAAAGTCCCCTGATCGAGTATAACAAATTCCCCTGTTCGAGTATAATAAAGGCCCCTGGTCGAAAATAACAAAGTCCCCTTATTGAGTATAAGAAAGTCCCCTGATCGAGTATAACAAAGTCCCCTGATCGAGTATAACAAAGTCCCCTTATCGAGAATAACAAAGTCCCGTGATCGAGTATAACAAAGCCCCCTGATCGAGTATAGCAAAGCACATGATCGAGTATGAAAGAGTCCCCTCATCGAGTATAATAAAGTCCCCTTTTCGAGTATAATAAAGCCCCCTCATCGAGTATAACAAAGTCCCCTCTTCCAGATTAACAAAACTCCCTGATCAAGTATATAAAAGTCTCCTGGTCGAGTATAACAAATTCCCATATAGAGTATGACAAAGGACCCTTATGAAGTATAACAAAGGCCCCTGGTCGAGTATAACAAAGTCAACTGATCGAGTATAACAAAGTCCCCTAATCGAGAATAACAAAGTCCCCTAATCGAGAATAACAAAGCCCCCTAATCGAGTATAACAAAGGTCCCTGATCGAGTATAACAAAGACCCGTGATCGAATTTAACAAAGTCCACTGATCGATTATAACAAAGTCCCCTGATAGAGTATAACAAAGCCCCCTGATCGAGTATAACAAAGTCCCCTGATCGAGTATAACAATGGACCCTAATGGAGTATAACAAAGTACCAAGATCGAGTATAACAAAGTCCCCTGTATCGAGAATAACAAAGTCCCCTCATCGAGCATAACAAAGCCCCCTGCTCGAGTATAAGAAAGGCCCATAACCGAATATCACAAAGTCCCTATTCGAGTAGATACAAAGTCCCTTGATCGAGTATAACAAAGCCCCCTGATCGAGTATAACAAAGACCGCTGATCCAGTATAACAAAGTCCCATGATCCATTATAAAAAAGGCCCTTAATGGAGTATAACAAAGGCCCTTGATCGAGTATAACACAGTCCCAAGATCGAGTATAACAAAGTCCCCTTATCAAGTATAACAAAGTCCCCTGATCGAGTATAACAAAGTCCCCTTATCGAGCATAATAAAGCCCCTGATCGAGTATAACAAAGTTACCTAATCGAGTATAACAAAGCCCCCTGGTTCGAGTAAACAAAGTCCCCTAGTCGAGTACAACAAAGTCCCCTAATCGAGTATAACAAAGCCCTCTGATCGAGTATAACAAAGCAAACTGATCGATTATAAAAAAGGTACCATGATCGAGTATAACAAAGGCCCCTTATCGAATATAACAAAGGCCCCTAGGCGAGTATAACAAAATCCCCTGATCGAGTATATTAAATTCCCCTTATCGAGTATAACAAAGTCCCCTGATCGAGTATAACAAAGCCCCCTGATCGAGTATAACAACGTCCTCTGGTCGAGTATAACAAAGTCCCCTGGTCGAGTATAACAAAGTCCCCTGGTCGAGTATAACAAAGTCCCCTAATCGAGCATAACTAAGTCCCCTGATCGAGTATAACAAAGGACCCTAATGGAGTATAACAAAGTCCCAAGGTCGAGTATAACAAAGTCCTCTGATCGAGTATAACAAAGACCCCTGATCGAGTATAACAAAGTCCCGTCATCAAGTATAACAAAGCCCCCTAATCGAGTATAAGAAAGGCACCTGATCGAATATAACAATGTCCTTAGTCGAGTATATACAAAGTCCCCAGATCGAGTATAACAAAGTCCACTGATCGAGTATAACAATGCCCCCTCATCGAGTATAAAAAAGCCCCCTGGTCGAGTATAACAAAGTCCCTAATCAAGTATAACAAAGCCCTCTCATCGAGTAGAACAAAGTACCCTCATCGAGTATAAAAAAGCCCCCTGGTCGAGTATAACAAAGTCCCCTGGTAGAGTATAACAAAGTCCCATGATCGAGTATAACAAAGGCCCCGAATCGAGTATAACAAAGGCCCCTGGTCGAATATAACAAAATCCCCTGATCGAGTATAATAAAGTCCCCTGATCGAGTATAACAAAGTCCCAAGATCGAGTATAACAAAGCCCCCAGATCGAGTATAATAAAGTCCGCTCATCGATTACAACAAAGTCACCTGATCGGTTATAATAAAGTCCCCTGAACGAGTATAACAAAGTCCCCTTATCGAGAATAACAAATTCCCCTGATCGAGTATAGCAAAGCCCCCTGATCGAGTATAGCAAAACCCATGATCGAGTATAATAAAGTCACCTGATCGAGTATAATAAAGTCCTAAGATCGAGTATAACAAAGCCCCCAGATCGAGTATAACAAAGTCCACTGATCGATTACAACAAAGTCACCGGATCGATTATAACAAAGTCCCCTGAACGAGTATTACAAAGGCCCCTGGTCGAGTATAACAAAGTCCCCTGGTCGAGTATAACAAAGTCCCATGATCTAGTATAACAAAGTCCCAAGATCGAGTATAACAAAACCCCAGATCGAGTATAACAAAGTCCGCTGATCGAGTATAACAAAGCCCCCTGATCAAGTATAACAAAGTCCCCTGGTCGAGTAAAACAAAGTCCCCTGGCCGACTATAACAAAGTTCCCTGATCAAGTATAACAAAGCCCCCTCATCGACTTTAACAAAACCCCCTGATCGAGTATAAAAAAGCCCCCTGGTCGAGTATAAAAAAGTCCCCTGGTCGAGTATAACAAAGTCCCATGATCGAGTATAACAAAGGCCCCTTATAGAGTATAACAAAGGCCCCTGGTCGAGTATAACAAAATCCCCTGATCGAGTATAACAAAGTTCTTTAGTCGGGTGTAACAAAGTCCCTTGATTGAGTATAACAAAGCCCCCTAATCGAGTATAACAAATTCCCAAGATTGAGTATAACAAAGTCCTGTGATGGAGTATAACAAAGGCCCCTAATGGAGTGTAACAAAGGCCCCTGGTCGAGTATAAAAAGGTCCCCTGATCGAGTAAAGCAAAGTCCCCTGATCGAGTATAACAAGGTCCCCTGATCGATTATAACAAATCACCCAGATCGAGTATAACAAAGCCCCCTCATCGAGTATAACAAAGTCCCCTGATTGAGTGTAATAAAGGCCCCTTATCGAGAATAACAAAGCCCCGTGATCGAGTATAACAAAGGATCCTAATGGAGTATAATAATGTCCCTAGTCGAGTATATACAAAGTCCCCTGATCGAGTATAACAAAGTCCCCAGATCGAGTATAACAAAGTCCCCTGATAGAGTATAACAAAGTCCCTGATCAAGTATAACAAGGTCCCCTGATCGAGTAAAACAAAAACCCCCTGATCGAGTATAACTAAGTCCCCTGATCGAGTATAAGAAAGTCCCCTGATCGAGAATAACAAAGTCCCTTGATCGAGAAAAACAAAGCCCCCTGATCGAGTATAACAAAGTCCCCTCATCGAGTATAACAAAGTCCCCTGGTCGAGTATAACAAAGTCCCCTGGTCGAGTATAACAAAGTCCCCTCATCGAGTATAACAAAGCACCCTCATCGAGTTTAACAAAACTCCCTGATCAAGTATATAAAAGTCCCCTGGTCGAGTATATCAAAGTCACATGATAGCGTATAACAAAGGCCCCTTATCGAGAATAACAAAGGCCCCTGGTCGAGTATAATAAAGTCAACTCATCGAATATAACAAAGTACCCTGATCGAGTATAACAAATTCCCATGATCTAGTAAAACAAACACCCCTGATCGAGTATAATAAAGGCCCCTGGTCGAGTATAACAAAGTCAACTGATCGAGTATAACAAAGTCCCCTGATCGAGAATAACAAAGTCCCCTCATCGAGTATAACAAAGCCCCCTCATCGATTATAAAAAAGCCCCCGGTTCGAGTATAACAAATTCCCTGATCGAGTATATCAAAACCCTCTGATCGAGTATAACAAAGCCCTCTCATCGAGTATAAAAAAGCCCCCTGTTCGAGTATAACAAAGTCCCCTGATCGAGTAAAGGAAAATCCCCTGATCGAATATAACAAGGTCCCCTGATCGATTATAACAAAGCCCCCAGATCGAGTATAACAAAGTCCCCTGATCGAGTATAACAAATGCCCCTGATCGAGTATAACAAAGTCCCAAGATCGAGTAAAACAAAGTCCCCTGAACGAGTATAACCAAAGGCCCCTCATCGTGTAAAACAAAGCCCCTTAATCGAGAATGACAAAGCCCCCTTGTCAAGTTTAACAAAGTCCCCTGATCAAGTATAACAAAGTCCCTGATCGAGTATAACAAAGTTCATTGATCGAGTATAAAAAGTCCCCTGATTGAGTATAACAAAGTCCTTTAGTCGGGTATAACAAAATCCCCTAATTGAGTATAACAAAGCCCCCTAATCGAGTAAAACAAATTCCCATGATTGAGTATAACAAAGTCCCTTGATCGAGTATAACAAAGTCCCCTGTTCGAGTATAACAAAGGCCCCTGATCGAATATAACAAAGGCCCCTCATCAAGTATAACAAAACCACCTGATCAAGTATAACAAAGTCCCCTAATCGAGTATAACAAATGACCCTGATCAAGTATAACAAAGTCCCCTTATCGAGTACAACAAAGTCCCCTAATCGATTATAATAAAGTCCCCTCATCGATTATAACAAAGTCGCCTGTTTGAGTATAACAAAGTTCCCTTATCGAGTATAAAAAAGTCCCCTGATCGAGTATAAGAAAGGCCCCTTGTCGAGTATAACAAAGTCCCTCATCGAATATAACAAAGGCCCCTGATCGAGTATAACAAGTTCCCTGATCGAATATAACAATCGCCCCCTAATCGAGTATAACAACGCCCCCTAATCGAGTATAACAAAGGTCCCTGATCGAGTATAACAAAGACCCATGATCGAATATAACAAATTCCTCTGATTTGAGTATAACAAAGTCCCCTGATCGAGTAATACAAAGCCCCCAAATCGAGTATAACAAAGTCCCCTGATCGAGTATAACAAACTCCTCTGGTTGAGTATAACAAAGCCCGCTCATCGAGTATAACAAAGCCCCCTTTTCGAGTATAACAAAGCCCCCTTTTCGAGTATAACAAAGTCACCTGGTCGAGTGTAACAAAGTCTTATGATGGAGTATAACAAAGGTCCCTAATCGAGTGTAACAAAGTCCCCTGGTCGAGTAAAAAAGGTCCCCTGATCGAGTAAACCAAAGTCCCCTTATCGAGTATAACAAGGTCCCCTGATCGAGTATAGCAAAGCCCCCTGATCGAGTATATCAAAGGACCCTAATGGAGTATAACAAAGTCCCAAGATCGAGTATAACAAAGCCCCCTGATCGAGTATATGAAAGGCCCCTGGTCGGGGATAACAAAGCCCTCTGATCGAGTATAACAAAGTCCCCTGATCGAGTGTAAGAAATTCCCCTGATCGAGTATAACAAAGTCTCCTAATCGAGTATAACAAAGCCCCCTGGTAAAGTATAACAAAGCCCCCTTTTAGAGTATAACAAAGTCCCCTGGTCGAGTTTAACAAAGTCCCATGATGGAGTATAACAAAGGCCCCAAATCGAGTGTAACAAAGGCCCCTGGTCGAGTATAAAAGGTCCCCTGATCGAGTCAAGCAAAGTCCACTGATCGAGTATAACAAGGTCCCCTGATCGATTATAACAAAGCCCCCTGATCGAGTATAACAAAGTCCCCTGATCGAGTAAAGCAAAGTCCCCTGATTGATGTATAACAAGGTCCCCTGATCGATTATAACAAAGTCCCCTGATCGAGTATAACAAAGTCACTTGATCGAGTATAACAAAGGCCCCTGTTCGAGTATAACAAAGTCCCAAGATCGAGTATAACAAAGTCCTCTGAACGAGTATACCTAAAGGCCCCTGATCGTGTATAACAAAGCCACTTGATCTAGTATAACAAAGCCCCCTTGTCGAGTATAACAAAGTCTCCTGATCGAGTATAACAAAATCCCCAGATCGAGTATAACAAAGTCCCCTGATCGAATATAACAAAGTCGCCTGAATGAGTATAACAAAGTCCTTTAGTTGGGTCTAACAAAGTCCCCTGATTGAGTATAACAAATTCCCATGATTGAGTATAACAAAGTCCCCTGATCGAGTATAACAAAGTCCCCTGTTCGAGTATAACAAAGGCCCTCTAATCGAGTATAACAAATTCCCATGATTGAGTATAACAAAGTCCCCTGATCGAGATTAAGAAAGTCCCCTGATCGAGTATAACACAGTCCCCTCATCGCGTATAACAAAGGACCCTCATGGAGTATAATAAAGTCCCCTCATCGAGTATAACAAAGTCGCCTGTTTGAGTATAACAAAGTTCCCTTATCGAGTATAACAAAGTCCCCTGATCGAGTATAAGAAAGGCCCCTGATCGAACATAACAAAGTCCCCTAATCGAGTATAACAAAACCCCCTGATCAATTATAACAAAGTCCCCTAATCGAGTATAACAAATGCCCCTGATCGAGAATAAGAACGTCCTCTGATCGAGTATAACAAAGTCCCCTCATCGAGTATTACAAAGTCGCCTGTTGGAGTATAACAAAGTTCCCTTATCGAGTATAACAAAGTCACCTGATCGAGTATAAGAAAGTCCCCTGATCGAGTATAACAAAGTCCCCTCATCGAGTACAACAAAGCCCCCTCATCGAGTATAATAAAGTCGCCTGTTTGAGTATAACAAAGTTCCCTTATCGAGTATAACAAAGTTCCCTTACCGAGTATAACAAAGTCCCCTGATCGAGTATAAGAAAGTTCCCTGATCGAGAATAACAAAGTTCCGTCACCGAGTATAACAAAGCCCCCTGATCGAGTATGACAAAGCACCCTAATGGAGGATAACAAAGCCCCCTGATCGAGTATAAGAAAGGCCTCTGATCGAGAATAGCAAAGTCCCCTGACCGAGTATAACAAAGTCACCTGATCGAGTATAACAAAGTCACCTGATCGAGTATAACAAAGTCCCCTGATCGAGAGTAACAAAGTCCTGTCATCGAGTATAACAAAGCCCCCTGATCGAGTATAAGAAAGGCCCCTGATCGAATATAACAATGTCCCTAGTCGAGTATATACATAGTCCCCTGATCGAGTATAACAAATCCCCCTCATCGAGTATAAAATAGCCCCCTGGTCGAGTATAACAAAGTCCCTGATCGAGTATAACAAAGTCCTCTGATCGAGTATAACAAAGCCCTCTCATCGAGGATAAAAAAGCCTCCGGTCGAGTATAACAAAGTCCCCTGGTCGAGTATAACAAAGTCCCAAGATCGAGTATAACAAAGTCCCCTGATCGAGTATAACAAAGTCCCTTGATCGAGAAAAACAAAGCCCCCTGATCGAGTATAACAAAGTCCCCTGATCGAATATAACAAAGCCCCCTCATCGAGTTTAACAAAATTCCCTGATCAAGTATATAAAATTCCCCTGGTCGAGCATCATTAAGTCCCATGATAGAGTATAACAAAGGCCCCTTATCGTAAATAACAAAGTTCCCTGATCGAGTATAACAAGGTCCCCTGATCGATTGAAAAATCACCCCTGATCGAGTAAAACAAAGGCCCCTGGTCGAGTATAAGAAAGTCAATTGATCGAGTATAACAAAGTCCCCTGATCGAGTATAACAAAGGCCCCTCATCGAGTATAACAAAGTTCCCTGATCGAATATAACAAAGTCCCAAGATCGAGTATAACAGAGTCCTTTAATCGAGTATAGCAAAGCCCCCTGATCGCGTATAACAAAGGTCCCTGATCGAGTATAACAAAGACCCCAGATCGAGTATAACAAAGTCTCCTGATCGAGTATAACAAAGCCCCCTAATAAAGTATAACAAAGCCCCCTTTTCGAGTATAACAAAGTCCAATGGTCGATTGTAACAAAGTCCCATGATCGAGTATAACAAAGTCCCCTGATCGACTATAACAAAGTCCCCTGACCGAGTATAACAAAGCCCCCTCATCGAGTTTAACAAAACTCCCTGATCAAGTATATAAAATTCCCCTGGTCGAGTATAATTAAGTCCCATGATAGAGTATAACAAAGGCCCCTTATCGTAAATAACAAAGTTCCCTGATCGAGTATAACAAGGTCCCCTGATCGATTATAACAAAGCACCCAGATCGAGTATAACAAAGCCCCCTCATCGTGTATAACAAAGTCCCCTGATTGAGTGTAATAAAGGCCCCTTATCGAGAATAACAAAGCCCCCTGATCGAGTATAACAATTTCCTCTGATCCAGTATAACAAAGTCCCCTGACCGAGTAAAACAAAATCCCCTGATCGAGAACACCAAAGTCCCGTCATCGAGTATAACAAAGCCCTCTGATCGAGTATAAGAAACGCCCCTGCTCGAGTATAACAAACTCCCCTGGTCGAGTATAACAAAGCCCTCTGATCGAGTATAACAATGCCTCCTGATCGAGTATAAAAAAGCCCCCTGGTCGAGTATAACAAACTCCCCTGATCGAGTATAACAAAGTTCCCTGACCGAGAATAACAAAGTCACGTCATCGTGTATAACAAAGCCCCCTTATCGAGTATAAGAAAGGCCCCTGCTCGAGGACAACAAAGTCCCCTAATCGAGTATAACAAAGCTCTCTGATCGAGTATAATAATGCCCCCTGATCGAGTATAAAAAAAGCCCCCTGGTAGAGTATAACAAAGTCCCCTGGTCGAGTATAACAAAGTTCCCTGAACGACTATAACAATGTCCCCTGATCGAATATAACAAAGTCCCCTGATCGAGTATAAGAAATTCCCCTGATCGAGTATAACATTGTCCCCTGATCGAGTAAAACAAAGCCCCCTGATCGAGTATAATAAAGTCCCCTAATTGAGTATAACAATGTCCTCTAATCAAGCATAGCAAAGTCCCCTAATCGAGTATAAGAAAGCCCCCTCGTCGAGTATAACAAAGTCCCCTGGTCGAGTATAACAAAGTCTTCTGATCTAGTATATTAAAGACCTCTCATCGAGTATAACAAAGGCCCCTCATCGAGAATAAAAAAGCCCCTTGGTCGAGTATAACAAAATTTCCTGGTTGAGTATAACAAAGTCCCCTGGTCCAGTATAACAAAGTCCCCTGATCGAGTATAACAAACTCCCAAGATCGAGAAAATCAAAGCCCCCTGATCGAGTATAACAAAGTCCGCTGATCGAGTACAACAAAATCACCTGATCGGGTATAACATAGTCCCTTGATCGAGTATAACAAAGTCCCCTGATCGAGTATAACAAAGTCCCCTGATCGAGTGTAACAAAGTCCCGTCAACGAGTATAACAAAGCCCCCTGATCGCGTATATGAAAGGCCCCTGATCGAATATAACAATGCCCAAAGTCGAGTATATACAAAGTCCCCTGATCGAGTATAACAAAGTCCCCAGATCGAGTATAACAAAGTCCCCTGATCGAGTATAACAAAGTCCCGTGATCGATAATAACAAAACTCCCTGATCAAGTATATAAAAGTCCCTTGGTTGAGTATATCAAAGTCACATGATAGCGTATAACAAAGAACCCTTATCGAGAATAACAAAGGCCCCTGGTCGAGTATAATAAAGTCAACTCATCGAATATAACAAAGTACCCTGATCGAGTATAACAAATTCCCATGATCGAGTAAAACAAACACCCCTGATCGAGTATAACAAAGGCCCCTGGTCGAGTATAACAAAGTCCACTGATCGAGTATAACAAAGTCCCTGATCGAGAATAACAAAGTCCCCTCATCGAGTATAACAAAGCCCCCTCATCGATTATAAAAAAGCCCTCTGGTCGAGTATAACAAATTCCCTGATCGAGTATAACAAAGCCCTCTGATCGAGTATAACAAAGCCCTCTCATCGAGTATAAAAAAGCCCCCTGTTCGAGTATAACAAATACCCCTGATCGAGTAAAGCAAAATCCCCTGATCGAGTATAACAAGGTCCCCTGATCGATTATAACAAAGCCCCCTGATCGAGTATAACAAAGTCCCCTTATCGAGTATAACAAAGGCCCCTGATCGAGTATAACAAAGTCCCCTGATTGAGTATAACAAAGTCCTTTAGTCGGGTATAACAAAATCCCTGGTTGAGTATAACAAAGCCCCCTAATCGAGTAAAACAAATTCCCATGATTGAGTATAACAAAGTCCCCTGATCGAGTATAACAAAGTCACTTAATCGAGAATGACAAAGCCCCCTTGTCAAGTTTAACAAAGTCCCCTGATCAAGTATAACAAAGTCCCCTGATCGAGTATAACAAAGTCCCCTGATCGAGTATAACAAAGTCCCCTGATTGAGTATAACAAAGTCCTTTAGTCGGGCATAACAAAGTCCCCTGATTGAGTATAACAAAGCCCCCTAATCGAGTAAAACAAATTCCCATGATTGAGTATAACAAAGTCCCCTGATCGAGTATAACAAAGTCCCTTGTTCGAGTATAACAAAGGCCCCTGATCAAATATAACAAAGGCACCTCATCGAGTATAACAAACCCCCTGATAAAGTATAACAAAGACCCCTAATCGAGTATAACAATGACCCTGATCAAGTATAACAAAGTCCCCTCATCGAGTACAACAAAGTCCCCTCATCGAGTATAATAAAGTCCCCTCATCGAGTATAACAAAGTCGCCTGTTTGAGTATAACAAAGCTCCCTTATCGAGTATAACAAAGTCCCCTGATCGAGTATAAAAAAGGCCCCTTGTCGAGTATAACAAAGTCCCCTCATCGAATATAACAAAGGCCCCTGATCGAGTATAACAAAGTTCCCTGATCGAATATAACAAAGTCCCATGATCGAGTATAACAAAGTCCCCTAATCGAGTATAAGAACGCCCCCTAATCGAGTATAACAAAGGTCCCTGATCGAGTATGACAAAGACCCATGATCGAATATAACAAATTCCCCTGATTTGAGTATAACAAAGTCCCCTGATCGAGTAAAACAAAGCACCCAAATCGAGTATAACAAAGTCATCTGATCGAGTATAACAAAGTCCTCTGGTTGAGTATAACAAAGCCCGCTCATCGAGTAAAACAAAGCCCCCTTTTCGAGTATAACAAAGCCCTCTTTTCGAGTATAACAAAGTCCCCTGGTCGAGTGTAACAAAGTCTTATGATGGAGTATAACAAAGGCCCCTAATCGAGTGTAACAAAGTCCCCTGGTCGAGTAAAAAAGGTCCCCTGATCGAGTATAACAAAGTCCCTGATCGAGTATAACAAGGTCCCCTGATCGAGTAAAACAAGGCCCTCTGATCGAGTATAACTAAGTCCCCTGATCGAGTATAACTAAGTCCCCTGATCGAGAATAACAAAGTCCCCCGATCGAATATAACAATGTCCCCTATTCGAGTATAACAAAGCCCCCTCGTCGAGTATAACATAGTCCCCTGATCGAGTATAACAAAGTCCCTGATCGATTATAACAAAGTCCCCTGATCGAGTATAACAAAGTCCCATGATCGAGTATAACAAAGTCCCTTGATCGAGAAAAACAAAGCCCCCTGATCGAGTATAACAAAGTCTCCTCATCGAGTATAACAAAGTCCCCTGGTCGAGTATAACAAAGTCCCCTGGTCGAGTATAACAAAGTCCCCTCATCGAGTATAACAAAGCACCCTCATCGAGTTTAACAAAACTCCCTGATCAAGTATATAAAAGTCCCTTGGTCGAGTATATCAAAGTCACATGATAGCGTATAACAAAGAACCCTTATCGAGAATAACAAAGGCCCCTGGTCGAGTATAATAAAGTCAACTCATCGAAAATAACAAAGTACCCTGATCGAGTATAACAAATTCCCATGATCGAGTAAAACAAACACCCCTGATCGAGTATAACAAAGGCCCCTGGTCGAGTATAACAAAGTCCACTGATCGAGTATAACAAAGTCCCCTGATCGAGAATAACAAAGTCCCCTCATCGAGTATAACAAAGCCCCCTCATCGATTATAAAAAAGCCCTCTGGTCGAGTATAACAAATTCCCTGATCGAGTATAACAAAGCCCTCTGATCGAGTATAACAAAGCCCTCTCATCGAGTATAAAAAAGCCCCCTGTTCGAGTATAACAAAGACCCCTGATCGAGTAAAGCAAAATCCCCTGATCGAGTATAACAAAGTCCCCTGATCGAGTAAAACAAAGCCCCCAAATCGAGTATAACAAAGTCATCTGATCGAGTATAACAAAGTCCTCTGGTTGAGTATAACAAAGCCCGCTCATCGAATATAACAAAGCCCCCTTTTCGAGTATAACAAAGCCCTCTTTTCGAGTATAACAAACTCCCCTGGTCGAGTGTAACAAAGTCTTATGATGGAGTATAACAAAGGCCCCTAATCGAGTGTAACAAAGTCCCCTCGTCGAGTAAAAAAGGTCCCCTGATCGAGTAAACCAAAGTCCCCTGATCGAGTATAACAAGGTCCCCTGATCGAGTATAGCAAAGCCCCCTGATCGAGTATAATAAAAGGACCCTAATGGAGTATAACAAAGTCCCAAGATCGAGTATAACAAAGCCCCCTCATCGAGTATATGAAAGGCCCCTGCTCGGGTATAACAAAGCCCTCTGATCGAGTATAACAAAGTCCCCTGATCGAGTGTAAGAAATTCCCCTGATCGAGTATAACAAAGCCCCCTGGTAAAGTATAACAAAGCCCCCTTTTCGAGTATAACAAAGTCCCCTGGTCGAGTTTAACAAAGTCCAATGATGGAGTATAACAAAGGCCCCTAATCGAGTGTAACAAAGGCCCCTGGTCGAGTATAAAAAGGTCCCCTGATCGAGTAAAGCAAAGTCCCCTGATCGAGTATAACAAGGTCCCCTGATCGATTAAAACAAAGCCCCCTGATCGAGTATAACAAAGTCCCCTGATCGAGTAAAGCAAAATCCCCTGATCGATGTATAACAAGGTCCCCTGATCGATTATAACAAAGCCCCCTGATCGAGTATAACAAAGTCACTTGATCGAGTATAACAAAGGCCCCTGATCGAGTATAACAAAGTCCCAAGATCGAGTATAACAAAGTCCTCTGAACGAGTATACCTAAAGGTCCCTAATCGTGTATAACAAAGCCCCTTGATCTAGTATAACAAAGCCCCCTTGTCGAGTATAACAAAGTCCCCTGATCGAGTATAACAAAGTCCCCTGATCGAGTATAACAAAGTCGCCTGAATGAGTATAACAAAGTCCTTTAGTCGGGTCTAACAAATCCCCTGATTGAGTATAACAAAGCCCCCTAATCGAGTATAACAAATTCCCATGATTGAGTATAACAAAGTCCCCTGATCGAGTATAACAAAGTCCCCTGTTCGAGTATAACAAAGGCCCCTCATCGAGTATAACAAAACCCCCGGATAAAGTATAACAAAGTCCCCTAATCGTGTATAACAAATGCCCCTGATCGAGATTAAGAAAGTCCCCGATCGAGTATAACAAAGTCCCCTCATCGCGTATAACAAAGGACCCTCATGGAGTAATATAAAGTCCCCTCATCGAGTATAACAAAGTAGCCTGTTTGAGTATAACAAAATTCCCTTATCGAGTATAACAAAGTCCCCTGATCGAGTATAAGAAAGGCCCCTGATCGAACATAAGAAAGTCCCCTAATCGAGTATAACAAAAACCCCTGATCAAGTAAAACAAAGTCCCCTAATCGAGTATAACAAATGCCCCTGATCGAGAATAAGAAAGTCCTCTGATCGAGTATAACAAAGTCCCCTCATCGAGTATAACAAAGTCACCTGATCGAATATAAGAAAGTCCCCTGATTGAGTATAACAAAGTCACCCTCATCGAGTATAACAAAGTCCCCTCATCGAGTATAATAATGTCGCCTGTTTGAGTATAACAAAGTTCCCTTATCGAGTATATCAAAGTTCCCTGATCGAGTATAAGAAAGGCCCCTGATCGAATAAAACAAAGTCCCCTAATCGAGTATAACAAAACCCCCTTTATCAAGTATAACAAAGTCCCCTAATCGAGTATAACAAAGCCCCCTAATCGAGTATAACAAAAGTCCCTGGTCGAGTGTAACAAAGACCCCTGATCGAACATAACAAAATCCCCTGATCGAGTATAACAAAGCCCCCTGATCGAGTATAACAAAGCACCCTAATGGAGTATAACAAAGTCCCCTGATCATGTATAACAAAGTTCCCTGATCGAGAATAACAAAGTTCCGTCACCGAGTATAACAAAGCCCCCTGATCGAGTATAACAAAGCACCCTAATGGAATATAACAAAGCCCCCTGATCGAGTATAAGAAAGGCCTCTGATCGAGAATAGCAAAGTCCCCTGACCGAGTATAACAAAGTCACCTGATCGAGTATAACAAAATCACCTGATCGAGTATAACAAAGTCCCCTGATCGAGAATAACAAAGTCCCGTCATCGAGTATAACAAACCCCCCTGATCGAGTATAAGAAAGGCCCCTGATCGAATATAACAATGTCCCTAGTCGAGTATATACATAGTCCCCTGATCGAGTATAACAAAGTCCCCAGATCTAGAATAACAAAGTCCCCTGATCGAGTATAACAAATCCCCCTCATCGAGTATAAAATAGCCCCCTGGTCGAGTATAACAAAGTCCCTGATCGAGTATAACAAAGCCCTCTGATCGAGTATAACAAAGCGCTCTCATCGAGGATTAAAAAGCCTCCGGTCGAGTATAACAAAGTCCCCTGGTCGAGTATAACAAAGTCCCATGATCGAGTATAACAAAGTCCCCTGATCGAGTATAACAAAGTCCCTTGATCGAGAAAAACAAAGCCCCCTGATCGAGTATAACAAAGTCCCCTGATCGAGTATAACAAAGCCCCCTCATCGAGTTTAACAAAACTCCCTGATCAAGTATATAAAATTCCCCCGGTCGAGTATAATTAAGTCCCATGATCGAGTATAACAAAGGCCCCTTATCGTAAATAACAAAGGTCCCTGGTCGAGTATAATAAAGTCAACTGATCGAGTATAACAAAGTCCCCTCATCGAGTATAACAAACTCCCCTGATCGATTCAAAAATCACCCCTGATCGATTAAAACAAAGGCCCCTGGTCGAGTATAAGAAAGTCAACTGATCGAGTATAACAAAGTCCCCTGATCGAGTATAACAAAGGCCCCTGATCGAGTATAACAAAGTTCCCTGATCGAATATAACAAAGTCCCAAGATCGAGTATAACAGAGTCCTTTAATCGAGTATAGCAAAGCCCCCTGATCGAGTATAACAAAGGTCCCTGATCGAGTATAACAAAGACCCCAGATCGAGTATAACAAAGTCTCCTGATCGAGTATAACAAAGCCCCCTGATAAAGTATAACAAAGCCCTTTTTTCGAGTATAACAAAGTCCAATGGTCGATTGTAACAAAGTCCCATGATTTAGTATAACAAAGTCCCCTGATCGACTATAACAAAGTCCCCTGACCGAGTATAACAAAGCCCCCTCATCGAGTTTAACAAAACTCCCTGTTCAAGTAAATAAAATTCCCCTGGTCGAGTATAATTAAGTCCCATAATAGAGTATAACAAAGGCCCCTTATCGTAAATAACAAAGGTCCGTGGTCGAGTATAATAAAGTCAACTGATCGAGTATAACAAAGTCCCTGATCGAGTATAACAAAGCCCTCTGATCTTGTATAACAAAGCCCTCTCATCGAGTATAAAAAAGCCTCCGGTCGAGTATAACAAAGTCCCCTGGTCGAGTATAACAAAGTCCCATGATCGAGTATAACAAAGTCCCCTGATCGAGTGTAACAAAGTCCCTTGATCGAGAAAAACAAAGCCCCCTTATCGAGTATAACAAACTCCCCAGATCGAGTATAACAAAGCCCCCTCATCGAATTTAACAAAACTCCTTGATCAAGTATATAAAATTCCCTGGTCGAGTATAATTAAGTCCTATGATAGAGTATAACAAAGGCAACTTATCGTAAATAACAAAGGTCCCTGGTCGAGTATAATAAAGTCAACTGATCGAGTATAACAAAGTCCCCTGATCGAGTATAACAAAGGCCCCTGATCGAGTATAACAAAGTTCCCTGATCGAATATAACAAAGTCCCATGATCGAGTATAACAAAGGCCTTTAATCGAGTATAGCAAAGCTCCCTGATCGAGTATAACAAAGGTCCCTGATCGAGTATAAAAAAGACCCCAGATCGAGTATAACAAAGTCTCCTGATCGAGTATAACAAAGCCCCCTGATAAAGTATAACAAAGCCCCCTTTTCGAGTATAACAAAGTCCAATGGTCGATTGTAACAAAGTCCCATGATCGAGTATAACAAAGGCCCCAAATCGATTGTAACAAAGTCCCAAGATTGAGTAAAACAAAGTCCCCTGATCGAGTATAACAAAGTCCCCTGATCGAGTATAACAAATTCCCCTCATCGAGCGTAACAAAGTCCCCTGATTGAGTATAACAAAGTCCCCTCATCGAGCGTAGCAAAGTCCCCTTATCGAGTATAACAAAGTCCCTTGATCGAGTATGACAAAGTCCCCTGATCGAGTATAACAAAGTCCCCTGATCGAGTATAACAAAGTTCCCTGATCGAGTATAACAAAGTCCCCTGATCGAGTATAAGAAAGTTACCCTGATCCAGTATAACAAAGGCCCCTAATGGAGTATAACTAACGCCCCTGACCGAATATAACAAAGTCCCTAGTTGAGAAAATACAAAATCCCCTGATCGAGTACAACAAAGCCCCCTGATCGAGTATAAGAAAGTCCCCTGATCGAGTATAAGAAAGTCCCCTGATCCAGTATAACAAAGACCCCTAATGGAGTATAACAAAGGCCCCTGATCGAGTTTAACAAAGTCCCAAGATCGAGTATAACAAAATCCCCTGATCTAGTATAACAAAGTCCCCTGATCGAGTATAACAAAGTCCCCTGGTCGAGTATAACAAAGTCCCCTGATCGAGTATAACAAAGCCCCCTCATCGAGTATTACAAAGTCCCCTGGTCGAGTAAAACAAAATCCCCTGATCGAGTAAAACAAAGTCCCTTGATCGAGTATAACAAAGGCCCTTTATCGAGTATAACAAAGGCCCCTGGTCGAGTATAACAAAGTCCCCTTATCGAATATAACAAAGGACCCTAATGGAGTATAACAAAGTCCCAAGATCGAGTATAACAAAGTCTTCCGATCGAGTATAACAAAGTTCCCTGATCGAGTATAACAAAGTCCCCTAATCGAGTATAATAAAAGTCCCTAATCGAATGCTAACAAATCCCTGATCGAGTATAACAAGTCCCTGATCCAGGTATAACTAAAGTCCCTGATCGAGGCTAACAAGGACCCTAATGAATTATAAACAAAGTCCCAAGATCCAGAGTATAACAAAGTTTTCCGATCAGGTATAACAAAGTTCCTGATCGAGGTATAACAAAGTCCCCTAATCGAAATTATAACAAAAGATCCCTAGTCGAATATAACAAAATCCTGATCGGGTATAACCAAAAGAGTCCCTGATCCGGTATAATAGGTCCCCTGATCGGGAATATAACAGGACCTAATGGAATTATAACTAAGTCCCAAGATCGAACATAACAAAGGATTTTTCCGATCGAGTATAACAAAATCCCCTGATCGAGTATAACAAAGCCCCCTGATAGAGTATAACAAAGCCCCCTTTTTGAGTATAACAAAATCCCCTGGTCGAGTGTAACAAAGTCCTATGATGGAGTAAAACAAAGTTCACTAATCGGGTGTAACAAAGGCCCCTGGTCGAGTATAAAAAGGTCCCCTGATCGAGTAAAGGAAAGACCCCTGATCGAGAATAACAAGGTCCCCTGATCGATTATAACAAAGCACCCTGATCGAGTATAACAAATCCCCCTGATCGAGTATAACAAAGCACCCTAATGGGGTATAACAAAGCCCCCTGATCGAGTATAAGAAAGGCCTCTGATCGAGAATAGCAAAGTCCCCTGACCGAGTATAACAAAGTCACCTGATCGAGTTAACAAAGTCACCTGATCGAGTATAACAAAGTCCCCTAATCGAGAATAACAAAGTCCCGTCACCGAGTATAACAAAGCCCCCTGATCGAGTATAACAAAGCACCCTAATGGAGTATAACAAAGCCCCCTGATCGAGTATAAGAAAGGCCTCTGATCGAGAATAGCAAAGTCCCCTGACC
>NW_024720668.1:0-24524 GCF_018991925.1 Homarus americanus
GGAAAGAGGAAGTGAAGAGCTCAAGCTTTTGAAAAATTCAGTGCTTAAAATAAGTATTAAAGGGAAGGAGAGGAAAATAAAGGATTGTGTAGTGCAGGGAGCAACAACTGAAAGTTTTAAAAATGTGTTGGTAAAGTGTAAAGATGCTGATAAAGAAAACCTTTTGAGGAAATGGGAATCTGTGCAGGAGGATTGGGCCTTCTTAAAGAATCTGATTGGAAAGGATATAAAATGTGTAAATATTAATCCTGGATCTAGCTAGCCTTAAGATAATGTCCTGGAATGTTAATGGTCTACAAAATAGAGTGACAGATGTACATTACTTTACCCTTAAAAATAATATTGATATAATTACCCTTCAAGAGACTGGGGACAGGAAAGGCGACCTGCTTAAACTGTCTGGATATAAGGGATTTCATCTCTATTCGGGTGAAGGTATAAGAGGGGTCTCAACATACATTAAGAATTCCATACCAGCAGAACTAGTTGGAAGCCCGAGTAGAGTACAAGGAATAGAAAGTGTCTGTATAAAGTTATATTTGAAGGAAGGAGAATTGAACATAGCAAATTTGTATATTTCTGGAGGCTGTTTTGACCTCAACTTCTTACCAGATTGCATGTTTTTGGACTCAACTTTGGCTGTAGGAGATTTTAATGCTCGACATCCAAGACTCGAAACAATGGGGAGAATTAATAGTAATGGTATAAAATTTTGGCAATTTTTACAAGATCACCCAGATGCTTACTTGTTAGGAAATAAGGAAGTGACTCATATTAAAGGAGGAAGGTTAGACTATGCTTGCATGATAAGCAGTCAGGGAGTCCAGGGAGAATGTGAGATAATAAGGGAGCTAGTCAGTGACCATTTTGTTGTGTATGTTCAATTACCATTAGGGAAGAGACAGGTGAGATATAGGAGGAAGAAATTGAAACTAAACAAGGATGACACAGAAGTGTTTACCCAAAATATAGAGAAATGGTACAGAAATTATACACCAGTCTGTATGGATAGCTTTTATAATGACTTAGTTGGGGAGATAGAAAGATATTTAACTATGTCAACACAGAAAAAAATAAATGATAAGAGACATGGGGCTAGGAAACACTGCTATACCAATGACAAAATGTTGAAGGGATGGACACAAATGTTAAGGGCAGCACATAAAGATTGGGTAAAGAATGGTAGAAGAGAAGAAGATAGGGAAATCTTCATGGATATAGCCAAAATATGTGGGCAGGCTAGGAAGGAGGCAAGGGAGAAATATTGGCAAGATTTTGCACAGCACATTGGGGAGAGTAAAAATCTCAAAGAAATATGGCAGGATATTAACAAAATTAGAGGAAAAAGGAGTAATTTTATTAGCCATCCTCATCCAGAGGAAGAAGCTAATAAACTGGTTGACAAATGGGCTAAAGCTGCTAGTGTTGCCTCCCTGCCTAACAGGACAATAGAAGCATTAGATGAGTGGCAAAATGAAAGAAAAAGATTTATTTCATCAGCTCTAAATATTTGTGATGTAACATGTGTAGATATTACTCAAGATGAGTTATTAAATGCTGTTAAAAAAGGAAAATCTACAGCACCAGGCGAAGATGGTGTGACATGAAATTTTGAACTGCTTAGTTGGTATGGAAAATAGTCCATTATTAGATTTATTCAACATGAGCTATGCAGAGGGTAGATTACCAACAGAATGCAAGAAAGCGATAGTTATTCCTTTCCCTAAGGCAACTGGTGGATACAGGCCAGTGTCTTTAACATCTTGTTTTTCCAAGATGATGGAGAGAGTATTATTAAATAGGCTTGTATATATTGTGGGGGAAAATCTATCTTGTAATTTATTTGGTTTTTTGGAAGGGAAATGTACTTCAGACTGTGTTATAAAATGTTTATCAAATGATGCAGACAGATGTAGAGTTTTTGTGGATTTACAAGGAGCATTTGATAAAGCTCACAGTGAAGTAGTTATGAATGAACTGGCTGCTCTAGGGGTATCAGGAAAGTTGTTACACTGGATAGGTGACTACTTGCATGGAAGGAGAATCTGTGTATGGTATCAGGGATGTTTGTCTGAGGAAAGAGCACTTGAACTAGGCACTCCCCAAGGGGGAGTATTGAGTCCAATGTTATTTAATGTGTTAATGAACAAGATAGCCTCACACAAATATCCCAAAGGAGTTGTAACCATCATTTATGCAGATGACATCTTATTTCAAGGAAACTCTGTAAAAAATTTGCAGATTGCATTAAATGATTTTAGTGTTCTTTCTCAAAAGATGGGCTTAGTTATCAATGAAGAAAAAACCAAGTGTGAATGTAAAGGAAGAGGAACTGAATCCGTTTTTCTAAATGGAAAAATTGTTGAGAAAGTGTCAAAGTATAAATATTGAGGAATGTATATTGGCTTTACTAGTGAAAGTAAAGAGGCAGAAATATATCATGTCCTCACTCAATGTAGAGCAAGATTACTGCCCTTGAAGGCTCTAGCATGTTGTGGTAAAGGTGCTGGGGTACCCATACTGAGAATGATGTGTATTTCTACCATCAGATCACTTATAGACTATGCAGCACCTGTCCTCTCTTGTACTGGTGAAGGAAGGCTACGGAAGCTTGAGATCATGCAAAATGAAGCAATGAGAATTATTTTAGGGTGTCAAAAGAATGCAATGATTGAGATAATGAAAATGGAACTAGGGTTACAGAGCATTTCACAGAGGGTCAATGAAATTAATACAGTTGCAGCAGTTCGATTAATGAGAGGGAACAGTGGGAGTAAATTTGTACAAGATATAAATGATGGTTTAAAAGATAAAAGGACCTTCTGCAGGCAAGGCAAGAGAGGATACATGAATGGATTAATAAATATTATTAAAAAATGTAATCTGGCAGACTGGTGTACAGCTGTTCAGAAGAGTTGTAAGAATCCACCCTGGGAAGAACGAGAAGTAGAGTTAGACATAGTGCCTCTCACAATGAAGAAATCATTACATGAACCAGGACAGTTATAAGGGCTTTATATGGGAATAAGATTAGTAATTTGCCTAAAATAAACACATTGCATGTTTTTTGTGACGGTTCAGTTATGTCAAGTGGCAGGGCAGGGTGCGGGATCCTTATAAGACAGTACACAGAACAAGGAAATAATGACATCAAAATTGGACTTCGGTTGAGAAGTTTTATTTCATCAACACAAGCTGAGTTATATGCAATGTTAGTAGGATTGGAAAATGTTGTAAAGAGGTATAAAGATGCATATTTTTTTGTTGATAGTAGGGCAGCTTTGGATTCTTTGAACAGTGGGAGTCCAGTCTTTGGACACATTATTGGTTCATGTAGAAAATTAGTAAATACAATAAGGAAAAATGGCCATAATGTTCAATTTGTATGGGTCCCTTCACATGTGGGGATTGGTCTTAATGAAGCAGTAGATATAATAGCAAAAAGAGCCACGGAAAAGGCCGAGATCGACATAATATGTACTAAAACCTTGAAGCAATTAAGGAGCAAATTACGGAAAATACAATCAATAGAAGATAATTTCAAAAGGAATGAAATATACGAGAAAAGTGAAACAATGAAACATTACCATCATGTTCTCATGAACACAAAATTTACATATGGGAAAGATAGGAGTAGGTGGAAAGATTCAGTGTATATGAGGTTAAGATTAGGATATAAATATTATTGGGAACTTGGAGCTGAGAGAAGTGAACAGGATAAAGAATGTAGAGTTTGTAGAACATCCAGATCCCATACCCTGCCACATTATATACTGGAATGCCCATTGCTTAATGTATATAGAAATGCCCATATAAATAATGTCCCCATGCAAATAGAGTGGATGTTTGGACTGGGGTGAGGATGACTTATGTCACTTCATCCCTTTGAGATGTATTAATGTTTTTTTTGTATCTCAATAAACGTATCAATCAATCAATCGACATACGACCGCCTCGGTCGTACCAAAATGTTGTCAAATTACGTATTTTTGAATGCAGACATTAGTGATTGCGCTGTGTACCGACAACATTTTCATTTGTAATTCCCTTTAAAATGGCCGGCAAGCGTAAGAGTGAGAGTTTCGTGGTGCCGAGAAGAAAATGAGACGCCCATCTATGTACAGTATTATTTTCCCATTTTCGACTTGCGACCCGGTCGCCGGTCCCTGACCCCGTCGTAAGCCGGAGACCGACTGTACCGTAATGTACTGGCTATATACGGTATAGCTCTACTGTATATCATTATCTACAAGAGTTAAGTCGGACTCGCGAACGAGCCTCGGGAGCTCGACTCGTCTGTCGGTCGAAGAGCTCCTATACGGTATTGGCTTATAATCGACGAGTACGGTCACCCCAAAATAATATCTTTAGCCACAGGGTCGACGTGCTTCGAGGCTATTCGACCAATGTTACACGATCCGTTTCAGAACTGTTGCTAACTCTACGTCTACACCTCTGAGCACGAATGAGCATACGTATGTTTTTGAGAGATACGAATCCTCCGAGGCTTCCGATCGCACGTCAAGCGAATTGAGATTGCGTGTCGTAAATGGACGCCGACGCCGTGCCGGTCATTAATGGGATCTTACGTCAAACGAACCGAGGAATTATCGGAAAGACGCAACGGGGCGAGCGAACCCGCGGTATCGCGATGGGTCAGCCGCCACGAAACGACCGGCGACGCGCCGATTTAAATTCTTATTGTGACGTTAAACCGACACTATTTACGAATCAATAATATTTGGCAGATCCCAATTAGACCGATATACTGTATATTGCTGTAGCTGTTCACTCTAATATCAACTACTATTTCCTTGGTCACCTCTCATAAATCATACGTGTCGTCGACGACTATATTCTGCAACTCGGTACGAATGAAACCGTCACTACGACACGGTGAAATGTTCGCCTCGAGGTCCGTCTCGGTTGTGATCCGAAACTCTTCCATTTAAAGTATATTTCCATGTTATTGTAATCCTCAGTCAGGGGCTTCTTTACAAATGCCTTGCTTCTACCCAGCACGATACATACATTAATATAGCTTAATGGATTTCTTGTTATAGTAAAGCATATACTGTACGGTCGTATGTCACGCGAGGATGACTCCCTCTCTCGCTACCCGCCGTCTATGGCTGTTGCTCATATAGTGACCGGATGTACCTGTACCAATTTATGCTGATGCACTGGAGATCACATCAAAGTCTTTCACCCAGCGTTTCAAATTTTACCGCTAGAAAATCTATCAATACTTTTTGGAGACTACATAATTGAGGGGGAACTTTTTTCATTGAAGAAAAGTATCTTGGCTTTTATAATGTGAGTCTATAGGAATATTGATTCGATTTACCATAGGTTTTTATAAGACACAGTACTCTTACAAACTGGGGAATGCCTGTACAACTTTCCTAACATTCAAAGTACCACAACTAAATCCTTTTGTCAACAGAAATTATACAATTAAATAATACCATAATGTAATGACTTGTTTAATGCCCCCAACCATCCCGACTACAATCCCATTAAGATCCCATACGATCCCCGCAGGTCCCGGTCAAATAGCCGACGGTTATTTGGCCCAGAATCCGGGTCAAATAACAACTTTGTATTAAAAATAAACATTACTTATTAGTTTAACACCACATGGAGAAACTGATTACTCAAATAGGTTACGTTAGGTTGAAAATATCTTTTTCCAACGCTTTTTATGGATATTTTGAACGATTATGACTTTTGGAAAATAGATGCACGGCCAAAATGATAATTTTACCAGTTTTTATTTGGATTTTTTCTAATAAATAAATATGATTTTAATTTCTTTACACTATCAAAAACAATGAATCTTCCAAAAAAAGTTACTTTCAACATGACGGGTTAAAAAAAAACATTGAAAACCCTACCTAACCTAACCTAAACTAAACTACCTAACTTCTTGCGATGGACGAGCAAAAATTTAATCGGCATACCCGGTTTCGTACAGTCCAATAGTGTTTACACTTCGTGGATGTGACCGACGTAGAACGAAACTGCGACGATGTTGACGGATTCTTATCGTGCTTCCGGGAGAAACCCACAATTTTGCGGGATTTATTATTTAAATTTCTCTCGCTCGAATTTCACATAATCTGCTGTGACCAAACAGAGGACAGTGCAAATCTATTGTGATATTTACGCAGGAGCAAGAACTTTTTTTCTAGATATATTTAAGCCTCCTTCGTGACCTAAACGTTGAAGACGAGAACCGACTCACAGACAAAACATTAAAACACAAAAACAAAACATTAAAGAAATAACTTTTTCTGTTATCATTAGTTAAATACAGCTACTCCTCGACTTACGACCTACGACTGCCTCGGTCGTACCAAAATTTTGTCAAATTACCTATTTTCGAGTCCCGACATTAGTGATTGCGCTGTGTACCGACAAAATTTTTTTGGGTAATTCCCTTTAAAATAGCTGGCAAGCGGAAGAGTGAGAGTTCTCGCGGTGCCAAGAAGAGAGAGAGACACTCGTTTTAGATTTTCTATGTACGGTATTATTTTCGACTCGCGACCCGGTCCCTAACCCCGTCATAAGTCGGGGACCGACTGTACCGTAATGTGCTGGGTATATACAGTATAGCTCCACTGTATATCATTATCTACAAGAGTTAAGTTGGACTCGCGAACAAGCCTCGGGAACTCGACTCGTCTGTCTGTCGAGAAGCTCCTGTATTGGCTTATAATCGACGTGTATGGTCACCCCAAAATAATATCTTTAGCCACGGGGTCGACGTGATTCGAGGCTATTCGACCAATGTTACACGACCTGTTTCAGAACTGTTGCTAACTCTACGTCTACACCTTTGAGCACGAATGAGTATACATATGTTTTTGAAAGATGCGAATCCTCCGAGGCTTCCGATCGCACGTTACGCGAATTGAGATTGCGTGTCGTAAATGGACGCCGATGCCGTGCTGGTCATTAATGGGATCTTACGTCAAACGAACCGAGGAATTATCGGAAAGACGCAATGGGGAGGCGAACCCGCTGTATCGCGATGGCTCAGCCGCCAGCCACAAAACGACCAGCGACGCGCCGATTTAAATTCTTATTGTGACATTAAACCGATACCATTTACGTATCAATAATATTTGGCAGATCCCAACTAGACCGATATATTGTATATTGCTGTAGCTGTTCACTCTAATATCAAGTAATATTTCCTTGGTCACCTCTCATAAATCAGACGTGTCGTCGACGACTATATTCTGCAACTCGGTACGAATGAAACCGTTACTACGACACGGTGGTGAAATGTCCGCCTCGAGGTCCTACTCGATTGCGACGTTCCAAAACTCTTCCATTTAACGTATATTTTGATACTATTGTAGTCCTCGGTTGAGGCCTTGTTTCTACCCAGCACGATACATACATTAATATAGCTTAATGAATTTCTTGTTATAGTAAAGCATATACTGTACGGTTGTATGTCACACGAGGATGACTCCCTCGCTACCCGCCGTCTATAGCCATTGCCGATACAGTGAGCGGGCGTAACAACTTATGCTGACGCAATGGGGATCACATCAATGTATTTCATCTAGAGTTTCAAATTTTACCGCAAGAAAATCTATCGATAGTTTTTGGGGGACTGTACATAATTTGGGGGGAACTTTTTTTCATTGTAGAAAAGTATCTGGGCTTTTGTAATGCGCGTCTATAGGAATATTGATTCGATTTAATATAGGTTTTTAATGCATAATACTCTTATAAACTGGGGAATGCCTGTAGAACTTTCCTAACATTCAAAGTACTACAACAATATTAAATACAATACCACAGAGTACTTGAAGTCCAGCCAACTTCATTCTAGTTCACATCAGGTCCAAAGGTTCAGGTCCACTTTAGGCATTGATGGAGAAAGTGCCTGAAAATATTACTTAAGATAAAGTACTGCACTGTTGATATGTAAAAATTTGAACTATGTACTGTAGTCTTCTTCAACATTATGCAAATAAAAGTTTAATTAGCTCAACTGAATCATACAAGTAGAAAAAGTAGCACAGTATTTGTAGAGTATCATAATTAATAACAATGAAATTAGGCTTTAAAAACGAAGCTAAAAGTTATTAATATATTATACTGTACTGTACTTTAAAGAAAAACAAAATAAACACACATTCAAAATTGGGTATGGGATGGAAAACGTGAATCTGGGCCACAGTTTTGAGGTGTCGCGTACCACCGACGCCAATGGGACGTGACTTTAGACACAAACATTTAAGTTAATGCCCACTTTTTTAGGATTACTGTACAAGTGCACTTAAATACAAGTACTCTAATGCACTCGACTTGTACACCCGACTACGCGACGTGAAGTGACGAAGTCGGTCTCACCTTCCGCGGGTCGGCGGCGTTTCTCAGTTAACGGAGTCGTAGACGAGATCGGACGGGTCTGTACGGTCGAGTCTCAACTTGCCATGGAGGTGTGTTGTTGGTCCTTGAAGCTTCCTGGAAATGTAACCAATAGCTATACTATAATACACAACAGTGTAAAACTATTATATTATAGGCAGGGGTTATTTGACCGGTACTCGGCACAATATCCACTGATTATTTGACCGAGATCTAAAATAAAACAATACTTTTGCCCACAGAAACTTCTACAATTAAATAATACCACAGTGTAATGACTTGTTTAATGCCCACAATCATCCCGACTACAATCCCATTAAAATCGTATGCGTACGATCCTCGCAGGTCCCGGTCAAATAGCCGACGGTTTATTTGGTCAAATAACAACTTCGTACACATATAACAAAGGCACTTGTTTGTTTAATACCACATAGAGAAACTGATTTCTCAAATCGGTTAGGTTGAAATTAGGTTTTTCCAATAGTTTTTGATGTGTTTAGAATGAGTGTGACCTCGGCGCTTCGCCGAAACTACAATTTTCCGTGTTTTTATTTTGTTTTGCTTTTTCTAATAGAAACGTGTGACCTTTATTTCCTTTAACGCTAGAAACAACAACAACAACAATCATTCTTCCAAACTGAATTACACTTTCAACATGAGAGGTTAAACAAAATTGAAAACCCTATCTAACCTTTTGTGACGGATGCACAAAAAATGAATCGGCACACCCGGTTTCTTACGCGACGCATCGCGGTTACATTTTGTGGACGTGACCAAAATAAGACGAAGTTACGACAATATTGACGGATTCTTATTGCACTAGCGGGCAAAAACTTTTGCGCAATTTAATACTTAAATTCCTTTCGTTTGAATTTCACATAATCTGCTGTGACCAATCAGAGGACAGTTCAAATCTATTGGGATTGCAAATTAGTTTCTTAAACGTATTCCAGCTTCCCTAGTGACCTATAAATGCTAATGACTCACTGACAAAACATTAATGAAATAACTTTTTAATTTATCATCAGTTAAATAAAGTAACCTTAATATATTATTTGAAGTGTTAAGGGATAGGAAAGGTTAGGTTAGGTTTTTTCTTTTTTTCTCAGAACACCACTACCACCAGCAAGAGTTTTTCCGATTTGGTTCATATTTTCCATAGGTGTTCTTATTATAATATTTTAAAAGAGGCGACAACTTTTTATTTTAATTAAAAACACTTTTTTATTCATTTTTTATATGATCTTAAATCACTTGTAATGGATAGCTAGAAGAATATTTGAACATATCATAATGATGAGTGACGCCTCATGTGCTGCTTATGGTACAACATATCAAAATAAGTACTTTGTTTAATATGGCAATTCCACGCCCCGGCTAGGAAGTTAGGTAAGGTTAGGTAAGTCGCTTTGGTTGGTTATATTACATCAGATTATACAGTATAGTATTAGCTTCTAGCAAATGTCGCCTCTTAAAATACTATAATAACATCATCATCTGGAAAAAATGAACAAAATCAAACTCGTCCCGGTAACTGAGGTCATATCTCCATAACGGCTCATTTATACCAGAAATGAAGGTTAGAATTGCTCGAAAAACATAATACACTAGGGAAAACCTATTTTTGCCATTTCACTTGTCGCTAAACGAATCTCGGGGATTTTATAATTGCAATCGGTAAGTTTGACAATTCTAAGACACTTTTCTTCAATAACATTTCTGGAACAAAATACGTTCAAGCGAGATATTTAACAGTTCATTATGTATGTCTGTTCATGGCGGTACACACCCACGTTAGCTTAGGTTTGGTTAGGTTAGGTTAGGTTAAATCCAAAACTTTTTCCGATGGGTTTTGGTGCGTTTTGGACACTTTTTACCTCGATTCTTATAGCTCTAGTTTCTGAGGGGCAGGGTGGTAAATTTTTACAAGTGGACAACCATTGACTTTTTGTTGAGCAATGTGTTTTTCCAATAGTTTAGACAATGTTAAAACACGTTTCTTCTACGACGTTTTCCTCAGAAATTACTTAAAATTACCTAATCTCCCTGCTATATTTAAGTCATTTGTGAGGGAAACGTCATTGAAGAAAAGTGGGTTAATATTGGTCCATTGGCTGTCCGCAGGTTCCCGCCATGTTTACCCGAGGTTATACTCCTAACTCGTCTCCTCCTCGTAGGTTAGGTTAGGTAGGTTCTTTGGTATGAGAATTAGTTTTTGGTGTACTTTGGTGTTTTATTCAAATTTGACCTCTATTTTATTGGCAAAATTAGCAGTTTGTTAAAATTGAAAATGTTATTTTTTGGCAAAACGTTACTTTACAAAAGAAAAGGGCACATTTGAGTAAAACACTGAAAAATCTAAAAAAAAAAACATTCTCATACAAAACCCGAGGACAGCCAATGGACGAATATTTTCCTAAACCATCGGAACAACACATTGATCAACAACTCCATGGTTGTCCACTTATATTAATTCACCAGGGGCTTATCTCAAAACTATTGATTTGCGCCACAAATGAAGGTCAAATTCGTTCATTACATCAAAAACCACCGGAAAAACATACTTTCAACTTTGATGTTATATAGTGGCAACAATATACCAATACAGTACTTCACTAGACGACCCAGCACAATTAACTAAATTAACCATTAAATACACTCTGTCTAACCATAATAACTCTCCAATAACTTCTTAGTATTATTAATGTTAAATATCTGGTATAATATTATGAATAAATGTCTTACCGATGCCTCAGGCCGATATTTTCGGGGCTGTCAGATCGTGGTACACTTAGTCCGTCCTCCACCTTCTTCCTCTGTCTTGTGGCTCCAGCTGGTGATGGATCCAAGAACCACCAGACGAGAAACTCTCCCCCTGTACCCCGTGATGAAGGTTTAGTAGTGCTGTTAACTCATAGATGGCGCTCACCTCCATATCATTCCGTATCTTATTACCTTTTTACGTTGAATATATAAAACAGCTATTTGAATTATCATTTATTACCATTTACATAAAACTATGTTAGCATATAATAGAGTCTGTGAAAATAAAATGATTTTTAGTGTGAAATAACTGAAAAACATAAATATTTCAGTAATTTAACAAGAAAGAAAATGTGCCTTCGTTCTTGGGGCACTACAGAAACTTGTACTTCTTGGAGGAACTAAAGCAAATTATAGATCTATTTTATATATATATACAAACTTTGAAGTATTCTCACCACATTCATTAACAATACTGTACGTTAGTAAAGCCTATATGTTGGTGGTACTTATATACTGCCTGGAATACTTAAGTACTGCTGGTTTACTTAAAGGGTGAAACTTTTATTATTTAGAATCAGTGTGACGTTGAACCATTTTTATTGTTAGCAATACTTGTCACGATGTTGTCCAATAAGGCTTCTGAGACTCTATGGTTTGCTTGAATGGCTATAGGCAGTTGCTTACACTGTTAAAGAGGCCAATGAATTCTATAGTAGATTTAGGAATGTATAGAAGGAACCCAGCCAGACATTTATTGAATTAGTTTATTTTATTACCAAGCTTAAAGACTTTTCATTTTTAAATAAGCTTATTATGAGTGACCATTATCTACAGATTCAGATGTGTATTTATGTGGAAGTGACAAATGTAGAGAAACTTCCAACTTTAATATGCGCTGTATTTCTTTTATTCATAATCTTTCACATCAAAGTCAATTGTGATCTGGTTTTTGAAGTTTTGATAAATATAGCATGACGAATTCTACGACTTTCTATGGGCGGCCAGAAACAGACACCACCACAGTAAAGCCGCTAATGGTTGTTACGCCCGTTTAACTCCCGGTAAACCACATTCATTAATCTCTATAGTGAAAAATTAACAAGTTATAAATAGAAAAATATTAAACTAGCAATAGAAAGGCGATAAATAATCACGACATAGTGAAGTTTTATGGAACAATTATCGAGAAATGAAATGTCTTAAACACTTGTGATGAGGTGGTTAGCCCAGTTAAGAGGTGGTTAGCCCAGTTAAGATTTTCCCGCCTAATTCACATGTATCACCCCCCCCCCCCCACCACTGCCGTCCTTAAATACTCTGAAAGCTGTGACGGGAGGTCAGTACTGATCATAACCTCAAAGGAAGTAATACTACTGGATCCATGGATATACATCTCTTCATTCTTCAAATGCTGGTGTTATTTTTCTTGAGTACAATTTTCTTGTTGGTTAAAAATGAGTTTTGTTGATTAACTATTTATATTTGATATAACTTGGTTATATATTAATGTATTTAGTGAATTATTTCTGTGTGATTGAGTTTGATACAAAGTATACTTCTATATTTAATCTCTGATTACTTGCTTGTTCCAGATATCCGAGAACTACGTGGAATAACTACTGGAAATGGTTTAGTGAGGGGATGATTTTGAGTTTCGTTCTAGTTGAAAGTGGACCAATCCAGCTTCACCCACGGCACAGTGACCTACCTACCTTCGTTATGTGGGCAGTTAAGGACGAACCCGGCTAGAGTGGGGAAGAATTATAGGAGCGGGAACTGCTGTATTTATTTAACTGTAGATATGATCGACATATTTCTACAATAAACTTGATTTTAAATTTTAAAATTCCGTTTTTTAGTTCCTTTAATAACGGTGTTCTGGGGAGTTTTAGACCAATTTAAGACTAGACTCGACATTTCTCTAACTTGTATACAATTTAGCAGCTTAAAAAATTTAGGTTCACATAAGATCGGAAACTACTATTGTTCTTGCTAGATGAGCCTTAATTCGGCTTCAACACGCCACCAGACCATCTAGCACAATACATTTACTTGGTAACTTCAATCGAGCAATGTGTGAACTCTAAACTTTCATCCATCTGAAGCTTCCCACCTGAATGAATGTACGAATGGAATCTCGAGCCTAGAGCAAAGGTTTTTTTAACTGATCATTGATTATCTGCCAGGGAAGCAATATAGAAATTAATATACCTTACCAGTGAGGATAGTAGGCGTGTATCCTTACTGCACCTGGTGTCCACAGCCACTTTCTCAAACCTGCACAGGAGTCCACCTGGTCCCATACCTCCTTGAAACCTGGCAGTTTAGGTGGCCGAATTTACTGTTGAATACATATAAGATGCTGTGTGGTCATGATACAACCGACTCTATACTTGTTAATGTAAATGCTCCATCAATTCTTGTCTTTGAACCCCTTGTGCTTTATCGTCCATTTTAATTCCATTTTTCCCTTGCCAATTCATAATCGGTATAAATAGAAAGGTGGTAGTTCAGTGGCCAGTAATTATGGTGGAAGACCCACTTGGTGAATACCCGAGGGAAGAACAATTCTGTATTTGAGGCCAGATTCCTGCTACCACAATGACCCGAAATGGGAGGATAAACGAGGAAAATTGAGTTTATATAATGCTTGTATAACCTAGCTCAACACGGTACATGTTCTGGGTGAGGTCAGTAGTTCTCCTGGTCTGGCTACTGAGGAATGTCTCCAGCACAATACTAACGCCTACATTTCCCCCAACCACTCGAAGTAGCTTCTCCTTCACAACCTCGAGGCCCTTGTACTGGTAGCTCCTACCCTGAATCTGTAGGCAGCAGCGTTTACTTTTATCCTCTTCGCCACTGATCGGCTTGTTAGCCGCTTGGGCGATCGGTCACGACTCTTTTCCTTTATATTCTTCACCAAAAGGTCGGCTCGCTAGCCGCCCGGGCGATCGGTCACGTCTCTGTCACGCACTGTTGGCAAATACTGGGCATGCACCGGCTCCTGAATGTACCTGAACCCGCTCCAGTGTTGGTCAAGTCTTCTCTTGAAAGAGCTCACACTCGGTGCCGTCACAACACTTTCTGGTAGATTGTTCCAAGAGTTTACAACCCTCACTCCGAAAAAGTTTGCCCTCACGGTTTTCCGGACTTGCGGCTTCTTCAATCTTGAGCTGTGACCCCTTGTGGGGCGAGCGTCCGCCAGCTCCAAGTAAGGACACTCAACTGAGTAGTGCCCCCTGAGATGCTTATAAACCTCAACTAGGTCCCCCCTTGCCCGTCTGTAGTATAAGCTAGGCAAGTTCAGGCGCTCCAATCTCGCAGGGTAGCTGAGATGCCGAAGTGCAGGCACCAGCTTGGTGGCCCTCCTTTGAACATTTTCAACCAACTGACAGTCCCTAGCATATCTCGGGGACCAGATGGGGTGACAGTACTCCAGATGGGGAAGCACTTCACTCCTGAAGATCGTCACGAGGGACGGACCGTCTAGATATCTGAACGACCTTCTTATAAGACCCAATAATTTATTTGCCTGATTTACCTTCTTCTCACAATGGCCCGAGAACTTCAGCTCATTGTCAACATACACACCTAGGTCCTTCTCACACACAGTCTCAACTAGTACATTTTCTTCATCCCGTTGGGACATATGGTACGCCTCCTTACCGTTGGTACGCCCCAGGTGCATCCTCTTACACTTCGTGACATTGAATCTCAGCAGCCATTCCTTCGACCATTCCTGGAGCCCACAGAGGTCCTTCTGCAGCTCTTCACAGTCCGCTTGGTTCTTAATTTCCCGAAATAACTCGGCGTCATCGGCAAACATTTGTATGGAGGAGTGTACAACGTCAGGCATATCATTTATGAAACAAACAAACAACAGCGGGCCCAATACACTACCCTGCGGTACCCCACTTGTTACAGGTACAGATGACGATTTCGTGCCATTAATCACCACACATTGCTTGCGGTCATGTAGAAAGTCTTCTATCCACGCTAGGACATTTCCCCGAATTCCGTACCCTTTCAGTTTGATTTTCAGCCTTTCGTGGGGTACACTGTCGAAAGCCTTGGCAAAATCTAGGTAAATATTGTCGATATTACCACCCCGTTCTAGAATATGGGTCCAAATATCCAATACCTTGAGCAATTGTGTCAAGCAAGAGCGCCCCGGCATAAAACCGTGTTGGCAATCTTTTACAAGGTTGTTTCGTAGTAGATGTTCCATCGCTGCATCTCTGATAATACTCTCAAGTACTTTACATATTATGCTGGTCAGGCTCACCGGTCTATAGTTGTTCGTGGAGTGCCTATCGCACTTCTTGAAGATAGGACTCACATAAGCCACTTTCCATTCACTGGGGACCATTTGTTCATCCAGGCATTTACAAAACAGAATCTTCAGGGGCTCTGCAAGCTCGTTGCACAGCTCCCTTAGCACTCTAGGATGCACCATGTCAGGTCCAGGACTCTTATGGACCTTTAGCCTGGACAGTTTATTTCTAATACCCTCTTCTGTGAACACAATGTGGGTCAGTGCTGTGTCGAACCGTCTGTCCTCAAACGCAGGAAGGTTAGTTGCATCCTCTCTTGTGAACACTGAGAAAAAGAAGCTGTTCAATGCCTCAGCTTTATCCTGGTCAGAATCTGCGTAACTACCATCTTCAAGCCTCAGGTCTGATACTCCTACTCGCGTTTTCAATTTCGACTTTGCATAGCGGTAAAACGCCTTTGGGTTTGACTTGACCTCGCGTGCAACCAGCCTTTGGAACTCCTTTTCAGCCCTCCTACACTCTATCTTTGCTTGGTTTCTGGCTCTTGCATACATCCTCCTGTCTTGCTCATCGTTTGACCCAACCCACGTCTTGAATTTCTGGGTTTTCTTCTTAATTTTCTCGACCGCCGCATGGTTCATGTGTAGGGATCCCCTCGTATTCCTAGAAGCACTGGGTTTGGTCTTGGGTATATATTTATCGATCAAATGGGTCATTTTACTAGTTATGATATTCAGCGTAGTGTCTGCGTTCTTGTACCTTAATAAGTCAGGCCAGTTGATACCCCTCATCTCTTCCCTCATCCCATTGTAATTTCCCTTGTAATATTTGCACCTTGGCCTGGCCTTATCTTGAGCTAGGTAACAGTTAAATCTGAATGACATCACTATGGTGACTGGTGCCAACTGGGGCAAGGTGTTCCGGTTTGGCCACCATGCCCTCCTCGTTTGTTATGATGAGGTCAAGTGGCTTGGGTGTTTGCTCCCCTCTGTAATGTGTCGGGTCTCTCACATGTTGGAACAGAAAATTATCTCTCAGAGTTTCTACAAAAAGAGTAGCAGGATTATTCAAGTCATTCGGGGTTGACTCGTTTCTCCAGTCGATGTCGCCATAGTTAAAGTCCCCCATGATAAGGAGGTGGCTGGGGTTGAGCATCGCCGCATTGTTTATTAAGGTTCTTAAGTTCCTTTGATTTAGTGGTCCACAGTTCGGGGATCTGTAGATACACCCGACGATAAGTAAGTCCACTCCTACTTCATATGTTTAGGAACTCCATTGGCCACTGAGCTCACTCGTCTTGGGTGGTAGATTTACATAACTTGTTACCTTAAGTATAGCTGTACTACTACACCCTCCACCACTGCTAGTACTCGTCACCATAATTACTACTGTACTTATTACAGTACTACCACTACAGTAACGTACTCCCAACCTCCATTACTGTACTGTCATTCACATTATATTACAACATTCCTATACAAGAAACCGTTGATTGTTTAACCCTTCACTAATAGTCCTCACAGCTACAGTAGATATATCTCCCTACAGTGTATACCCCGGTACCCTTAGTTATCTACATGCACAAGGGGATACAGACGGGATATACTATGACACTATTTAGCAGAAAATACAGCAGATAAACTGAATTACAACTCCTAACTGGGGCTGACATGTGACAAGTTTTGTTGCTGTATAGAAGTTATATACACCGAGAGGGGTAGAGGGCCTCAAACTGTACAAGACAAAGAACAAATTAATGGAAAGTGGAAGCAAACCATAAGTTGCAATTATATTGTACAACAAATAAAAAATCTGGAGAACAATTGCAAGTAGTGCCAATAAACTTGGAATAATAAAAAAAAAGTAACTGAAAAAGCTGCTATATTAAGTACATTTGAGAAACAAACACACTTGGAAATTTATAGTCAAATGCGAGACTGGGGGTAACTTAGGCATTGTTATACACAATTATATCAATGTACTGAAATATACAGCTCTGTTACGTCACCCTCGGACTGTCCCAGCTTCGTCCCGGACACTCGACTCTGGAGCCGGTGCTCTCACTCTCCTCCGGACTGACTGTTCATAATGCCTGAGATTTCTATCGTTATTTACAGAAGCTGGTCGGGCTACGGTGATTGACATTATGCGTATCGGGTTTATTTCTATATCTACAAACGTGTAAATACATTAAGTACTCTTTTGTAAGTTTCCATTCATTGCACTGTCAAAGGCGATTTTTGCAACTCTTTACTGGGAGAGCGATCTTAATAATACGATAATGCACACGATTCTGCGACGTCGGAGCGTCGGGGATCTCACGGGCTGAACACACTGAGCGAGAGGTGAGTACGCCGGCCAGGTTGGTGGCCTGAGTCATGAGGGTGTTCATGGAAGGATGGTCCATCCAGCGCCGCCCGGACGGTGGAGTGGTAGGTGGTGGCCACGTCCCTCACCTTCACTACCACGTGGAGAGGCGTGGTAGTGTGCCGCACCACCTGCTGGGTCACGTCCACCATGCGCTGCATCAGCTTCATACACGTCGACAGACACTGCAATAACGTGTCTTCGGATTCTGTGGCCGACTTGACGAATAACTTCGAGGCCGTTACGAACCGTCTCTATTCACTGGTGAGAGCCTCTCTGGCCTCCTGGAACTTTGCCTCGTCTTGAGTGGCGGTGCCGCTGAAACGCTCAGCTTCTGCACAGGTCGCTACCATCTCCGTCGGGGACTGACCGACCGCTCCGGTAAAACGGCGGAAGGCATCTCTAGACGCCGGAGGCATCACTTCTGCTTCTTCTAACGAATCTTGATCGAAGCTACCAGAGTCCGGGGAATCGTCCGGATCCGTGCCGTTGACCGTCTTGTTTTTGGGAGAGAGTTTTGGCGACTTCTTGGTTCAGGCGGTTTTTAAGAGCCACGCTGGAATTATCCAGTCCGGGCAGTCTCGAAGCAGTGGAATTTTTGTCGGCGGTTCGCACGGGACTTTTGATGCCGTTGGCGGTGGCCGGCGGCGATGCCGGAACTCTCCGAGCCGGCGACTGACTATTCTTGGCGGGGAGCCGAGGCTTAGGTTCGTCAGCATCGGCTGGCTGCCTTACGAGTGATTCTGGGAGTCTTTTGGGGGGAGCGAGTACCCTCTCGAGGCAGTGCTGGATTTAGACCTGTGGAGGCCCATGGGCAGCCAGCCTCTTTGTGGAGGGCCCCCTCATTATAACTACCCAAGAGGGTGGGGTGGCGAGTGAAGCGAGCCTAAACATCTGGGCGTTCCGGGGGGGCGCTATAAGCCCCCCGGGAAAATTGTGAAATTTGAGCATTTCTTAGGAGAATTTTGAAGCCATATGCAGTTACACTGAGGAAAGTAGAACATTGAGACATTTTTAATTAACTGTATATTTATTGATAGAGTACAAATTCCAAACACACACACAAAAGTGAGACATGACTGGAGTCATTCATGTGGTTTCAAGTCGGTTCATAGGAAAACCAGGTTTTCATGAATTTCAAGGAGTTGCCTGCCTAATTTCTATCACGCTTCTTGCTGAACATAGTTTTACGTGATGGATTAGATAAACATGAATTTTAAAGGATGAAAACAAAAATAATCCAAATAAAATATTGTAAGATGTGGAGGCCCCTGGGCAGCTGCCCACTTTGCCCACTCCTGAATCCAGCCCTGCCTCGAGGAGAAGTGGGACTGCTCGCGGGAGCCTTACGCCGGTAGGTCCGGAAGGAGCCATTAATTTGCCCGAAGGACGCAGACGGTGTGTGCCTGGCAGATTATTCGTAGGAGAAGTAGTTGGGCTGAGCTGTGGCTTGCGAAGTCTGGAAGGCACCGAGGGTGGCCGCTCTGAGTTATCTGGCGAGGGACTCCTTACGCGCTGGTGATGGTGAACGAAGGCCTTTGTTCTGCATACCTGCCTTCACATTGTCCTGAGGAAGAGAAATTTTATTTACTAAAATTAACAGATAATGCTTCATACATATTGCACGCACGCACGCACCATCAATTTTCTTCAATCAACCAAACTTATTAACATATTCAACTTTCTTTACTCAACCAACCACATCAACAGCACCAACCTCAATTATCATCCCATCGTGGCAAACACCAATCAATCATGGTGACACTACATATCCTACTATAATCTTACTTTCATCAGCAACAACTTCACCTCTCCCTCACATACAGTACACTGCCTATAGACAACAATCAGTATTTATCTAATACATTTTCTAACGTTCCTACATTGCTTTTCTAACGACTCTATCCGGGTCCTTAAATATCATAAAAACATTATCGATTTCATTAGATAATTTTACATGTAAGTTTTATGCTCCTTAATTTAAAAAGTGACCCACATAATCTCTTCCAAGTCTGGTTCCAAACTCTTCTTCCACTAGTACACTTTTCCTACCTTATATCTCAAAATCTTCCCTCTGTCATTCTATTGATTCTTTATTAAACATAATCAATACACTTTTGTTATTCTATTAAAACCAAGATTTATAACATCCCTATTCTGTATTATTCTAGGTAAATAGACAGTTTCAATATGATTACTAAAGAGATCCCATCTAACCGTTTCCTCTCTTTTAAGTTTTCTTTTATCACATTGAATCTTTATTTCTCTCAGCGTTAAACAGGATAACTCTGCCTCTCAGCTGTTACATTTACCAACTTCTCATAATAAAACCTTTACCTCCCTCTACCCTCGTCTTTTTTTCATATTGTATCCATGCTACCGATCGTATAAAGAATTAAACACATCAGTACATAAAATCAATTTTTTTTCCAATTCCCAAAAATAGAGAATATATTCACCTCCAGACTGGCTGAGCTGTAGTTCATTAATGATGTTTAGAGATTTATTGAAAATTTTAAGAGTAATTCTTCAGTAGAGGAATTCACTGGAGGACGACGCGAGAGAATCGTTACTGGAGGCTACCCTTTGTTTGGAGGGGGACCCCGGGGAGGCTTTGGCTTGGCTGACGTCTTCGCTGGAGGCCGAGGCTTTGGTGCTCGACTTCAGGATGGTGATGTAACTGGCGTGACTCGTCATGTCGTCTTGAGAGGCAGACTTGGAGAGGTTACCTGTGCTCATAGATATACTTCTCTGGATTTTTGACGAGGGACGAGAAGGCTTGGATTTCTTTGGGTTAGTCAGAGTGCCGGTTCGTGTGATGGGCGTTCGTGGAGGAGGGGGAGGTGGAGAGTCCTCCTATTTTCCCTCTGCCTTACTGGTTGGCACGGTCTTTTGGCGCTGAAGAGAAGAGGCGGTCCAGTTTCCCCCAGAGCTGAAGGTTCGTACTCTGGCCGTGACCGACGGATGCTTGGAGTCGCCGCTCTCCCGACTTCCGCCGGTATTTTTGGCACTCGTCATTTGTTGAGTGTCGAAACCTTTGAACATCTTATCATTTTCCTCTAATGCCTGTGCCAATTTGGCATGCAGTTCATGTCCTACATTAGAATTATTTGATCTCGGTAGCAACTGACGATTGTCTACGGAGGCACTTGAGGTAGGCAGACTACCGTAGGCAGTCCTGGGAGGAACTTCGAAGCGCCTCTGCAGAGATGCGACCTTCCCCGCTAGGTTGGCACGCTTGGCCATCGTCTCTGAGCTGACGTGCACCTCGCCCATGTCGTGGTCCTTCTCCCCGACCTCCATGTCGCTGTTGTCCTCGCACACCATCTGTAACGATAAACCAATTTAGCTCATTTTTGTACTAAAAAATTATATCTTAAAGTAAATACCTCCTACATCACTGTTTGTGATATACTTTCAGAAGGAAAGAACTAACAGCAAATACTTTAGGTAAAAACAAACATTTGCTGGTACGGCAGTAATGAATGTATCATGGGTTTGAGTCCTGGCTGAGACACACATGAGAAGGGTGTTATCCAGTGACACTCCCAAATATTATAGATTTCTTCCTGTACGAACACCTAACACTAGTGTTCACAGCAAATTAAAAAAGAACAGACCAACTGGCCCAGCAGCTAATAAACTTTTAAGTGGTGGAATGATAAATTAATAAATTAACAATATTCTTTTACTACAGGAGAAATCACAATAAAACTTAACCATTTTAACCCATTGAGTAACACATTTCTCCAACCTGAAAACAGTCTGACATTACCCATAACAAAACACCTAGAGTGATACTCCTCCTTAAAGAGATAAACAACCTGAGAGTCATACATACCACCAGGAAATGTGATTTTAAATGGCCTCCCTGTTTTCCTAAGTACCGTATTGTGTTGTATAAAACTGTACAGTATTTATTATAAACTCATAACTAATTATTACAGTGCGGTAATCTTCTTACACGATGATGTATGTTACACTGTACGGTAAATCAATAACATCTATGAACAGAAACAAATTCATTTAGTTCAGACAAACACTTCCACAGTACACTTACAGTAATACAGTATTGCATTTAATTGTAGAAAATTAGATGAACCTCACAACAACTCACCCTACTGATTCCTTCTTGGGCTCCGTATAATGTCGAACGACCTGTTGTCCTTCTCGTCCGAGGGTGGAGGAGGCGGCGGGATAATAAACGCAGAGATGTCGTACTCGTTCCCCATCTTACGGTTCTCCGCGCACGTCTGAAGGTTCTGTAAACGGCATCGTATATACAGAACAATTCTCTATTTGTAAATAAGGGAATATCTTGGAGTTCCATGTACTGTATAGTCATCAAAATGGATAAAAACAGCAGCATTATAATGAATGCATAATCACTACATTGCTTACCACACCTCCTTCAGCTGGTGGAGGAATGGTAAGGTTTGCAATGAAGGAATCTATATCTTCGCCCTCCTCTAAGTGAATGCCGGGCTGGCGTAGGGCGGCCAAGGTGAAGCTTGGATCCCTCGCTCCTCCGTTGCCACCCAAGCTTTTGTTGACTACCGCTCCTCCGGTCAGTGGGGAGAAGACGGAGTCACTGAAGACGATGCTGATATTAAGGCTGGTCGGGGAGGTGCTGTCCTCCGTGTCACTTGCTCCTGCTGGACACGTGTAAGACGAAGCTCAAGACCCAATGCTGGTTTTTATTACAGTGACTTATCGTTATTTTACCTTATCCTTCACGTACAATTTTATTTATACAGAACACGTCCTTGATTTTAATGTATACAAGTTTGTTACCTTACAACCTGAGTTATAAATCTTTTATATCTGGTATGAATTCTACCCTTGAAAAAATCCCAAATTAATGAGTCAAAATAAGTCTCTAAGTTAATATGTCAGTGTACGATGTGGGGAGAGTGGTGTCCCTGGTGTGTGGGTAGAGAGGTCCCCCTGGTGTGTGGGTAGAGAGGTGCACCTAGTGTGTGGGTAGAGAGGTGCACCTAGTGTGTGGGTAAAGAGGTGCACCTAGTGTGTGGGTAGAGAGGTGCACCTAGTGTGTGGGTAGAGAGGTGCACCTAGTGTGTGGGTGGAGAGGTGCACCTAGTGTGTGGGTAGAGAGGTGCACCTAGTGTGTGGGTAGAGAGGTGCACCTAGTGTGTGGGTAAAGAGGTGCACCTAGTGTGTGGGTAGAGAGGTGCACCTAGTGTGTGGGTAGAGAGGTGCACCTAGTGTGTGGGTAGAGAGGTGCACCTAGTGTGTGGGTAGAGAGGTGCACCTAGTGTGTGGGTAGAGAGGTGCACCTAGTGTGTGGGTAGAGAGGTGCACCTAGTGTGTGGGTAGAGAGGTGCACCTAGTGTGTGGGTAGAGAGGTGCACCTAGTGTGTGGGTAGAGAGGTGCACCTAGTGTGTGGGTAGAGAGGTGCACCTAGTGTGTGGGTAGAGAGGGTGCCCTGGTGTGACAATGGGTGGGGTGATCCTGGTGTGTGGGTGGGGGTGCCCTGGTGTGTGTGGGTAGAGAGTGGTGCCCCTGGTGTGTGTGGGTAGAGTGGTGCCCCTGGTGTGTGGGTAGAGAGGTGCTGCTGGTAAGTGGGTAGAGTGGTGTCCCTGGTGTGTGGGTAGAGTGGTGCCCCTGGTGTGTGGGTAGAGAGGTGCCCCTGGTGTGTGGGTGAAGGTGTCCCTGGTGTGTGGGTGAGTGGTGCCCTGGTGGTGTGGAGTAGAGAGGAGTTGCCCCTGGTGTGTGGAGTAGAGGTGTCCTGGTGTGTGGGTAGAGAGGTGCCCTGGTGTGTGGGTAAAGGGTGCCCCTGGTGTGTGGGTAAGGGAACGCCCTGGTGTGTGGGTGAGAGAGGGGTGCCCCTGGTTGTGTGGAGTAAAGAGGTGCCCCTGGTGTGTGGGTAAAGAGGTGCCCCTGGTGTGTGGGTAGAGAGGTGCCCCTGGTGTGTGGGTAGAGAAGTGCACCTGGTGTGTGGGTAGAGAGGTGCCCCTGGTGTGTGGGTAGAGAGGTGCCCCTGGTGTGTGGGTAGAGAAGTGCACCTGGTGTTTGGGTAGAGTGGTGTCCCTGGTGTGTGGGTAGAGTGGTGCCCCTGGTGTGTGAGGTGCACCTGGGAGTGTCAGCGGTGCACCTGGGAATGTCTGAGGTGTACCTGGGAGTGTCTGAGGTGTACCTGGGAGTGTCAGGGGTGTACCAGGGAGTGTCAGAGGAGTACCTGGGAGTGTCATTGGAGTACCTGGGAGTGTCAGAGGTGTACCTGGGAGTGTCAGAGGAGTACCAGGGAGTGTCGGAGGTGTACCTGGGAGTATCGGAGGTGTACCAGGGAGTGTCGGAGGTGTACCAGGGAGTGTCGGAGGTGTACCTGGGAGTGTCGGAGGTGTACCTGGGAGTGTCGGAAGTGTACCTGGAGCTGTCAGAGGTGTACCTGGGAGTGTCAGGTGTACCTGGGAGTGTCAGAGGTGTACCTGGGGTGTCAGGGGTATACCAGGGAGTGTAAAAAATGTACCTGGGAGTGTCGGAGGTGTACCTGGGAGTGTCAGAGGTATACTTGGGAGTATCAAAGGTGTACCTGGGAGTGTCAGCGGAGTACCCGGGAGTGTCTGAGGTGTGCCTGGGAGTGTCAGAGATGTGCCTGGGAGAGTCAGATGTGCACTTGGGGGTGTCAGAGGTGCACCTTGGAGTGACTGAGATGTACCTGGGAGTGTGTGAGGTGTACCTGGCAGTGTCTGAGGTGT
>NW_024720669.1:0-5216 GCF_018991925.1 Homarus americanus
GATGATATTATATGTAGTGATGATAGGATGGTTCTATATGTAGTGATGATGGATGGTGTTATATGTAGTGATGATGGATGATGTTATATGTAGTGATGATGGGTTGGTTTTATATGTAGTGATGATGGATGGTGTTATATGTAGTGATGATGGATGGAGTTATATGTAGTGATAATGGATGATGTTATATGTAGTGATGATGGTTGGTGTTATATGTAATGATGTCGGATGGTGTTATATGTGTAATATTGATATATCTATACTGTCGTTATATACCTTATGAACTTCTGGAAACTGTGCTAGGTTTTCATTTGTGAATACGGAGCGAAAATGACTATTTAACGTGCTACACATTTCTAACTCATCATCAGTCATTTCTCCTGTCGTAGTTTTAAGGGGACCTATTGTATCTCTAACCTTTGATTTATACAGTTGATAAAAAGCTTTGGGGGTATATTTCGATTCGTTTGCTACCTTGATTTCATAATTTCTCTTTGCTTTCCTAATTTCTGTTTATACCTGTCTTGTTAGGTTCTGATAGTAACCAAGTAAGTGATTTTCGCCTTTCTTAACTTTTCTATATACCCCTTTCTTTTTCCCTAGAAGATCTAAGAGTCTATTATTCATCCATTTGGTTGGTTCCGTATCGATCTGAATTTTCTTTTAGGGATGTGTTTATTTTGGGCATTATTGATTGTCGCAATAAATTGTTCATAAGTAGCTGCTAAATTAAATTCGGGGTTATCCCGTCCTAAGTTGACAGTTTCCGGAGGTGTGGGGGAGATTAATCTTTTGACCATAGGGTCATCCCTTAGGTCTCTCCTTATGCTACCATAATTAGCATTCCTAAAATCCGGGATCAAGGCCGAATTTTCCTTCTTTCTGCCATCCCATATTATGTTAAAATATGTGGCTTTATGATCACTGTTTCCTAGTTCGTCTCCAATCCCAACATCTTTTACTAGATTTTCATTATTACTGAGAACTAAATCGAGGATATTATTTCCTCTAGTGGGCAAGTTTATAAATTTATATATAAAACTATCCTGTACTACTTCTATAAAATCTTCAGCTTCATTATCGCTAAGTTGATTTTTCCAATCTATGCCTGAAAAGTTGAAATCGCCTAGAATACATACATTGTTTCTATCAGATGCCTTCTTTATTTCCTCCCATAGCAATTTACCATCGTTCCTACTCAAATTAGGTAGTCTATATATAACACCAATGACTACGGATTCACTGCCCTCACCAATCTCTACCCAAATACTTTCATTGTCGCTATTTGTTTTAATGTTTGATTTATTGCAGCCTTTTAATAACACCCTGATATACACTGCTACACCGCCACCTCTCCTTCCTACTCTGTCAAATTTAAATAGGTTATATCCTGGAATATGAAATTTTGCTAAAAAATGCTTGCTGTTTGAATTTATCCATGTTTCCGTTATTGCAATTATATCTGTATTCTCTTTACTAACAATGGCCTGAGCTGGTCCATTTTATTTACACAGGCTTCTACTATTAGTATAATAAACACTCAATATATTTCTTCCGTTTCTATCTGTTTTACATTTATTACTTTGATGTTTGTTATTATGACTAACTATATTTTCAGCATTATCTACTTCTGTTTCACTACTTTCCAGGACCTGCTTGTTTTTTGACTCCCATTTTCCCCGACCCCTCTCTACTGGCGAAACCCCCCCTTCGGAGTGACAATTTCACGCTCCAGGGATGCAGACAACGTCTTTACCCCCTCACGAGACAAGTGTACTCCGTCGCGACAGTACAGGTAGTCGTTGCCATAAAATCGTTGCCAGTCATCAATGAATACCCAACCATTGTTTGCACAATGTTTTTCCAGTCGGCAATTAATAGCAATTGCCCTGGACAGCCATCCACGACCAACCCCTCTTCTAGGCAAGACACCACATACTATCGGGATCCCTCCCCTATCTCTAATCTTCCCCAGCGCCTCCCTATACCTCTTGAAAAGTTCCTCACTCCTAAACTTACCTATGTCGTTTCCTCCCACAGTAAGACACACTACTGGATTGGTACCCTCCCCTGACAAAACTCTGTCTAACCTCTCGGCTACATGCCCTATCCCAGCCCCAGGAAAACATACCCTAGTCCTACGTTTCCTATCTCTCGCACAAAAAGCCCGATCCATAAACCTCACCTGGCTGAAGATTGTGAAGTGAGATGCAGTGAAGATTGTGAAGCGAGATGTAGTGAAGATTGTGAAATAAGATTATAAAGTAAACTGTAGTAATTGAGGTTAAACGAACGCGGGTTATTCTGTAGTGTATCCGTGTCTTGTTAACGTGGAACCAACATGGCGGTGGTTCTCAATATAGATACGTTATTTTGCCGGGAATTTCTGTCAAAACAAAATATGAATCAACCATATTTAGCCTAAATTAACCTAACGGCTTTATTATATATTCTAAGTTTTTTAAGTTGGATAGATCAGATCAGGTTAGGTTAAGTCAGGTTGGGTTAGGTTAGGTTAGTTTTGTTAATTTTGCCACTTAGAGGCTAGTTTATTGTGCCCCCCATACTCATCCTGTCAGCTGTAGCACAGACAGATTACAAAGTGGTGTTAGATGAGGTAGGTGGTTAAGTTAAGTTTCAATAGGTTAGGTTAGATTATGTCAGGTTGGGTTAAGTTAGGTTAGGTAGGTAATAAGTAGATAGGTTATGTTAGGTAGGTGGGGAAGTTAGGTTTGATTAGGTTAGCTTATGTCAGACGGGGAGGTTAGGTTAGATTATGTCAGGTTAGGTTAGATTATGTCAGGTTAGGTCAGATTACGTCAGGTTAGGTTAGATTATGTCAGGTTAGGTTAGATTATGTCAGGTTAGGTTAGATTATGTCAGGTTAGGTTAGATTACGTCAGGTTAGGTTAGATTATGTCAGGTTAGGTCAGATTACGTCAGGTTAGGTTAGATTATGTCAGGTTGGGTTAGATTATGTCAGGTTAGGTTAGATTATGTCAGGTTAGGTTAGATTATGTCAGGTTAGGTCAGATTACGTCAGGTTAGGTTAGATTATGTCAGGTTAGGTAAGTAGGTAGAGGTGGGTAAAAAAGGTTAGGTTAGGTCGGCAGGTTTTAGTGTAGGAGCTTAAGTAGTCCCGTAAAAATTTCATGTTAATTTTTGACACCATACATTATAATAATCCTTATAAACTATGTTAAGGAACTGTGGTGTCATTTTTTCTGAACGGTTTATTATAAGTTTTATGCCTTTAAAGAAGTTTTATTAAAGAGCGGCGTAATGAACCACAGATGTATTACCATTAAGTCCTAATTAACTTAAAACATGACTAATAACCTATGAACATGTAGTATTATATGATTACAATTTAACATAATATATCATGAATGCTGTTATAATATCATAAGTGTGTTACAAACATGGTTGCTCATATATGCCATCCTGTCTCTGGTAAAGAAGAGATTGCAGTAAGTAAAATTATTTGCTAAAGACAAATACTGGAAATTAAACATATACATGTGCAGCTTTGAACCGTTTTATATTTATTAAAAGTTTGTAGTGTTATACATCATGTGTATACAAGTCACAAGTTATTATTTACGACATTGCTTTAGTCCTCGTCATCAGAGTCTTCTGTGTACAACAGATTCCTTCACCTTGTTTAGGCATTTCTCATCATCTGCTTGACAGTTACACATCTCGGTGCATGTCATGCTATTCTTTCTGTATGAACATGACAATGATCCACATTTCCTGGCCTTACATCACATTTAACAAGTTCTGTGATTGCTTTGGGGCTACGGTGTGGTTGGTCTGATATTACTAGTATGAAACAGTCATTGTAATCTTGTACGCTCATTGTAAGCATTTTCTCTGCATCCTACGAACCACAGAGCTTGATGCATTATGGTGCTTTGATTGCTGCAGTCGCTGGTAGTTCTCCAGCTTCTGCCTGCGTTTTCTTGAAGAGATGCCATCTAAGTTATGACAGTTTAGTGAAAGTCATTCGTGGACAGTAGAGCTTAAATACAAATTCCTTTAGACCAATAAACATGTCTGCTGGAGGGCATTTGGTCTACTCAGCATCGTGGATGCATCTAGGACTTTTGTGTTAGATTTCATCAAAGTGCTCCAACATGCTTTCTTTCCTTTGCCAACAAATTTTCCAATGCAGTCAGATCCTGTGAAGGCATGGAAACCTGTAAGGCTCTCTGCCCAATGTGTCGTCGCTCACCAGTTCCTGTTTTCATACTTGTATTTTCTCCAAGTTGAGGCTGCTTTAATATGCCAAACACATCAGTGTCTGGTGACTTGATATGTACAGTGCTGCCTTTCTGTGATGCATATACTGTATGTCCTGCTTAAGTTCTATAACTTGTGATAGCAATTTGATGGTTGAAGTCTTATTTGCTGCTTTCCACGACAGAAGATTAACCTTGGACATCTTTTCCCAGATGCTCAATGGACCAACAATACGTTTCTTGACAAAATTTTCATAATTTTGTCTTCCAACTTCATATGCACATAGATTGTCATATTTGGCATTTTCTGGCATTACAGCTCCAGTTACCAAGTTTAAAAGAGCATCATTTTCCTGGGATTACAGTCACCAATAACATTGTGTAGCTTCTGTACATCAGCATATTGACGGCTGACAATAGCTATAGAGAGCTCATGATGTTCTGTTCTTTTGTAATCTTTATGAGTTTGATATTTTATGTAATGAACTTAATTTGATAACCCAAATGGTAGTATATGATCTTTTATCACCTTAGACACTCTGTGCGTCATGCCTCTCAAGTGATTTTTTTCCTCTCTTACTTCTCTGGACAAATACGACCTTTATCCCATCAGAAAAAATATCACCATATATTTTCTTAATCTACAGGTGCCAAGGTTTAAAATGACGGATGGTGTTAAAAATTAACCTGAAATTTTTACGTGACCACATATTGTCTTGTTGAGTTTCTGAGAGAACTTCACGGCTAAATAGTGCCTCTGTATTGATAGCCGGTACATGTCGTAATATCCACCGCTCATAGTTAAATCTTTATGTCCGTTTATTTTGTCCTAATTTAAGTATCAAAGAGTGTTTTTATTTTTAAGTATCTTAAGTATCTTTTTTCCTCACTCTTAAGTATCTAAGTATGATGTTTTTTCATTTTTAAGTAACTAACCATATTTTTGTTTTCATTATAAAATGTGATTGATAT
>NW_024720670.1:0-16781 GCF_018991925.1 Homarus americanus
CAAAGGCCCCTGATCAAGTTTAACAAAGTCCCCTGATCGAGTGTAACAAAGTCCCCTGAACGATTATAACAAAGGCCCGTGATCGAGTATAACAAAGTTCCCTGATCGAGTATAACAAAGCCCCCTGATCGAGTATAACAAAGGCCCCTCATCGAGTATAACAATGGCCCCTCATCGAGTTTAACAAAGGCCCCTCATTCAGCATAACAAAGTCCCCTGGTCGAGTATAGCAAACTCACCTGGTCGAGTATACCAAAGTCCCCTGATCTTGTATAACAAAGTCCCCTGATCGAGTATAACAAAGGCCCCTGATCGAGTTTAACAAAGGGCCTTGATCGACTATAACAAAGTCCCCTGATAGAGTATAACAAAGTCCCCTGATCGAGTATAACTATGGCCCCTGATCGAGTTTAACAAAGGCCCCTGATCGAGTGTAACAAAGTCCCCTGGTCGAGTATAACAAAGGTCACTCATCGAGTTTAACAAAGGCCCCTCATCGAGTATAACAAAGTCCCCTGGTCGAGTATAACAAACTCCCCTGGTCAAGTATAACAAAGAAACCTGGTTGATTATAATAAAGTCCCCTGATCGAGTATAACAAAGGCCCCTGATCGAGTATAACAAAGGCCCTTGATCGAGTATAACAAAGTCTCCTGATCGAGTATAACAAAGTCCGCTGTTACGAACCCCTCCACCCAGCACTACGAACCACGCCATCTATTGTCCTGATCTCCCTACGAGTTGGGGATTTAGAATATAGTTATACGTCTACCCAGATCCCAACAGGTAACAACAACAAAAAAAACAAAGACAATCGGACTATAAAAGGGTAGACAAAGGATGCGAGTCCTTCTTGTCCTTCCCCACTCCAAGGACGAGGAAGGAACTCATGCGCTTCCTGGGGATGTGCGGCTACTACCGTCGGTTCTGCAGTAACTTCTCCAGTGTGGCCGGACCCCTCACAGACCTTACCAGTTCTGCGGTCCCTTACATCTGGAACCAGAGGTGCGACCAGTCTTTCCACCGCCTCAAAGCCTTCCTTGCCTCCAAGCCTGTAGTCCACCCCCTGACTACACCTCGCCCTTCCATCTGCAAATCGACGCTAGTTGTGTCAGAGTGGGGGCTGTGCTCCTACAACCCGACCCAACCACTGATGTTCTTCACCCTGTGGCATATTACTCCGCCAAGTTGAAAAAACATCAGACCAACTACTCGACCATAGAGAAGGAGGCCCTGGCTCTGGTGTTGGCAATAAAGAAGTTTGAATGTTACCTCCAGTCTTGCCCACAAACACCCTAGTCTTCACCGACCATAACCCACTCACGTTCATCCAAACCAACAAGACCTCCAACCAGCGAATCCTCCGCTGGGCTCTCCTCACCCAGCCCTATAATCTACAAGTCCGGCACATAAAGGGGGTGGACAACCTGATTGCAGACTCCTTATCCCGAGCTCCAGTGGAAATGCAGCAGCTACTCTCCAGACGCACCAGGTGATCACCTCCTTCGCGCCCGCGCTACGGAGGTCTTTGGAGGGGGGGTGTGTTACGAACCCCTCCACCCAGCACTACGAACCACGCCATCTATTGTCCTGATCTACCTACCCAGCACCACGAGCAACGCCATCTAGGGACGAGACACGAGTATGACTCGTCTTAGTTACCACTCCGGGGTTTCCCTTCTCCATATCCTGGTTGTTGCGTCACTTCCTCCAAGTCTTCTTTGTGAGCTCCAATTCGAGGAGAGAGCACTTGGCTCTGGGAAGTGACCACAGGATCATCTATCCTCTAAACCTACGGTGCAGTGACTACCTACCGTCTTCTACAATACTCAGCCTTACTCGTCAGCCATCTCAGCTCCTCACTTAAGTATTTGTATCTTGTATTGCCTCCCCCACATCCACTTGCTTCAAAATTGTTTATGTTGTATTAATATGTATATACTGTTAATGTTTAGGTTAAGTTTGGTTAAGGGTAATTTATAAGCTGAATATTTTTGTTGTTACCTGTTGGGATCTGGGTAGACTGTTAACTATATTCTAAATCCCAACTCGTAACACCGCTGATCGAGTATAACAAAGTCCCCTGATCGAATATAACAAAGTCCCCTGATCGAGTATAACAAAGGCCCCTGATCAAGTTTAACAAAGGCCCCTGATCGAGTATAGCAAAATCCCCTGGTCGAGTATAATAAACTCCCCTGGTCGATTATAACAAAGTCCCCTTATCGAGTATAACAAAGTCCACTGATCGAGTATAACAAAGTCCCCTGAACGACTATAACAAAGCCCCCTGATCGAGTATAACAAAGTTCCCTGATCGAGTATAACAAAGCCCCCTGATCGAGTATAACAAAGGCCCCTGATCTAGTTTAACAAAGTCCCCTGATCGAGTATAACAAAGTCTCCTGGTTGAGTATAACAAAGGACCCTCATCGAGTTTAACAAAGGCCCCTCATCGAGTATAACAAAGTCCCCTGGTCGAGTATATCAAACTCCCCTGGTCGACTATAACAAAGCCCCCTGATCGAGTATAACAAAGTCCCCTGATCGAGTATAACAAAGTCCCTTGAACGATTATAACAAAGGCCACTGATCAAGTATAACAAAGACCCTGATCGTGTATAACAAAGCCCCCTCATCGAGTATAACAAAGTCCCCTGATCAAGTATAACAAAGTCCCCTGAACGAATATAACAAAGTCCCCTGATCGAGTATAACAAAGGCCCCTGATCAAATTTAACAAAGTCCCCTGATCGAGTATAACAAAGTCCCCTGAACGATTATAACAAAGGCCCCTGATCGAGTATAACAAAGTTCCCTGATCGAGTATAACAAAGCCCCCTGATCGAGTATAACAAAGTCCCCTCATCGTGTATAACAAAGGCCCCTCATCGAGTTTAACTAAGGCCCCTCATTGAGCATAACAAAGTCCCTGGTCGAGTATAACAAACTCACCTGGTTGAGTATACCAAAGTCCCCTGATCGAGTTTAACAAAGTCCCCTGATCGAGTATAACAAAGGCCCCTGATCGAGTTTAACAAAGGCCCCTAATCGAGAATAACAAAGTCCCCTGATAGAGTATAACAAAGTCCCCTGATCGAGTATAACTATGGCCCCTGATCGAGTTTAACAAAGGCCCCTGATCGAGTGTAACAAAGTCCCCTGGTCGAGTATAACAAAGGTCCCTCATAGAGTTTAACAAAGGCCCCTCATCGAGTATAACAAAGTCCCCTGGTCGAGTATAACAAACTCCCCTGGTCAAGTATAACAAAGAACCCTGGTTGAGTATAACAAAGTCCCCTGATCGAGAATAACAAAGGCCCTGATCGAGTATAACAAAGGCCCCTCATCGAGTATAACAAAGTCTCCTGATCGAGTATAACAAAGTCCGCTGATCGAGTATAACAAAGTCCCCTGATCGAGTATAACAAAGGCCCCTCGATAACAAAGGCCCCTGATCGAGTTAACAAAAGGCCCCTGATCGAGTATAGCAAAGTCTCCTGGTCGAGTATAACAGCACCCTGATCGAGTATAAACAAAGTCTCCTGGTCGAGTATAACAAAGGTCCTGATCGAGCTTTAACAAAGGCCCCTGATCGAGTATAACAAACTTCCTGATCGAGAGCAACAAAGTCTCCGGGTCGAGTTTAACAAAGGCCACTGATCGAGTATAACAAAGTCCCCTGGTCGAGTATAACAAAGGCCCCTCATCGAGTTTAACAAAGGCCCCTCATTGAGCATAACAAAGTCCCATGGTCGAGTATAACAAACTCACCTGGTCGAGTATACCAAAGTCCACTGATCGAGTATAACAAAGTCCCCTGATCGAGTATAACAAAGGCCCCTGATCAGGTTTAACAAAGGCCCTGATCGAGAATAACAAAGTCCCTGATAGAGTATACAAAGTCCCTGATCGAGTATAACTATGGCTCCTGATCGAGTTTAACAAGGGCCCTGATCGAGTGTAACAAAGTCCGTCGAGTATAACAAGGTCCTCATCGCGAGTTTAACAAAGGCCCCTCATCGAGTATAACAAAGTCCCCTGGTCGAGTATAACAAACTCCCCTGGTCAAGTATAACAAAGAACCCTGGTTGAGTATAACAAAGTCCCCTGATCGAGTATAACAAAGTCCTGATCGAGTATAACAAAGGCCCTGATCAAGTTACAAAGGCCCTGATCGAGTATAGCAAAGTCCCCTGGTCGAGTATAACAAACTCCCCTGGTCGATTATAACAAAGTCCTTATCGAGTATAACAAAGTCCCTGATCCAGGTATACAAAATTCCCTGAACAAATATAACAAAAGCCCTTGATCGAGAATAACAAAGTTCCTGATCGAAAATAAAAAAGCACCCTGATCGAGTATAACATAGGCCCCTGATCTTGTTTAACAAAGTCCCCTGATCGAGTATAACAAAGGCCCTGATCGAGTGTAACAAAGGCCCCTGATCGAGGTATAACAAAGTCTCTGATCGAGTATAACAAAAGTCCGCTGATCGAGTATAACAAAGTCCCTGATCGAGTATAACAAAGTCCCCTGATCGAGTATAACAAAGGCCCTGATCCAAGCTTAACAAAGGCCCTGATCGAGTATAGCAAAGTCCCCTGGTCGAGAGTATAAAAAACTCCCCTGGTCGATTATAACAAAGTCCCTTATCGAGTATAACAAAGTCCCTGAACAAATATAACAAAGCCCCTGATCGAGAATAACAAGTTCCCTGATCGAATATAACAAAGCACCCTGATCGAGTATAACACAGGCCCCTGATCTGGTTTAACAAAGTCCCTGATCGAGTATAACAAAGTCTCCTGGTCGAGTATAACAAAGGACCCTCATCGAGTTTAACAAGGCCCTTCATCGAATATAACAAAGTCCTGGTCGAGTATGTCAAACTCCTGGTCGACTATAACAAAGTCCCCTGATCGAGTATAACAAAGTCCCTGATCGAGTATAACAAAGTCCCGTAACGATTATAACAAAGGCCACTGATCAAGTATAAAGCCCCTGATCGTGTATAACAAAGTCCCTCATCGAGTATAACAAAGTCCTGATCAAGTATAACAAGTCCTCTGAACGAGATATCAAAGTCCCCTGATCGAGTATAACAAAGGCCCTGATCAAGTTTAACAAAGGCCCCTGATCAAGTTTAACAAAGGCCCCTGGTCGAGTATAGCAAAGGCCCCTGATCAAGTTTAACAAAGTCCCCTGATCGAGTATAACAAAGTCCCCTGAACGATTATAACAAAGGCCCCTGATCGAGTAAAACAAAGTTCCCTGATCGAGTATAACAAAGACCCCTGATCGAGTACAACAAAGGCCCCTCATCGAGTATAACAAAGTCCCCTGGTCGAGTATATCAAACTCCCCTGGTCGAGTATAACAAAGTCCCCTGATCGAGTATAACAGAGTCCACTGATCGAGTATAACAAAGTCCCTTGAACGATTATAACAAAGGCCACTGATCAAGTATAACAAAGCCCCCTGATCGTGTATAACAAAGCCCCCTTCATCGAGTATAACAAAGTCCCCTGATCAAGTATAACAAAGTCCCCTGAACGAGTATAACAAAGTCCCCTGATCGAGTGTAACAAATTCCCCTCACCGAGTATAACAAAGTTCCCTGATCGAGTATAACAAAGCCCCCTCATAGAGTATAACAATGTCCCCTGATCGAGTATAGCAAAGTCCCCTCATCGGGTATAACAAAGAACCCTGGTCGAGTATAACAAAGTCCCCAGATGGAGTATAACAAAGGCCCCTGATCGAGTATAACAAAGGCCCCTGATCGAGTATAACAACGTCCCTCATCGAGTATAACAAAGTCCGCTGATCGAGTATAACAAAGTACCCTGATCGAGTATAACAAAGACCCCTGATCGAGTATAACAAAGGCCCCTGATCGAGTTTAACAAAGGCCCCTGATCGAGTATAACAAAGTCCCCTGGTCGAGTATAACAAAGGCCCATTATCGAGTTTAACAAAGGCCCCTCATTGAGTATAACAAAGTCCCCTGGTCGAATATAACAAACTCACCTGGTCGAGTATAACAAAGTCCCCTGACCGAGTATAACAAAGTCGCCTGATCGAGTATAACAAATTCCCCTGGTCGAGTATAACAAACTCCCCTGGTCAAGTATAACAAAGAACCCTGGTTGAGTATAACAAAGTCCCATGATCGAGCATAACAAAGGCCCCTGATCGAGTATAACAAAGGCCCCTCATCGAGTATAACAAAGTCTCCCAATCGAGTATAACAAAGTCCGCTGATCGAGTATAACAAAGTCCCCTAATCGAGTATAACAAAGTCCCCTGATCGAGTATAACAAAGGCCCCTAATCAAGTTTAACAAAGGCCCCTGATCGAGTATAACAAACTTCCCTGATCGAGTATAATAAAGCCCCCTGATCGAGTATAACAAAGTCCCCTGATAGAGTATAACAAAGTCCCCTGATCGAGTATAACAATGGCCCCTGATCGAGCTTAACAAAGGCCCCTAATCGAGTATAACAGTCCCTGGTCGAGTATAACAAAGGCCCTCATCGAGTATATCAACTCCTGGTCGAGTGGCAACAAAGTCCCCTGATCGAGTATAACAAAGTCCCCTTGATCGAGTATACAAAGTCCTCAACGATTGCAACAAAGGCCCCTGGATCGAGTATAACAAAAGTTCTTTATCGAGTATAACAAAGCACCCTGATCGCGTATAACAAAGTCCCCTGATAGAGCATAACAAAGTCCCCTGATCGAGTATAACAAAGGCCCCTGATCGAGTTTAACAAAGGCCCCTGATCGAGTATAACAAAGTCCCCTGGTCGAGTATAACAAAGGCCCCTCATCGAGTTTAACAAAGGCCCTCATCGATTATAACAAAGTCCCGTGGTCGAGTATAACAAACTCCCCTGGTCGAGGATAACAAAGTCCCCTGATCGAGTATAACAAAGTCCCCTGATTGAGTATAACAAAGTCCCTTTAACGATTATAACTAAGGCCCCTGAACAAGTATAACAAAGCACCTGATAGTGTATAACAAAGCCCCCTCATCGAGAATAACAAAGTCCCCAGATCAAGTATAACAAAGTCCCCTGAACAAGTATAACAAAGTATCCTGATCGAGTATAACAAAGGCCCCTGAACGAGTTTACCAAAGGCCCCTCATCGAGTATAACAAAGTCCCCTGGTCGAGTATAACAAACTCCCCTGGTCGAGTATAACAAAGTCCCCTGATCGAGTATAACAAAGCCCCCGGATCGTGTATAACAAAGCCCCCTCATCGAGTATGACAAAGTCACCTGATCAAGTATAACAAAGTCCCCTGATCGAGTATAACAAAGTCCCTTGAACGATTATAACAAAGGCCCCTGATCAAGTATAACAAAGCCCCCTGATCGTGTATAATAAAGCCCCCTCATCGAGTATAACAAAGTCCCCTGATCAAGTAAAACAAAGTCCCCTGAACGAGTATAACAAAGCCCCCCTCATAGAGTATAACAATGTCCCCTGATCGAGTATAGAAAGTCCCCAGATCGGGTATAACAAAGGCCCCTGATCGAGTATAACAAAAACCGCTGATCCAGTATAACAAAGTCTCCTGATTGCATAACAAAGTCCCTGAACGATTTTAACAAAGGCCCTGGTCGAGTATAACAAGTTTCCCTGATCGAGTATAACAAAGCTCCCCCTGATCGAGTATAACAAAGTCCCCTGATTGAGTATAACAAAGTCCCCTGATCGAGTATAACAAAGGCCCCTGATCGAAGCTTCTACCAGTTATCTCATCGAGTATAACAAAGTCCCTGGTCGAGTATAACAACCCCCTGGTCGAGTATATAACAAAGTCCCCTGATCGAGTATAACAAAGCCCCCGGATCGTGTATAACAAAGCCCCCTCATCGAGTATGACAAAGTCCCCTAATCAAGTATAACAAAGTCCCCTGATCGAGTATAACAAAGTCCCTTGAACGATTTTAACAAAGGCCCCTGATCAAGTATAACAAAGCCCCCGGATCGTGTATAACAAAGCCCCCTCATCGAGTATGACAAAGTCCCCTGATCAAGTATAACAAAGTCCCCTGAACGAGTATAACAAAGTCCCCTGATCGAGTATAACAAAGTCCCCTGAACGATTATAACAAAGGCCCCTGATCGAGTATAACAAAGTTCCCTGATCGAGTATAACAAAGTCCCCTGAACAAGTATAACAAAGTCCCCTGATCGAGTATAACAAAGTCCCCTCACCGAGTATAACAAAGTTCCCTGATCGAGTATAGCAAAGTCCGCTGAACGAGTATAACAAAGTCCCCTGATCGAGTATAACAAAGTTCCCTAATCGAGTATAACAAAGCCCCCTGATCGAGTATAGCAAAGTCCCCTGATCGAGTTTAACAAAGGCCCCTGATCGAGTATAACAAAGTCCCCTGGTCGAGTAGAACAAACTCCCCTGGTCGAGTATAACAAAGTCCCCTGATCGAGTATAACAAAGTCCCCTGATCGAGTATAACAAAGTCCCCTGAACGATTTTAACAAAGGCCCTGCGAGTATAACAAGTTTCCCCTGATCGAGTATAACAAAGCCCCTGATCGAGTATAACAAGTCCCCTGATAGAGTATAACAAAGTCCTCGATCGTAGTATAATAAAGGCCCCTGATCGAGTTTACCGCCATTCTCATCGAGTAAAACAAAGTCCCCTGGTCGAGTATAACAAACTCCCCTGGTCGAGTATAACATAGTCCCCTGATCGAGTATAACAAAGTCCCCTGATCGAGTATAACAAAGTCCCTTGATCGATTATCACAAAGGCCCCTGATCAAGTATAACAAAGCCCCCTGATCGTGTATAACAAAGCCCCCTCATCGAGTATGACAAAGTCCCCTGATTAAGTATAACAAAGTCCCCTGAGCGAGTATAACAAAGTCCCCTGATCGAGTATAACAAAGTCCCCTGAACGATTATAACAAAGGCCCCTGATCGAGTATAACAAAGTTCCCTGATCGAGTATAACAAATCACCCTGATCGAGTACAACAAAGGCCCCTCATCGAGTATAACAAAGTCTCCTGATCAAATATAACAAAGTCCCCTGAACGAGTATAACAAAGTCCCCTGATCGAGAATAACAAAGGCCGCTGATCGAGTATAACAAAGTCCCTTGATCGAGTATAACAAAGTCCTCTGATCGAGTATTACAAAGTCCGCTGATCGAGTAAAACAAAGTCCCCTGATCGAGTATAACAATGTCCCCTGATCGAGTATAACAAAGGCCCCTGATCGAGTTTAACAAAGACCCTGATCGGGTATAACAAAGTCCCCCTGATCGAGAATAACAAAGTCCCCTCATCGAATATAACAAAGTCCCCTGATCGAGTATAACAAATTCCCCTGATCGAGTATAACAAAGTCTCCTGAACGAGTATAACAAACTCCCCTGGTCGAGTATAAAAAAGTCCCTGATCGAGTATAACAAGTCCCTCATCGAGTATAACAAAGTCTCCTGATCGAGTATAACAAAGTCGCCTAAACGATTATAACAAAGTCCCCTATTCGAGTATAACAAAGTCCCCTGATCGAGTATAAAAATGGCCCCTAATCGAGTATAACAAAGTCCCCTAGTCGAGTATAACAAAGTCCCCTGATCGAGTATAACAAAGGCCCCTGATCGAGTTTAACAAAGTCCTGGTCGAGAATACCAAAGTCCCTGATCGAGTATACAAAGCCCCTGATCACGCAGTAAGCAACAAAGTCCCCTGATCGAGAATAACAAAGTCCCCTGTCATATAACAAAGTCCCTGATCGAGTATAACAAAGGCCCCTGATCGAGTATAACAAAGTCCCCTGGTCGAGTATATAACAAACTCCCTGGTCGCGGTATAACAAAGTCCCTGATCGAGTATAACAAAGTCCCCAGAACGATTATAACAAAGTCCCCTGATCAAGTATAACAAAGTCCCCTGAACGAGTATAACAAAGTACCCTGATAGAGTATAACAAAGTCCCCTCACCGAGTATAACAAAGTTCCCTGATCGAGTATAACAAAGCCCCCTGATCGAGTACAACAAAGTCCCATAATCGAGTTTAACAAAGGCCCCTGATCGAGTATAACAAAGTCCCCTGGTCGAGTATAACAAACTCCCCTGGTCGAGTATAACAAAGTCCCCTGGTCGAGTACAACAAAGTCCCCTGATCGAGTATAACAAAGTCCCCTGAATGATTATAACAAAGTCCCCTGGTCGAGTATAACAAAGGCCCCCTCATCGAGTACAACAAAGTCCCCTGATCGATTATAACAAAGTCCGATGATCGAGTATAACAAAGTCCCCTGATCGAGTATAACAAAGTACCCAGATCAAGAATAAGAAAGGCCCCTGAGCGAGTATAACAAAGTCTCCTGATAGAGAATAACAAAATCACCCTGATAGAGTATAACAAAATCCCCTGATCGAGTATAACAAAGGCCCCTGATACAGTTTAACAAAGGCCCCTGATCGAGTATAACAAAATTCCCAGGTCGAGTATAACAAAGCCCCCTCATCGAGTATAACAAAGTCCCGTGATCAAGTATAACAAAGTCCCCTGAACGAGTATAACAAAGTCCCCTGATCGAGTATAACAAAGTCCCCTCACCGAGTATAACAAAGTTCCCTGATCGAGTATAACAAACTCCTGGTCATGGCAACAAAAGAACCCTGGTTGAGTATAACAAAGTCCCATGATCGAAAATAAAGGCTTTCCTGATCGAGGCGTTACAAAGGCCCCTGATCGAGTATACCAATCGAGGGCAATAAAGTCCGCTGATCGAGTATAACAAATTCTAATCGAGTATAACAAAGTCCTTGATCGAGTATAACAAAGGCCACTGATCAAGTTTAACAAAGGCCCATCGAGTATAGCAAAGTCCCTGGTCGAGTATATGTCGTCCCCTGGTCGATTATAACAAAGTCCCCTGATCGAGTATAACAAAGCCCTCGCAATCGAATATAATAAAGTCCCTGATCAAGTATAACAAAAGTCCCTGAACGCATAACAAAGTCCCCTGATCGAGTGTAACAAAGTCCCTCACCGAGTATATGTTCCTGACTGAGCACAACAGCCCTCAGAGTATAACAATGTCCGCTATTCGAGTATAACAAAGCCCCCTGATCGAGTATAACAAAGTCCCCTGATCGAGTATAACAAAGTCCTTCGATCGAGTTTAACAAAGGCCCTGATCGAGTATAACAAAGTCCTTTTGGTCGAGTATAACAAACTCCTGATCGAAAGTATAAATAAAAGTTCCCTTTAATCGAGTATAACAAAGTCCCTTGAACGATTATAAATAAAGGCCCCTAATCGAGTATAAATAAAGTTCCTTTATCGAGTATAACAAAACACTTGATCCTGTATAACAAAAGTCCCCTTGATAGGAGTATAACAAAGTCCCCTGGTCGAGTATAACAAAGGCCCCACTGGAAGTTTAAATAAAGGCCTCATCGGCGGCAACAAAGTCCTGTGGTCGAGTATAACAAACTCCTGGTCGAGGATAATAAAGTCCCCTGATCGAGTATACAAAGTCCCTGATTGAGTATAACAAAGTCCCTTAACGTATTATAAATAAAGGCCCCTGAACAAGTATAACAAAGTCCCTGATCGAGTATAACAAAGTCCTCACCGAAAGTACAACAAAGTTCCTGATTGAGTATAGCAAAGTCCGCTGAACGAGTATAACAAAAGTCCTGATCGAGTATAACAAAGTTTCAATCGAGAATAAAGCCCCTGATCGAGTATAACAAAGTCCCCTTGGTCGAGTATATAAATAAAGGCCCTTCATCGAGTTTAACAAAGGCCCCTCATCGCGTATAACAAAGTCCCTGTTTATATATCAAACCCCCTGGTCGAGTATAACGAAGTCCCCTGATCGAGTATAAATAAAGTCCCCTGATCGAGTATAACAAAGTCCCTTGAACGATTATAACAGCGCCCTTAATCAAGTATAACAAAGCCCTGATCGTGTATAACAAAGCCCCTCATCGAGTATAACAAAGTCCCCTGATCAAGTATAACAGTCCCCTGAACGAGTATAAATAAAGTCCCTGATCATGTAACAAAGTCCCCTCACTGAGTATAACAAAGTTCTGATCGAGTACAACAAAGCCTCATAGAGTAGCATAACAATGTCCGCTGATCGAGTATAACAAAGTCCCTGACCGAGGTATAAACAAAGTTCCCTAATCGAGTATAACAAAGCCCCCTGATCGAGTATACCGAAGTCCCCTGATCGAGTATAACAAAGTCCCCTGATCGAGTTTAAATAAAGGCCCTGATCGAGTATAACAAAGTCCTTGGTCGAGTATAACAAACTCCCCTGGTCGAGTATAACAAAGTCCCCTGATCGAGACAAAGTCCCCTGATCGAGTATATAACAAAGTCCCTGAACGATTATAACAAAGGCCCTGATCGAGTATATAAAAGTTCCTTTATCGAGTATAACAAAGCACCCTGATCGCGTATAACAAAGTCCCCTGGATAGAGTTTAACAAAGTCCTTGATCGAGTATAACAAAGGCCCTCGATCGAGTTTAACAAAGGCTCTAATCGAGTATAACAAAGTCCCTGAATTTACTATAACAAAGGCCCCTGATCGAGTATATAAATAAAAGTCCCCTGATCGAGTATAACAAAGCCCTGACTGGAAGTATAACAAAGGCCCTCATCGAGTATATAACAAAGTCCCCTGGTCGAGTATATCAAACTCCCCTAATGAAAGTATAACAAAGTCCTGATCGAGTATACCAGGAGTCCCCTGATCGAGTATAACAAAAGTCCCTTGAACGATTATAAATAAAGGCCACTGATCATATAACAAACCCCCTGATCGTGTATAACAAAAACCCCTCATCGAGTATAACAAAGTCCCCTAATCAAGTATAACAAACCCTGAACGAGTATAACAAAGTCCCCCATAGACTATAAATAATGTCCCCGACTGAGTATAGCAGTCCCCTGATCGGGTATAACAGAACCCTGGTCGAGTATAACAAAGTCCCCTGATGGAGGCAACAAAGGCCCCTGATCGAGTATATAACAGGCCCCTGATCGAGGATAACAACGTCCCTGATCGAGCAGAACAAAGTCCACTGATCGAGTATAACAAAGTCCCCTGATCGAGTATAACAAAGATCCTGATCGAAGTATAACAAAGGCCCCTAATCGAGTTTAATAAAGGCCCTGATCGAGTATAACAAAGTCCCTGGTCGAGTATATAACAAAGGCCCCTCATCGAGTTGAACAAAGGCCCCCATTGAGTATAACAAAGTCCCCTGGTTGAGTATAAATAAACCCATCGGTCGAGTATAACAAAGTCCCTGTTCGACTATAACAAAGTCCCCTGATCGAGTGCAATAAATTCTCATAGAGTTTAACAAAGGCCCCTTAATGAAAGTATAACAAAGTCCCCTGGTCGAGTATAACAAACTCCCTGGTCAAGTATAACAAAGAACCCTGGTTGATATAACAAAGTCCCATGATCGAGTATAACAAAGGCCCCTCATCGAAAGTATAACAAAGGCCCCCATCGAAAGTATAACAAAAGTCTCTGGACGAGTATAACAAAGTCCGCTGATCGAGTATAACAAAGTCCCCTAATCGAGTATAACAAAGTCACCTTATCGAGTATAACAAAGGCCCTGATCAAGTTTAACAAAGGCCCTTGATCGAGTATAGCAAAGTCCCCTGGTCGAGTATAACAAACTCCCCTGGTCGACTATAACAAAGTCCTCGATCGAGTATAACAAAGCACCTCCTGATCGCGTATAACAAAGTGCCCTGATTGAGTATAACAAAACCCTGGTCGAGTATAACAAAGGCCCCTCATCGAGTTTAACAATAAAGTCCCTGATCGAGTATAAATAAAGTCCCCTGATTGGGTATAACAAAGTCCCTTTAACGATTATGTAACAAAGGCCCCTGAACAAGTATAACAAAGCTCCCCTGATAGTGTGTATAACAAAGCCCTCATCGAGTATAACAAAGTCCCCAGATCATATAACAAAGTCCCCCTGAACAAGTATAACAAAGTCCCCTGATCGAGTATAACAAAGTCCCCACCGAAAGTACAACAAAGTCTCTGGATCGAGTATAGCAAAGTCCGCTGAACGAGTATAACAGTCCCCCTGATCGAGTATAACAAAGTTCCCTAATCGAGTATAACAAAGCCCCCCTGATCGAGTATAACAAAGTTTCGGTCGAGTATAACAAAGGCCCTCATCGAGTTTAACAAAGGCCCTCATCGGTATAACAGTCCCCTGGTCGAGTATATATCAACCCCCTGGTCGAGTATAACAAAGTCCGCTGAATCTAGCAGTATAACAAAGTCCCCTGATCGAGTATAACAAAGTCCCTTGAACGATTATATAACAAAGGCCCCTGATCAAGTATAACAAAGCCCCTAATCGTGTATAGCAACAAAGCCCCTCATCGAGTATAAATAAAGTCCCCTTGATCAAGTATAACAAAGTCCTGAACGAGTATAATAAAGTCCCTGATCGAGGTAACAAAGTTCCTCACTGAGTATAACAAAGTTCCTGATCGAGTACAACAACAGTTCCTCATAGAGTATAACAATGTCCGTTAAGCGATTATAACAAAGTCCCCTGACCGAGTATAACAAAGTTCCCTAATCGAGTATAACAAAGCCCCTGATCGAATATACCAAAGTCCTGATCGAGTATAACAAAGTCCCCTGATCGAGTTTAACAAAGGCCCTGATCGAGTATAACAAAGTCCTTGTCAGAGTATAAATAAACTCCCCTGGTCGAGTATAACAAAGTCCCCTGATCGAGTATAAATAAAGTCCCCTGATCGAGTATATAACAAAGTCCCTTGAACGATTATAACAAAGGCCCCTGATCGAGTATAAAAAGTTCCTTTATCGAGAATAACAAAGCACCCTGATCGCGTATACAAAAGTCCCCTGATAGAGTATAACAAAGTCCCCTGATCGAGTATAACAAAGGCCCATGATCGAGTTTAACAAAGCCCCCGATCGAGTAAGTAACAAAGTCACCTGGTCGAGTATAACAAAGGCCCCTCATCGAGTTTAACAAAGGCCCTCATCGAGTATACGAAGTCCTGCGGTTGAGTATAACAAACTCCCCTGATCGAGTAAGGCAACAAAGTCCCTGATTGAGTATATAACAAAGTCCCTTTAACGATTATGTAAATAAAGGCCCTGAAAAAGTATAACAAAGCCCCGATAGTGTATAACAAAAAGCTCCCCTCATCGAGTATAACAAAGTCCCTACATCAAGTATAACAAAGTCCCCTGAACAAGTATAACAAAGTCCCTGATCGAGTATAACAAAGTCCCTCACTGAGTACAAATAACAAAGTTCCCTAATCGAGAATAACAAAGCCTCTGATCGAGTATAACAAAGTCCCTGATCGAAAGTATAACAAAGTCCCTTGATCGAAAGTATAACAAAGGCCCCTAATCGAGTTTAACAAAGGCCCCTGATCAGCATAACAAAGTCCCCTGGTCGAGTATAACAAACTCCCTGGTCGAGTATAACAAAGTCCCCTGATCGAGTATAACAAAGTCCCCTGATCGAGTATAACAAAGTCCTGATCAGAGTATAACAAAGTCCCTGAACGATTTTAACAAAGGCCCTGGTCGAGTATAACAAGTTTCTGATCGAGTATAACAGCCCCTGATCGAGTATAACAAAGTCCCCTGATAGAGAGCAACAATAAAGTTCCCTGATCGAGTATAACAAAGGCCCTGATCGAGTTTACCAAAGGCCCCTCATCGAAAGTATAACAAAGTCCCTGGTCGAGTATATAACAAACTCCCCTGGTCGAGTATAATGTCCCCTGATCGAGTATAACAAAGTCCCTGATCGAGTATAACAAAGTCCCTTGAACGATTATAATAAAGGCCCCGATCAAGTATAACAAAGTTCTGATCGTATATAACAAAGTCTCTCATCGAGTATGACAAAGTCCCCTGATCAAGTAGCAACAAAGTCCCCTGAACGAGCATATCAAAGTCCTGATCGAGTATAACCAAGTCCCCTGAACGATTATAATAAAGGCCCTGATCGAGTATAACAAAGTTCCTGATCGAGTATAACAAAGCCCCCCCTGATCGAGTACAACAAAGGCCCTCATCGAGTATAACAAAGTCCCCTGATCAAGTATAACAAAGTCCCCTGAACGAGTATAACAAAGTCCCTGATCGAGAATAACAAAGGCTGCTGATCGAGTATAACAAAGTCCCTTGATCGAGTATAACAAAGGCCCCCATCGAGTATAAATAAAGTCCCCTGATCGAGTATAACAAAGTCCGCTGATCGAGTAAAACAAAGTCCCCCTGATCGAGTATAACAATGTCCCCTTGATCGAGTATAACAAAGGCCCTGATCGAGTTTAAACAAAGACCCTTGATCGGGTATAACAAAGTCCCCGATCGAGAATAACAAACCCTCATCGAATAACATAACAAAGTCCTTGATCGAGTATAACGAATTTAACGAGTATAACAAAGTCTCCTGATCGAGTATAACAAACTCCCTGGTCGAGTATAACAAAGTCCCCTGATCGAGTATACCAAAAGTCTCCTGGATCGAGTATATAACAAAGTTCCCTAAACGATTATAAATAAAAGTCCTATTCGAGTATAAATAAAGTCCCCTGATCGAGTAAAATGGGTCCCTAATCGAGTATAACAAAGTCCCTGGTCGAGTATAACAAAGTCCCCTGATCGAGTATAACAAAGGCCCCTGATCGAGTTTAATAAAGTCCCCGGATCGGGTA
>NW_024720671.1:0-6508 GCF_018991925.1 Homarus americanus
ACACCCTACTGGCCATGGCACTGAAGGTGTGCCCGGCCCTCACACCCCTGGTTATAGACCTAAACGGGTACCCGGCAAACACACCCCGGGTCATGTCATTGAAGGGGTGCCCGGCCCTTATATCCCGTGTCATGGTGCTAGAGGGGTGCCCGGCCCTCACACCCCGATTCATGGCACTGAAATCGAGCCCGGCCCTCACACCCAGGGTCATGGCACTGAAAGGGTGCCCGGCCCACACACTCCGGGTCATGTCATTGAAGGGGTGCCCGGCCCTCACACCCCGGGTCATGTCACTGAAAGGGTTCCCGGCCCTCACTCCCCGGGTCATAGCATTGAAGGGGTGCCCGGCCCATATACCCTGGGTGATGGTGCTGGAGGGATGCCCGGCCCTCACACCCCGATTCATGGAACTAAAATCGAGCCCGGCCCTCACACCCCGTTTCATGGCACTGAAGGGGTGCCCGGCCCTGACGCCCCGGGTCATGTCACTGAAGGGGTTCCCGGCCCTCACACCCCAGGTCATGGCACTGAAGCGGTGCCCGGCCGTCACACCCATTGTCATAGACCTAAACGGGTGCAGGGCCATCACACCAGGGCCATGGGGCTGTAGGGGTGCCCGGCCCTCACACCCCGGGTCATGGTGCTGCAGGGGTGCGGCACTCCTGGAGTCATGGTGCTGGAGGGGTGACCGGCCCTCACACCCTTATTCACGGCACTGAAATCGAGGCCGGCCCTCACACCCCGGGTCTTGGAGCTGAAAAGGTGCCCGGCCCTCACACCCCGATTCATGGCACTGAAGGGGTGCCCGGCCCTCACACCCCGGGTCATGTGAAGGGGTGCCCGGCCCTCACACCCCGGTTCACAGCACTGTAGGGTTGCCCGGCCTTCACACCCCATTTCATGGCACTGAAATAGTGCCTGGCCCTCACACCCCGGGTCATGTCACTGAAGGGGTGCCCGGCCGTCACACCCCTGGCCATGGCACTGAAGGTGTGCCCGGCCCTCACACCCCTGGATATAGACCTAAACGGGTGCCCGGACCTCACACCCCGGGTCATGGCACTGAAAGGGTACCCGGCAAACACACACCGTGTCATGTCATTGAAGGGGTGCCCGGCTCTTATACCCCGTGTCATGGTGCTAGAGGGGTGCCCGTCCCTCACACCCCGATTCATGGCACTGAAATCGAGCCCGGCCCTCACACCCCGGGTCATGGTGCTGTAAGGGTGCCCGGCCCTCACACCCCGGGTCGCATGTCACCCAAGAGTTGCCCGGCCTCCACCCCAGGGCACTTCTCACTAAAGAGGTGCCTGGCCCCTCCACCCGGGTCATGTCACTGAAGCGGTGCAGCCCACATACCCAGGTCATGGACCTAAAAAGGGTGCCCAACCCCTCCCACCACAGGCCATGGGGTTCAGGCGGTTCCCGGCGCTCACACCGCATGGGTCATGGAGCTTGAAGGGTGCCAGCCCTCACACCCTGGGACATGTCACTAAAGGGGTACCTGGCCCTCACACCCCGGGTCATGTCACTGAAGCGGTGCACGGCCCACATACCCCGGGTCATGGACCTAAAGGGGTGCCCGGCCCTCACACCACAGGCCATGGGGTTGAAGCGGTTCCCGGCGCTCACAACACGGGTCATGGAGCTGAAGGGGTGCCCGGCCCTCACACCCCGATTCATGGCACTGAAGGGGTGCCCTGCCCTCACACCCCGGGTCATGTGAAGGGGTGCCCGGCCCTCACACCCCGGTTCACAGCACTGTAAGGTGTCCCGGCCTTCACACCCCATTTCATGGCACTGAAATAGTGCCCGGCCCTCACACCACGGGTCATGTCACTGAAGGGGTGCCCGGCCGTCACACCCCTGGCCATGGCACTGAAGGTGTGCCTTGCCCTCACACCCCTGGTTATAGACCTAAACGGGTGCCCGGCCCTCACACCCCTGGTCATGGCACTGAAAGGGTACCTGGCAAACACACCTCGGGTCATGTCATTGAAGGGGTGCCCGGCCCTTATACCCCGTTTCATGGTGCTATAGGGGTGCCCGGCCCTCACACCCCGATTCATGGCACTGAAATCGAGCCCGGCCCTCACACCCCGGGTCATGGTGCTGTAAGGGTGCCCGTCCCTCACACCCCGGGTCATGGCACTGAAGGAGTCACCTGCCCTCACACCCAGGGTCATGGCACTGAACGGGTGCCCGGCCCACACACTCTTAAGGAAAGAGCTGGCGAAGTTAAAAGGAGAGGCTGGACGAGTAAAGCCGGTGTCTGACGAAAAATCAAAAGAGTGGAAAGTCGTGAGTAGTGGGAGGACCAAGCTGGTGGTGAAGAAGCACTCGAAGGATACAACAACAACGACAACAACATCTAAGTGTACCAACCCGTTGAGTCCCTTGATAGACGAATTGGACGTTAGTACAGTCAGGGGCAGGGATGACAAGGAAGGTATAAAAACTTTAATTGTTGGTGACTCACAGGTAAGGTACATGGACAGGGCCTTTTGTGGTAAATCAAAAATAGGATGAGGGTGTGTTTGCCAGGAGCCGGGGTGGGGGATATAGTTGATAGGATGGACAATATCTTGTGTGGTAATGGGAACAAACCCATTATCTGCCTCAGTGCAGGAGGCAATGATATTGGCCGGTGTAGGAGCGAGGAACTTCTTGATAAGTTCAAGGCAGCCATAGATCGTATTAGGACTAAGGGAGAGATCCCTATCATATGCGGTGTCCTGCCTAGAAGGAGAGTTGGCAGTGAATGGTTGTCAAGGGCAGTTGGTGTTAACGACCGTCTTGACAGATATTGCAAGTCAATATCAGTCCCATTCATTGACAACTGGGACAACTTCTATGGCAGAAGGGACCTTTATGCTAGGGATGGGGGTGCACCTGTCTAGGGATGGAGTAGCAACCCTGGCTGGGGCTCTAGAGGGGGCAGTTCAAAAGATATCGAAGTCTTTAAACTGCTAAGAGAACATGGGAGCACGGGGGTGGAGGAGACTGCAGTGGGAGGGGGTAAACAAGGCGAAAGATTACAGGGAAATAGTGTTAGGAATGATGACAAAACTAAATTAGACAGGGAGTTTAAAACTAAACGCGGTAAGGGAAGGACTCAGAACACGACTAACTTAAATGTATACTACGCGAACAGTAGAAGTATGAGAAAAAAAATGGATGATATTAAGGCCTTGGTAAGTACCGAAGAAATCGATATAATTGCAGTCACTGAAACATGGATCAACCTAGACACACGTGAATTACCAGTCGAATACCAAATTGCGGGTTACAAACTGTTCCATACCGATAGGCAGACCAGGAAAAGAGGCGGAGTAGCAATCTATGTTAGGGATAATCTGAAGTGTGAAATAAATAAGGAAATAAAAACTGAGAGGAATACAGAAACAATTTGGATACAATTAAGCGACGGTCGGGAAAAATTAATCACAGGGGTAATATATAGACCCCCCAATCTTGATAGCGTCAATGAGCGACTTATCTGGGATGAAATGCGCAGGGCTTCCATACACAACAAAGTCTGTATAGTAGGCGACTTTACCCTTGGCCAAATAGATTGGACTGTCCTTACGGGTAACTCAGAATCAGAGGATTTTCTCGAGACGATCCAGGACTGGTTCCTAAGTCAACATATAACCGAACCCACACGGGGTAATAATATACTGGATTTAGTTCTGACAAACAGAGAACACCTCATTAGCAATGTCGAGGTAGGGAACGAACTTGCAAACAGCGATCACAAAGAAATTCGATTCCAGTTAGATTTTCAGGGCAGACGTAAGGAAAATTCCACTAAAGTACCAGATTTCAGAAGGGCAAACTTTGACAGTTTAAAGAGGCAGCTGAGAGAGGGGGTGTCGCGCTTGGCCGTGAACCTGACAGATGACACCGACTCCGATAATCTAGATCTGAGATTGCCGAGTTCCACAATTTAAATAGTGAGTTACTAATGCACAAAGCAAGAAATGATAACATACAAAAAACTCATAGATCAGACAACAATGACCCTAAATGGATAAATAATGACAAAAGAACATCATTGGCCAAAGAAGGCTGAGAGGTAGAAGGATAAATCGTGGCGAATTCACCTCCGGACTATTAGGCCATGGTAGAGTTAAAAAACCGAGATAAGGAAAGCAAAGAGGAATAATGAGGTAAGGATAGTAAGGGAGGCGAAACCAAAGGATTTCACCAAATGTATCAAACTAAAACACGGTGAAAAGATTGGACCAATACGTCAGACTCAAGAGCTCACTAATAATTGACGGAGAAAATGAGCAATACCTGAATAAATATTTTTCAACAGTTTTCACCACCAAAATTTAAACATGATACCCGAGGCACCGACTCTATTCAGAGATAGTGAAGAAAACAAATTAAGTGAGATAGTAGTGACCAGTAACGATGTTAGTAAGCAAATAGACAAACTAAAGCCTAATGAGTCACCTGGTCCCGATGAGATATTTGCCAGAGTATTAAAGGAATGTAAGGAAGAGCTTAATATGCCCTTAGCAAAGTTGTTTAACATGTCCTTAAAAACAGGTGTAGTACCATAATCCTGGAGGATAGCGAATGTAATACCGATTTTCAAGAAGGATAGATCACTATCCTCTAACTACCGCCTAATCAGTCTAACATCAATAGTAGGCAAATTATCAGCAATCATTTCAAACTCTATCAAATCACCCGGAGAAGCAATTCGATTGATCAATGATTCTAGCATGGTTTCATGCTTTGACGTTCTGCCCGGAATCAATCTATTAACATTCTTTCACTGCCGAATCAGTGACTAGGGCGTTAAATTATGATGTAGTATATCTCGACTTTCGCAAAGCCGACAGAGTCCCCCAATAGAAGAAGGTTATAATTCAGAAAGCGTAGAAGCTCATGGCATCAAAGGTATACATCCTTAAATGGATTAGGCGTGGTTACAGGACAGGAAACAGCGAGTGAGCATTAACGGCACTAAGTCCCATTGGAGCAACGTCACAAGTGGAGTTCCCCAAGGCTCAGTACTTGGACCATTATTGTTTATTATATACATAAACGATATAGATATCGGCATAGACAGCAACATAAGTAAATTTGCTGATGACACTAAAATAGGACGTGTTAACAAATCTGACGAGGACTCGGCAAAACTACAGGAAGATCTAAACAAATTTTTCCAATGGTCTGAAAAATGGCAGATGAAATTCAATGTCGACAAATGTAAAGTACTCAGTATAGGAGATGTAAACAGGGAAACCAGATACCAGATGAACAACGATGCCATAGAGAAATCCGACTGCGAGAGAGATTTAGGAGTAATGATAAGTAGGAACCTTAAGCCAAGTAAACAAAGTGTTTTTGCTCGTAACAAGGCTAATAAAGTACTTGGGTTCATACAAAGGAGTGTTAGTTACAAGACTAGCGAGGTCATCCTAAAACTGTATCTTGCTCTTGTGAGACCACACCTGGATTAGGCAGTTCAGTTCTGGTCACCGTATTACAGAATGGATATAGAGTCCTTGGAAAGAATTCAGAGGAGAATGACAAGACTAATCCCGGGCATTAGGAACCTTGAGTATAGAGACAGGTTAAAGCATCTTAATTTGCACTCCCTCGAGAGACGTAGAGCGAGGGGCGACCTGATAGAGGTGTATAAGTGGAAGACAGGGCTAAAAAAAGGGGACATTACAAAGGTACTCAAATTATCCAACCAGGATGGAACTCGTAACAATGGTTTTAAATTAGACAAATTTAGATTTAGGCGTGAAATAGGTAGACACTGGTTTGGAAACAGAGTAGTGGGTGAATGGAACAAGATACCAAATATCATCATTAACTCGAATACGCTGAATTGCTTCAAACATAGGTTGGATGCTCATATGAGCAATAGGGGTTGGGTGCAAACGGGACTGCCCAGTATGGGCCAATAGGCCCGCTGCAGTTTCCTCCATTCTTATGTTCTTATGTTCTTATGTCTTTGAAGGGGTGCCCGGCCCTCACACCCCGGGTCATGTCACTGAAAGGGTGCCCGGCCCTCACTCCCCGGGTCATAGCACTGAAGGGGTGCCCGGCCCATATACCCCGGGTAATGGTGCTGGAGGGATGCCCGGACCTCACACCCCGATTTATGGAACTAAAATCGAGCCCGGCCCTCACACCCCGTTTCATGGCATTGAAGGGGTGCCCGGCCCTGATGCCCCGGGTCATGTCACTGAAGGGGTTCCCGGCCCTCACAACCCAGGTCATGGCACTGAAGCGGTGCCCGGGCGTCACACCCCTGGACATGGCACTGAAGGTGTGCCCGGCCCTCACACCCCTTGTCATAGAAATAAACGGGTGCCCGGCCATCACACCCCGGGTCATGGGGCTGAAGGCGTGCCCGGCCCTCACACTCCGGGTCATGGCACTGAAGGAGTGACCGGCCCTCACACCCCGGGTCATGGCACTGAAAGGGTGCCCGGCCAATCCACTACGGGTCATGTCATTGAAGGGGTGCCCG
>NW_024720672.1:0-132500 GCF_018991925.1 Homarus americanus
AGGTACACTCTTGTGAGGTGTAGTGGCCAGGTACACTCTCTTGTGAGTGTGGTGGCCGGGCACTCTTGTGAGGTGTGGTGGCCAGGTACCTCTTGTGAGTGTGGTGGCCAGGTACACTCTTGTGAGGTGTGTGGTGGCAGGTACACTCTCTTGTGAATGTGGTGTGGGTACACTGTCTAGTAGTGTAGTGGCCAGGTACACTCTTGAGGTGTAGTGGCCAGGTACACTGTCTTGTGAGGTGTGGTGGCCAGTACCTCTTGTGAGGTGTAGTGGCCAGGTACACTCTCTTGTGAGGTGTAGTGGCCAGGTACACTCTCTTGTGAGTGTTGTGGCCAGGTACACTCTCTTGTGGTGTAGTGGCCAGGTACACTCTCTTGTGAGGTGTGGTGGCCAGGTACACTGTCTTGTAGTGTAGTGGCAGGTACACTCTCTTGTGAGGTGTAGTGGCCAGGTACACCTGTCTTGTGAGTGTAGTGGCCAGGTACACTCTTGTGAGTGTAGTGGCCAGGTACACTCTCTTGTGAGTGTAGTGCGGGTACACTCTGTGAATGTGTGGTGCCGCAGGTTGGTACACTCTCTTGTGTGGTGGCCCCGGCACATCTTGTGATGTAGTGGCCAGGCACACTGTCTTGTGTATATGTGGCCGGGCACTCTTGAGTGTAGTGGCCAGGTACCTCTCTTGTGAGTGTAGTGAGGTACACTGTCTTGTGAGGTGTAGTAACACTCTCTGTGTGGTGTAGTGTGGGCAGTACACTCTCTTGGAGGTGTGGTGGGGCCATCTTGTAGTGTGGTGGCAGTGCCTCTCTTGTAGTGTGGTGGCCAGGTACACTGTCTTGCAGAGGTGTGGTGGCCAGGTACACTCTCTTGTGGTGTGTGTGGGTACCTCTCTTGTGATCCATCTTGTAGTGTGGTGGCCAGGTACACTGCTCTCTTAGGTGTGGTGGCCAGGTACACTCTCTTGAAGTGTGGTGGCCAGGTACACTCTCTGTGAGTGTGGTGTGAGTACACTCTCTTGTAGTGTAGTGCCAGTGCTGTGGTGTGCAGTGCACTGTCCTTGAGGTGTAGTGGGGCACACTCTCTTGAGTGTGTGTGGGTACACTCTCTTGTGAGTGTAGTGGCCAGGTACTCTCTTGAGTGTAGTGGCCAGGTACACTCTCTTGTAGTGTAGTGTGTGCATATCTTGTGAGTGTGGTGGGTACCTCTCTTGTGAGGTGTGGTGGCGGGTACACTCTCTTGTGGTGTGGTGGCCAGGTACACTCTCTTGTGAGGTGTGTGGCCAGGTACACCTCTCTTGTGAGGTGTAGTGGCGGGTACACTCTCTTGTGAGGTGTAGTGGCCGGGTACTCTTGTGAGGTGTGTTGGCGTACACTCTCTTGGTTTGGTGGCGGTACCTCTTGTGAGGGTAGTGGCCAGCACATCTTGTGAGAGTGGTGGCGGTACACTCTTGTAGTGTAGTGGCCGGGTACACTGTCTTGTGGTGTGGTGGCCGGGTACACTGTCTTATGGTGTGGTGCAGTACACACTCTTGTGAGAGTGTGGTGGCAGGTACACACCTCTTGTAGTGTGGTGGCCAGGTACACTGCTGCAGTGTTGGCCAGGTACTCTCTTGTGGTGGTGGCCAGGTACACTCTCTTGGAGGTGTAGTGGCGGTACACTCTCTTGTGATGATGTGGTGGCCAGGTACACTCTCTTGTGGTGTGTGGCAGGTGTAGTGGCCGGGTACACTCTCTTGTGGTGTGGCCCGGACACTCTCTTGATGAGGTGTGGTGGCAGGTACACTGTCCAGAGTGTAGTGGCAGGTACCATGGTGTAGTGGCTGGGTACACTCTCTTGTGGTGTAGTGGCCGGGTACACTGTCTTGTGAGGTGTGTTGCCAGGTACACTCTCTTGTGAGTGTGTGTGGGTACACTCTTTGTGAGGTGTGACATCTCTTGAGGTGTAGTGGCCGGTATCTTGTGAGTGTAGTGGCCAGGTACTCTCTTGTGAGTGTGGTAGTGCCTCTCGTGAGGTGTGTGGCCGGGTACACTCTCTTGTGGTGTAGTGGCCGGTACACTCTCTCTTGAGGTGTGGTGGCCAGGCACTGTCTTGGGAGTGTGTTGGGCGGCCTGTCTTGTAGTGTGGTGGCAGGCAAGTGTAGTGGCGGTACCTCTCTTGTGGTGTGGTGGGCTGCTCTCTTGGAGTGTAGTGGCCCTCTTGTGAGGTGTGGTGGCCGTGCACTCTCTTGTGGTGTAATGTGGGCAGTCTCTGAGTGTAGTGGCCGGGTACACTCTCTTAGTGTGGTGGCCGTACACTCTCTTGTGGTGTAGTGGCCGGGTACACCTGTCTTGTGAGGTGTGTGGTACACTCTCTTGTGGTGTGGTGGCCAGTGGGGTACCTGTCTTGTGAGGTGTGGTGGCCAGGTACTCTCTTGTGATGTGGTGGCCGGTACCTCTTGTGGTGTAGTGGCCGACTCTCTCTTGTAGTGTAGTGCGGGTACACTGTCTTGTGTGTGTGGTGGGTACACTCTTGTGGTGTGGTGTGGTACACTCTCTTAGAGTGTGTTGGCAGTACACACTCTCTTGAGTGTGGTGGATGCACTCTCTTGTGAGTGTAGTGGCCGGGTACACTGTCTTGTGGTGTGGTGGCCGGGTACACTCTTGGAGGTGTAGTGGCCAGGTACACTGTGAGGTGTGGTGGGTACTCACTGTGGTGTGGTGGCCGGGTACACTCTCTTGTGAGGTGTGTGTGGGTACCTCTTGTGAGTGTAGTGCCGGTACCTGTCTTGTGGTGTGGTGGCCGGGTACATCTCTTGTGAGGTGTGGTGGCCAGGTACACTCTTTGTGGTGTGGTGGCCAGGTACCTTCTGTGGTGTGGTGGTACACTCTCTGAGGTGTAGTGGGGTACCTCTTGTAGTGTAGTGGCCAGGTACCTTGTGAGTGTGGTGGGTACTCTCTTGGGAGTGTGGTGGCCAGGTACACTCTCTTGATGAGGTAGTGGCCAGGTACACTCTCTGTGTTGGTGTAGTGGTGTGGTGGCGTCACTCTCTTGTGAGTGTGGTGGCCAGGTACACTCTCTTGTGGTGTGGTGGCCAGGCTCTCTTGTGGTGTGGTGTGGTACCTCTTTGTGAGTAGTGGCCAGGTACACTCTCTTGTGAGGTGTAGTGGCCCAGTACCTCTTGTGAGTGTGTGAGGTACACTCTCTTGTGGTGGTGGCCAGGTACACTGTCTTGTAGTGTGGTGGCCGGGTACACTCTCTTGTGAGTGTGGTGGCCAGTACACCTTGTGAGTGTAGTGTGGTACACACTCTTGTGAGTGTGTGGCCAGGTATGGTGCTGGCCACTCTCTTGTGAGTGTGGTGGCCATTGCTCACTTGTAGTGTAGTGGCCAGGTACACTGTCTTGTGAGGTGTAGGTGTGGCCAGGTACCTCTCTTGTGAGTGTAGTGGCCGATACCTCTCTGTGTGAGTGTGTGTGTGGTACACTCTCTTGTGGTGTAGTGGCCAGGTACACTCTTGGAGTGTGGTGGCCAGGTACACTCTCTTGTGAGGTGTAGTGGCCGGGCACACTCTCTTGTGAGGTGTGGTGGCCGGGTACACTCTCTGTGAGGTGTAGTGGCCGGGTACACTCTCTTGTGAAGTGTGGTGGCCAGGTACACTCTCTTGTGAGTGTAGTGGCCGGGTCACACTCTCTTGTGAGGTGTGGTGGCCGGGTACACTCTCTTGTGAGTGTAGTGGCCGGGTACACTCTCTTGTGAGGTGTGTGAGTGGCTGGTACACTCTCTTGTGAGGTGGTGGCCGGGTACACTCTCTTGTGAGTGTAGTGGCGGGTACACTCTCTTGTGAGGTGTAGTGGCCGGGTACACCTCTTGTGAGTGTAGTGTGGTACACTCTCTTGTGATGTGTGGTGGGTACACTTCTTTGGAGTGTGGTGGCGTACCTTCTCTTGTGAGGTGTGGTGGCCGGGTACACTCTCTTGTGAGGTGTAGTGGCCGGGTACACTCTCTTGTGAGGTGTGGTGGCAGGTACACCTCTCTTGTGAGTGTGGTGGCCAGGTACACTCTCTTGTGAGTGTGGTGGCCAGGTACACTCTTGTGAGGTGTAGTGGCCAGGTACACTCTCTTGTGAGTGTAGTGGCCGGGTACACTCTCTTGTGAGGTGTAGTGGCCGGGTACACTCTTGTGGTGTGTGGCCAGGTACACTCTTGTGAGTGTAGTGGCCGGGTACACTCTTGTGAGTGTAGTGGCCGGTACATCTCTTGTGAGGTGTAGTGGCCAGGTACACTCTCTTGTGAGGTGTAGTGGCCGGGTACTCTCTTGTGAGTGTGGTGGCCGGGTACACTCTCTTGTGAGGTGTGGTGGCCAGGTACACTCTCTTGTGAGTGTAGTGGCGGGTACACTCTTGTGAGGTGTAGTGGCACTCCTGTGAGGTGTGGTGGCCAGGTACACTCTCTTGTGAGGTGTAGTGGCCAGGTACACTGTCTTGTGAGGTGTGGTGGCGGGTACACTGTTTTGTGAGGTGCAGTGGCCGGATACGCTGTTTATGAGGTGTAGTGGCCGTACACTCTTTTTGTGAGCAGTGTGATGGTGGCCGGATCACACTTTTTATGGAGTGTGATGGCCTGATACACTGTTTTATGAGATGTAGTGGCCTGATACACTGTTTTATTAGGTGTATTGGTCAGGTGCACTCTTTTCTGTGACGCTGTGTTCCATGATGGCCGGGTACACAGTTATATGAGGTGTATTTATGAGGTACAATGGCCAGGTACACTTGTACATGGTATCCCCTGGTGGCTGTTACAGAAGATCAGAATTATACAAAAGACAAAAAATGAAATACGCCAAAAAAAAATATTGAAATTACACGAAATAAACTACAATCTGAAATTACGTGAAAAAATATTATAATGAAGAAACAAATCAGAATTTCTTTGACATTTTTGAAGTATGGAAGAATTTAATTTCCCAAAAAATTTGAGAAGATTTAAAAAAAAAATCCTTCTTCATCTACGTCTGTTTTTGTTTGGTTTTGTTTTATATTTTTTATAACACCTCCATCGTTTATCAGTTTTACATCCACCATTATTTATTTTCCTCCAATAGTTTTTTTTTTTTTAGTATTACATGTATAAAATAAACAAATAAGTCTACTATTACCTTATTCAATATAGTCTGAATTACTGTAGACCATTAGCATACACTGACTATCCTTGGCTCACGACCCAGTAAACACCACGGTAATAACACCTGATTAAATCGCCTCGTGGCTTCTATTGGCTATCCTACTCAATCCTCCCTCCTCCTGCCTTATAATCCTGGCATAGTTGAGACGTCGTTACACCTCACAACACCCGCTGCTGATTGAAAATACTTGGGTATTCAGAGTCGGTGATGTGTGATATTAGTAGAAGTGTAGTAGGGTGGGGGTTGTTAGGGGTCTCTCTCTCTCTCTCTCTCTCTCTCTCTCGCGTGTGTGAGGTGATAGGAAAGTCAGAGGTGAGGCCGTTGTTGTGGGTTGGGATGGTGGTGGTGGTGGTAGGTGTAAATATCTTAGTAGTGGTGGTAGAAAATCGTGCAGGTAGTTGTGGTAGTAATGGTAGTTGCTCTTCCTGCTGTTTCACCTACTACTGCTTTGGTATTTCTGCTAAACTGCTTGACACTACCTCCCTTCTGTTTTTGTGTTTGATAGTGGTATTATTGTCGTCGTTTCGTGCATATTCGTGAGGTGTCGTGGGTGACGGTCATTTCCTCGTGTTGTTCTTTCGTGGGAGTTCGTAATTTAAGTTAAGGAAAGTTTTTTTTTTTTTTGGGGGTAAATTTAGCTTGACGTCATTGATGTTGGTGTTACCTGTGTATTATAATTCAAGGTTGGTTAGGTTCGTGTCAGGTGTTCCATTGTTTGAGGTTTGGGGGTGTAGGTGGTAGTGGTGGTGGTGAAAGTGGTGAGTGGTAGTGGTGGTGAATAGTGGTGATAGTGGTAGTGGTGGTGGTAATGGTGAATAGTGGTGGTAGTGGTGAAGGTAGCTCTGATATTAAAGGCATTAGTGGTGAGGGTGGAGAATCATCGATGGTGGTTGTGGTGATTGTGTTGATGGTGGTGATTGTATTGATGGTGGCATTGTATTGATGGTGGTACTAGCTTGATGGTGGTGATTGCATTGATGGTATGATTGTGTTGATGGTGGTGATTGTATTGATGGTGGTGATTGTATTGATGGTGGTGATTGTATTGATGGTAGTGATTGTATTGATGGTGGTGATTGTATTGATGGTGGTGATTGTATTGATGGTGGTGATTGTATTGATGGTGGTGATTGTATTGATGGTGGTGATTGTATTGTTGGTGGCGATTGTATTGATGGTGGCGATTGTATTGATGGTGGTGATTGTATTGATGGTGTGATTGTATTGATGGTGGTGATTGTATTGATGGTGGTGATTGTGTTGATTTTTTTAAAAGAATTCACTCCTTTCTCAAATCGTTGTTGTTATTTAAACGCACTTAGTTGGCTTAAATATTTAAATTACAAAAGCTAGAATTAGTTGTTGTTTTTTATTTTATGCTAATGACAAAATTTCATTAAAAAGTTTATAATTTGGTTTAATTGTTTTCAGGTATTTTTGGAGCTAAAATAATTTCGTTCTTTTAGCATCGTTTAATAAGTTATAATTATATGCTATAAACAACAAGTAAGCTTATCCTGAGTTACAGATACAGTCCCCTTCACTAGTGCATTTACAGGGGCTCGTTAGGTATTGTACAGTGTGGGAACCCTGTGTTTGTTTACATTCCACAGAAGGAAACTCACAATAGTAAGCATAATACGGAATCAAAGTGAAATAATATTAAAACAAATATCTCAATGGTAATGATTTGTGGAATGTTTATATGACGAGCCCCTGTAAATGCACAAGTGAAGGGGATTGTACATTAGCGTTAGTGCAGGTGATATTGACATTTACCGGAGTGATGTTGGTAATTAACAAGGCGAAGAAAGGTCACTGCCGCCCGGAGTGTTGCTGCCAGAGAAATTAGTTCTAAAAATATAGTTCATTTTATTGTTGACACCAAACAGCGATTAAATGACATAATCTCATAATACGTCACTTAGCGGAGTTTATTTGTTTTTTATAGCGTGCGTGTGTGTGTGTGTGTGTGTGTGTGTGTGTGTGTGTGTGTGTGTATCCTAGGCTCTTGTGACACTTGGGTTGGCACCTCATTAAAGTTTCTAGACCTAGGTGTATGGAGAGAGAGAGAGAGAGAGACAGCTTATATAGCTTTTCATCTCCTAAAAAAAAAAAAAAAAACATTAATGAATCATTTTTCTCATCAACATCACAGTAATACACACACATTAAATAACCTTCTCAATAAATGTAATGTATATAGATGTGATTTATATAGATGTGATTTATATAGATTTAAAATGTTTCGCTTGTCATTTCTGAAATTATGATGGACATTTAGGTGATGAGTTATTTTAATGAGTGAGATTCTAGATAGAAGAGATAGGTTGATTGATGTTGAGAATGGCATACATGTTTGTGATGCTCGTGGTAATTAGACCTTGTGTTCAGGTATTATGCAGGTGTGTAGGATGATACTGACTCGTATTTCATGTTCTGGGTCACACACGGTCACGCACACACACATATGGATGTATATAATCTTGTATACGTGCATGTGGATATACTCACACGCATACATACACACACACACACATACACTGTATAAAGCGGTCATGGGAAGTATTGATGTTGACGCACCCCAAAGCGAGACAGGTCATGCATTACACACACGCACATACACACACACACACACACACACACACACACACACACTCACAATACCCAACTGGAGGGGTGCTTGACAAAGAGAGAGAGAGAGAGAGAGAGAGAGAGAGAGACAGACAGACAGACAGACAGACAGACAGACAGACAGACAGACTTAACCCACTACTGTTCAGCCCATCAAACCAATATTTCAACAGCCAAAACATAAAACCTAATGAAATAGAGATAACTTTTTTTTTTTTGGAGGGGGGGGAGGAGTGAAAGTGGTTCCCATACGCTCGTCAGCTCGCTAGGGGCACTGTGAATACCGCCCACTGGATACTAAGCCTCGGTACACAGGGAGTTCATGGGACCGCACACACAGCAGAGGGAGAAAATAAATAATGTATACAGGCTGGAGAGAGAGAGAGAGAGACCCAAAATACAATTAAATACCCATCTCTATTGACTCTCACAAAACCATTTAATCAGTGAACTCCACACACATAGTCAACTACACTTGATAAATACCACCCATTAATTTACAAACTGACGTGAATCTCGTACGAATTGTGTTGCATATATAAATCACTCGGAAGGATGACTGTAGTGGAGCGTGTTACTATATCTTCTATACCCCTGTGATATATTATAGATACTTTGTCATAATTGATATATTGATAATCACTAAGTTATAATTGTATTTTGGTTTATACATTAGTTTGATGCAGTTAATATACTTCTGTTGTAGTAATTTCTTAGGTGTAGTTATTATTTCGTTATACGTGGTGGTTTAATTTTGATATAGAATTTAATGTCATCTGGTATATACAGGTACAGGATATATCAATTGTTTTATCCTTAATATAAGAGTACCATTTTTATATTAATTTGATTTGGTCGTCAAAGTGATATATGCAACGATATAGTATTTATCTTCATTTAGTTATTAATGTAGGCATTAATTCGATATATTTAATGATTTAGTCAATACTTTTATATATTAGTTAGTATAGGTATAATTTAGCTCCTCGTTTATTGAGTTATATTGTATTTTATTATCGTTAATAATCATAATTTATCGTCGTAGCTGACTGGGGTATAATTAAGGGTAATATTGAGACAGAGCTTTGACACGTGGAGGGTATTATTGTTACGGGGGGAGGGGGAGGGGTAGGGGGTGCAGGGGGAGCAAGAGGCGAGGCGCAAGGGAGAGAGAGGCAAAGGAGAGGCGGGGGGGGAGTGTTGTCGCTTTAGGATAATTGGGCAAGACGATATTAATTGCGTCTTGGTCTCTGTTCCCTTTACCTGTGTTAGTCGTAGTGTTCCCAGGCAGCTTCGTTAACGTGTACAGTCTTAAGCAGGAATTGAGCCATACGACACCTGCCTCTGTGTACCTCGTAAATATTTGGCTTGTCTGAAGCTGTCCCTCTCCCTCCCCCCACACACTCATTAGTTCATTATAAATTTATTAGCATTTTACTGAGAAATGATAAGATTTTAACACCATAATGGAACTCTTCATTATACAGAGACACGAGGTTCCGTTCTTTGTCTCTACCGTGTCCCCAAGTGTAGTGAGTTGGGGAAAATATTTACTATCACGGTCCTCTTGGGGAGTGTTGGGGAGTGTGGGGCATTAAGTAGCAGAGAGTGACTGTACGAGCGAGGTAAAGAGAGGAAGAGACATGGAGAAAAATAACATTAGGGTGATATAGATGTTTTGTGTGTGTGTGTGTGTGTGTGTGTGTGTTGTAGTAATGTAAAATGCATAATCAACTGGGTCTTACTTGCTAGTGAAGAAAATGTAAATACATATATATTCACCCCTGATAAAAAATGCATGACTCACTGAATAAGAAAAAACGATAAGAACGCCCTCACTCTCTCCCTCACTCTCTCCTTCCCTCCCTCCCTCCCTCCCTCACTCTCACCTTTGCTCCATCACTATCTCCACGAGGGATGGAACTAGAAGCCAAACTTGACTCCCTCAGACGTCACATGCTAGTCACATCGTGGTAGTGGCGCCATGATGGTATCGAGATGCATCTCAGTGTCAGGTCAGGTCTCTGGCTTACGTGGTTTGCCTTGTCGAGGAAAACAGACCCACACGCATTTTGTTTCCGCCGTGGATGAGTATTTCAACGTAAAGATACATGCGTGGACAGACAGACATACAGTTACTCGTTCACGTGGATACGGACGAACGAAACGGATTGACACACGGAAAGGTACAGTTGGGGACATTTCCGACTGGTACATGCAGCATTGTCAATCCACCCTCCATGAGGTGTGAACCCCGAGAGTATCGACTCGTGAATCCGAAGCTTCTGAGTTACTAGATGAGACGTGAGGTTCACACGGCATCCTGGGACCAGAATATTCTAGAGCAACTTGATGCTGTACATGTTCATTCATTTACATAATGCACTCGCAGATTAAATGATGTAGTACAGATGCTTTTCACTCATTAAATGTGAAGTGCACTTTGCCTATCCTACAGTGTCAGCTTGAACCAGTATAACTTGGATGGTTTACACAGTATAATTCTGCCACTTTATTTCATTATTGTGAAATCGTCAAGCAGTAAGAGACGTCAGAATAAATGTGTATAGTTAACTCCATAACCCTCTCCCATTCCTCTAGCCACCGAACACCTTCACTGTCCTCGAGTTTGACGCAGTTGACAGTATTATAACTTATATTATCGGGAAATTAAGTTCAACAACTGTCATAGCGTGTCTTATCCTCACTCACGCTACCCCATATATCGCCTTTAAATCCTATACAATAAGAGGTGAATGATCAGTATAAAGGTTCAGGAAACATAACAACCTACTGGCTTCACCTCCAGTCAGTGTTAGACATGGCGTTGTGGTGGGGGTCAATTCAAGGTCCTGTCGGCTACCAGAACAACTCGAAGACACTAATTTAAAAGTTAACCCCTTTTCTAAACTGTTTTTTCGACATAATTCAAGTGTTCTTAAATATATCTAATATCGTATCGAATTACAGCCATTTTTTCCTTCCTCAGCATCGGAATTTAATAAATCTTTTATAAACTAGTTTGTATAAAGTGTAGAGGATCGGTTTAACTTCTTTTTACGGTAAATGAATCTGGTCTATCTATCTATCTATCTATCTATCTATCTATCTATCTATCTATCTATCTATCTATCTATCTATCTATCTATCTATCTAGCTGTCGATATACTCTCTGTCTATCTAACTGTCGATCTATCTATCCGTCTGTCTATATAGCTCGACTGTCACGATCAATCCATCTTACGTGGAGTGAACAATACTTGCCGTGCAGTGTATAATGTAAAGCTGAAACAGTAACCTGGTTGTTTTATACATCTCCCACTTTATTTATCCTCAAGTGTAAGAGATGGTTAATATAGTGCTGGGCTTTATGGTGCGTGGTGTGGGTAACGTGTGGTGGTGGTGTGGGTAAAGTATGGTGGTGGTGGTGGTGTGGGTAAAGTATGGTGGTGGTGGTGGTGTGGGTAAAGTATGGTGGTGGTGGTGGTGGTGTGGGTAAAGTATGGTGGTGGTGTGGGTAAAGTGGTGGTGGGGTAAGTATGGTGGTGGTGTATGGTGGTGGTGGTGGTGTGGGTAAAGTATGGTGTGGTGGTGGTGGTGGTGTGGGTAAGTGGTGGTGGTGGTGTGTGGGTAGTGGTGGTGGTGGTGGTGTGGGTAAAGTATGGTGGTGGTGGTGGTGTGGGTAAAGTATGGTGGTGGTGGTGGTGTGGGTAAAGTATGGTGGTGGTGGTGGTGGTGTGGGTAAAGTATGGTGGTGGTGTGGGTAAAGTATGGTGGTGGTGCCTCGGATTCTAAGACAAAAGTCAATAGTCTGGCCAGCCACATTTCTGTCTAATCACCAAATTTACTTCCTGGTTACCAAATTGACTCACACGACAAGAATGAAGGTGCGCTAATTAATGTAAATGAAGGTAACGTTAATTGATTCTTTTCACCTGCTTGTGTACATGAAATGGGCAATTAATTACTGTCTAATGACGAAGAAAATTGAAAGACGTTAACCAGTAATATTGCCCTTATGATAAAGATAACAGTCTATAACAGATAATTAGTACCTATGCGTGTTTTGGTGTCAATAAATGTCATAGAAGATTATTAAGTATCACCTTTTTTTTCTTATACAAAATAATACCAAATAATAATAACAATAATAATAATAATAATAATAATAGTAGTAATAATCTCCATAAAACGTGTCGTAATTATAATAACAATAAAAAAAATAACAACATCAATATACAGTACATGATGGAGATAATAACAATACCGATGCTAATAACAGTAATAACAATAACATAGACCATTACATTATTGACTGTTATCTTTGTTATTGTGTCAGAAACAGTAGAGACCAATTTAGTAGTTCTGGGGAAGTCTAGGTTGTGTAGTCACTATTTATATTGTGTTTGTGGTGGTGGTGACTGGTGGTGGTGGTGGTGACTGGTGATAATGGTGGTGGTGGAAGTGACAATGGTGGCAGTACGTAGGTTTCATAGCGCTGCAGTTGTCAGTATTGGAAACCTATAGTTGGTTCTTGTCACGGAGGAGCAAGCATGAGAGTGTGTGTGTGTGTGTGTGTGTGTGTGTGTGTGTGTGTGTACGTGTACGTAATGGGCCAGTCTCAATTATTGTAATGGACAAGTGACTTTCTGAGGACGTTTGAGTGTTATGTCATGGATATGGTGCAGGTGGGTTAGCGTGTGTGTGTGTGTGTGTGTGTGTGTGGGTAAGGGATGTGGTGGAGGTGTATGTAAACGATAATTCACGCACACGCACACACACACACACACGCACACGCACACATTTGGCCAGACAATAACATTATAAATAAAGTTGCAAATCACTTCATATTTTCACACACATTTTTACATCTTCCTAAGGCCATAAAGTCAGGGAGAAATTTTGTAAGGAGGAAATCAACTTTACTTCACACACGCAAGTTATATATATTTTTATTTATTTTTTACTTTTTATTCATCTAATATTCCTATATGCATGACTTATGGGTTACTGATGCAAATTCAAAATGAAATTACAAGTAGGAGACGCGACTGAACTTGAAAGTGACAAATGTTCTTCACGCGTTCACTGTCAGAAATAAATCCCTCTGGTTGGTTAATTACGGTTGGGGGGATATATCTCATTGGTCCCCGAGATCATAAAACGTGCGAAGCTGATTAATGTGAGAAGAATTATGAGTTAGGTAATTATAATTTAGTTTCAAGAGGGAAAAATTAATATGTTAGGTGATGTTTACGTATTTCCAAGGTCAAATGTGACCTCATGTTGCTGGTTGATGACTGACTCAGAATTTATCCCGAAACTAATTATCATCATCTAAAATCTTAGAAGGTGAAACAACGAATAATTCCAGAATTATCAATATTGTATTAACGAATATTAATGTTTCTGATAATTTTAATGTGTGTGAAACGTCTCTTACTGTGCAGCTGACATATTGCAACCTGCAACTGATGAAGCTTCAGTAATACGATTTGGGTCCGATTCGCAGTTTAACTATTTTCCGAATGTAATATGAGAGACTTACTGTGACCCATTCCGGCCCTGTGTGACCTACTGTGACCTTCACCCTATGTGACCTACTGTGGCCTTCACCCTATGTGACCTACTGTGACCTTTACCCTATGTGACTTACTGTGACCTTTACCCTGTGTGACTTACTGTGACCTTCTCCAGCCCTATGTGACCTCCCATAATTTCCGTTTCGAAAATAGGTACACACACACACACACACACACACACATACACACACACACACACACACACCTTCATATATCAGTTGCTCTGCATTGCGTGTCTCACCTGACGTCATTACCGTATATATATCAACCAAGTATTTTTAGTCATAGGAAATGTGTGTGTATATTTTAGTCTCAGGTTGGCCGTAATGGTCGGTTAAAGGAAATTGAATAGACAGTTACAATGTGTTGTTTTCGTTTTGATTTGACATTTTACCTTTGTGTTGCAGCTGAAGAATTGGTTTACCTTTGTTGTGTTACGGTGAGGAATTGAGTTTGTTGTTGAAGCTGTAGGTGTAGTGGACCTTTGTGTTTCACTTGTAGAGTTGGTTTACATTCGAGTTAAAAAATTCACCCTCGTATTACACCTAAAAAAAATAGTTTACCTTTAGTCTATAACCGCAGAATTAGTTTACTTGTGTTTAAGGAATAGTTTACCTGTGTGTTTAACTAAAAATTGACCTTCTCTCGCTACTCAAGGTGAAGTAGTTTACCTTTGGTTTACGTTAACGCTTAATATATGTTACCTGCAGTTCGTTTACACTTTGATTCTAATGTGAAAATAAATCACATTACAAAAACTCTTTAAAATTTAGTGGCATTAATGGTTGTCTAAACAGTAAACAGAAGATGGAGAAAGAAGAAGAGGTGTAAAGAAACGAAGGGGAGAAGAGGGAGGGAGAAGACAGAAAAGGGGAGGGGAGAGGGAGAGAGAAGGCAGGAAGGGGGGAGTGGAGAGGAAGGGGAGGGAAGAATAAGATGATGGGAAGAGATGGGTGGGTGGGAAGATAATGGGAAAATACAAAGGAGAAAGACGGAATAGGGAGAGGAGAGGAAATGAAGAATGTTTGGGAGCGAGGGAGGAATTGATGATAGGGAAGAGGAGGGGAAGAGAAGAACGAGAAGATAGGGAATGGAAAAGAGGGCGACGAGGTTAAGAGACAGAGATAAAAGTGGAAATATAGGAAAAAGACAAAAATCTGAAGATTAGGGAAATGAGAAAACACCGGGAAAGAAAGAAAGATAGAAAGATAGATAGAAAATAAGAAAATATTCAGAAAAAGAAACCTGAGAAATAACAAAATCATGAGATAAAAAGAAAATGTAAAACAGAATAAAAAGAAAATGAGAAACAACGACGAACGAATTAATAGAAAATAAAAAAATAGGAAAAATATATAAATAAAAAGAAAACAATGAAAAAAAAACTATGAAGAAATACTTAACGTTTTCACTGAATTACTTAACAGTGTTCTAAGAATGAAGTGTAAAGTACTGTGATATTTCTCCCCAGCGAGCAGTAACGTCACGCCAAGTGTTTACCTCGTGTGAAAAATTACGTGATCTGTTGGTATGAATTTTTATACACGATGCATTTTCATTGTTTTTGCATGTATGTATGTATGTATGTATTTATGTATGTATGTATGTATGTATGTATGTATGTATGTATAGCTGGTTAATTAACTACTGCGTATGTGGTTTTTTTTTACATGTCTGTCTGTCTGTCTGTCTATCATCCAATCTGTCTGTCTGCCAGTCTTCCTGTAACTATAGCAAGACACTTTATCCTGGCTGGCTAAAGTACTGTCTGGGGCAGTAGGAGCAATAAGCGAAAGATTATTACGGTGTTGACGTCACGCTGAAGACCATTAGTCGAAGGGATTGCCAGATGGTAATTTTTTTTTATAGTTTTTATCCGAATTTAAAAAAACAAAAATTAAAATATTATATCAAGTTTTAGAAAATTATTGAGTAAAATGAGACTAGAGGTGACATTTAGATTATTATTTACGAGTGTTTTATTGCGTGGGTTTGGACACACTAATTTGGTTTTAGTTTTATGGCGGTGTTTTATGTGTTTTTGGGTCGTGTTTAGTTTAATGAGTGTGTGTGTGTGTGTGTGTGTGTGTGTGTGTGTGTGTGTGTGTGTGTAAAGTGAAAAACCGATGAATAAATATGGACTCAATCAATTTTCCATTATTTTTTCTTTAAACTTCTTCAAACAAATTAGTCCTGACAAACTTCTTTCTCAGATTGATGTATTGAAAGCTTTTACTCTGCCTCCTCCTCCTCCTCCTCCTCCTCCTCCTCCTCCCTGTAGTAAAGTAAAATTATGTGTAACCTTTTCCTTCAACTATATTTAAGAAACACCTAAAAAAATTAATGAATCCACTGACGATAAAAAAAAGCTAATTTATCACTCTGCTATTTTTACTTTGGTTTATGTAAATGAAGAAAAACAGAGAATTAGGACAAATAATAGATAATAAAAATGTTGATAAAGTAATAGTAATTAATAAAAATAACGAGTAATAACATACAATCATAATTTACTCCAATATACAACAGGAAAATGAGAGTTTCAACATCGACATCTTCACTGTAAACGGGAACTAAAACCTACTTAAATATCTTGACGAACATTTTTTTGGTTTACTTTTTGACCTGAGGAAATATTTACCTGGCAGTGAGGGATAAAGAATGTTATACGAGGCTTTATATTTAATTTCATATTATTAAGTTTTATTTCATTTCATTTCATAAAGTTTATATATGAAAGTTTATGGTTCTGTTCGCTCGGTTCTGTTCAGTTACGTTCATAAAACCCAGTGACCTTCCTCGTATTCCACACTCCCTCCCATTCCACACTCCCTCCCATCCCACACTCCCTCCCATCCCACACTCCCTCCCATTCCACACTCCCTCCCATCCCACACGCCCTCCCATCCCACACTTCCTCCATTCCACTCTCCCTCCCATCCCACACGCCCTCCCATCCCACACTCCCTCCCATTCCACTCTCCCTCCCATCCCACGCGCCCTCCCATCCCACACTCCCACGTGGTCTTTGATGAGTTAGTGCACAGTTTGGCCGCGAGGAGAACTTAAACGCGAAAACAAGTTATATATCACATAATGTTAAATGGAGAGTGAGGAGGAGGAGGAAGGGTGAGGGAGTATGTTGGAGAGTGAGGAAGAGGAGGAAGAATGAGGGAGTATGTTGGAGAGTGAGGAGGAGGAGGAAGGGTGAGGGAGTATGTTGGAGAGTAAGGTGGAAGAATGAGGGAGTATGTTGGAGAGTGAGGAGGAGGAGGAAGGGTGAGGGAGTATGTTGGAGAGTGAGAGAGTATGTTGGAGAGTGAGAGAGAATATATAAATAAGTAAGGAAGAAGAATTAGTGAAACATAACAACTCACATAGATCACAAAGTTGTAATTATTATTGTCCTTCATCAGAGCCTTTAACAATCTTGATAATAACCTCTCCATAACCAGCCCCAGTAACCACCCTCAGTAACCAACCATGACAAACCACCAGTGCCATAACAAACCTCCAGTGCCATGACAAGCTCTCACCTGGCAGCAGTAATCAGGGCGTTAGGGAACAGCCTCTGATTCCCACGGTTGTGTATAATAATTCCCAGGGCCATTAGGGGCGTTTGTTCAGGGTTAAGGTTAGTCTATCATGCTGGGCTTATGTCGGGGAGGGGAAGGGAGATGCTTAACGAGAGAGAGAGAGAGAGAGAGAGAGAGAGAGAGAGAGAGAGAGAGAGCAGACAATGGAGAAAGATGAAGAAAGACAGACAGACAGAGAACAAAAGCAGACAAGTATTTCCATTACATCATCACTAGAGAGGAATGAGGGTAATAATCAGCTGCTTCACTGTGACCCTGTGGCACCTCTCCTCACCTTTGATCCTCGGGTATTAATTAGGTGCTACCCCTCACAGGTAACTCTCCTCCTCTTCCTCCTCCACTTTATCCTCCAACTTCGAAACTGATGAGGTATATTGATGAACAGTTAGTTGTTTGATCTGAACTGTGTTGTGTGTTCACTAGCAGCAGTAGAGGAGTATTGTGAAGCAGTGGGAAGTATTATGAAGCAATATAAAGCACCAGGAAGTGAAGCGAACCAGCACGAACGATACAGTGAATTCGAACCCCAAATGATTACATAGTTTGGTGGTTTATGGATTCGATGGTCCGGACTTAAAGTATCAACTGAAACTCTGAATAAAGTCTCGAATCATTATTTCCCTAAGAGCGATAACTGATCCAGCGTGTTGGTGACCTGTACAAAAAACCCTGAAGAACCCTGAACCTAAAATACACAGGGAGTAGATGATATTAAAATTATTGCCCCTCATACATCTTTCTTGCCCTCTCCCTCCCTCTCAATCCCCCTTCTTCTCTCTTTTTGCCCCCAACCTCTTTCATTACAATTGCCCCATTCCCTTCCCAGATGGTTCTTCCTTTACCACTCATTCTTCATATATATATATATATATATCTCTCTCTCTCTCTCTCTCTCTCTCTCTCTCTCTCTCTCTCTCTCTCTCTCTCTCTCTCTCTCTCACACACACACACACACACACACACACCCTCCACCAATGTCCTCCATGTATGTATATAAGGGGGTATAAAAGTCTTACCAACTCAGGAAGCAAAATAGTAAGGTCTTCCCCTCACGACGCCGTAAATTCTGGCCTTACTCACGACCTGGCAATACTGTGTCTTCATATCTTGAGAGCGAAGTAAGAGATGTGGTATTATGATAAGACTGGCGTGAGATTTGTAATACCTGGATAAGATTGGGTTCAGTGGTGCTTTGTAGTGTATGTGTGTGTGTGTGTGTGTGTGTGTGTGTGTGTGGGGGGAGGGGGGGGGGTTGTAAGTAGTTTCGAATCATAATACCTTTGACGTTTTTATACCTGTTGGAGGTAATTCCAATTAAGTTAATGAGGTGTGTAGTGAGTTCAGTATAATAATTATTGTCACTTTATGATTTAATTCAGAGTTTTCAAGCGTAATATTATTTGATTTGTGTTTTTTTTGTTTTATGCATTGACGTAGTTTAATTAGATATACAGTAAGTGGGTAAGATAATTTTAGTATCTTGGTTTTCTGTTCAAATAAATAGTTTAGGTCATTTATTTTTTAAGTATTACAAAGACTGTAGTGAGAAATAAGTAATTTATTTTCTGTATTTTAGATTTGTGTTTTCTTCTAGATTAAAATTCGTTCTCTTAAGTAATGAGATGTTTAAGTGAGATTTGGTCATATTAAGTGACTTAGAATTTTGTTGTGTTCTAATGTATAATGGTGATATTTTTTTTTCCTTTTTGAAGTTGTACATTTGTCTTTCAAGTAGTTTAAACGTGATACAGCGAAGGGACGAAACAATATGAAACAGAATTGATGTTTTGTGACGCTTGTTGTGAGTTAATATATACGGGGAAAAAACACAGAGTTCAGAACACTATCGTTCATATACAGATAACAACGATATTACACTAAAACCTAACCTAACCTAACCTAAGAACAATATTGTACCGGGTAATATAATTCTTTTGGGACATATTCAATAACATTAGACCAGGTGATGCAGTAGACGTTTAAGAAATGTACCTGTGAACTTTTCTCATTAACAGGTGTATTGAATAGACAGTCTTCCCATAACCAATACAGGTGTACAGTTCAGTGACTCTGGAAATAAAAGGGGGGAGGGGTTTAGAAGTACACCTGTGAATTTAGTAGTTTATGAAATGATGTTACATGATGTTACCTGAAATCATGTGTTAGAGCGGCACCTTACCTGTTCTCCTCTTTGCAATGGTTAGTTATTTAAATACCTTTTATTTTGTTAGCGGAGCCATTGATATATCATAGAAAATGTTGACCGCAAACAAAGCCTACAGAGTGTTGGTATTCACCTTTCATCTTCGTTTCAGCTGCCTTTGTTAATGTGAAGGTAAAAACAGACGGTATGAATGAGCTACACAGAGCTGTATTTTCCCTGCTGCACAATTTTCTTCATTTCTGTTTTCTGTAATTAGTGTCAGGGGAAACTAATGGATTTTCTGTAGGTGTGCCATAAAAGTGTTTTTTCCCTACTTATTCTTTCTTATGACATTGAACATTGAAAGTTTTAATGAGAAAGATGACAAGAATGACTCTCTGCAGGGATACCATAAAGGCGTTTCTCCTATTCATTGCCTGCGGTACTGACAATGTTACGGGAAAATCGACTCTCTGTTGAGGTTCCACAAGGATGCTTCTTCATTCCCACCTCGTTTTTTTTGCCCCCCCTTCCCCCCCGATATTAATGTCACTGTTTGTTTATACTTAACTGCAAACTTTTCTCCAGACGTTTACCAGAGCTACTTCTCACAGGCGGTGTTTGTTGCCAGCAAATAGAATTAAATTTTGTTTTTCGTTGGATATGTATGTGGGGGGACAGCGTCGTGTGCGGGAACGAATGTGGCCGAATCTGAATGTGTTGTGGAATGAGCAGAAGTATTCGTAGATAATGTTATTTTTGTGTATTACCAGATATGTGAGAACGTAGATGGTCAAAGGAGAGAGAGAGAGAGAGGCAATATAATAAGAAAAGAGAAAATTCAACAGAAAATGGAAACAGGGGAAGGAAGCTGGAAATAACGAATGAGACAATCAGGCAGTCATAATGTTGGTGATGGACACATACGGCACACACACACACACACACACACACACACACACACATGTATATATGCAAGTAAATCACTGTAGGTGCGCGTGAACTAAGTATATGCTGATAACCACAAGGAAAGAAGAAAACACGAAGTTCCCAAGCGCTTTCGTGTAATTCACATCTTCAGGGGTGAGTACAGACTGTACTCACCCCTGAAGATGTGAATTACATGAAAGCGCTTGGGAAACATATATATATATATATATATATATATATATATATATATATATATATATATATATATATATATATATATATATATATATATATGTGTGTGTGTGTGTAACCAAGCTGAATATATTTTAATAGAAACTCATTGAAATGAAAAACCTCTACATTTTAATCTTATTTGGAACTAAGTATTTGATATCCTCAAACCTGGATTTCGGAAACTCGAAGCCTTTGAACCTATTGTGTTCTGACGGGGCTTGACAAGGAATCCCCTTGGGTGAAAAGTTCGCGAATGTTCCATAACATTTTGTTGTAACTCTCGTGTTTAGAAGAAATATTTCTGTGTTCTTGAGGTGGATAATTTTTGTTCTGGAAGGTTTATAAAAGCGGTTGAAATCTGTAGGCTGGAACCTGTGCCCCACTTCATGAAATATCAAACAACTGGGTAAAGTAAAGTCCATCTGGTGATAACTTTGTTGTTGTTGAAGCTTGAATACGTGACTGATAATGTTATGGGTTGTGTCCATCACCCCTCACCCTCAAGCACTAGTCACCCCTCACACCCCTCACCCTCAAGCACTAGTCACCCCTCACACCCCTCACCCTCAAGCACTAGTCACCCCTCACACCCCTCACCCTCAAGCACTAGTCACCCCTCACACCCCTCACCCTCAAGCACTAGTCACCCCACACCCTCACCTCAAGCACTAGTCACCCTCACACCCCTCACCCCTCAAGCACTAGTCACCCCTCACACCCCCCCACACTAGTCACACCTCACCTCACCTCAAGCACTAGTCACCCTCACCTCAAGCACTAGTCACCCTCACCCTCAAGCACTAGTCACCCTCACAAGCACTCACCCTCAAGCACTCACCTCCCCTCACCCTCAAGCACTAGTCACCCCTCACCTCAGCACTAGTCACCCCTCAAGCACTAGTCACCTCACTCAAGCACTAGTCACCCCCTCACACCCTCAGGCACTACTAGTCACCCCTCACACCCCTCAGGCACTAGTCACCCCTCACACCCCTCAGGCACTAGTCACCCCTCACACCCCTCACCCTCAGACACTATGACGTCAGCAGGTAGCTCCTTTGACGTCACCACGGAACACCTGAGTAAAAATTTATGGGTCCTTATACATGTGGCTAATCTTGGCCAGGTGGGCGTAACATGTAGGTGGGAGCTTTGTGATGAAGGTCAATTAACCTCTACTGGAGAAAAATGATTTCACCTTCAAAAACATTTACCTCTTCGTTAGCTTACTCGGAAAAATATTCACCAGGTCTTGTTTGTGTGAGTCTTTGGGGGGGGGGGGAGGGGGACATAAGGATTAACACCCCCAGTTTATTTCACCTTAAGATTAATCAACCTATTGCTTGCCTTACCTAATTTAACCTGAACTAATCAAGCCTAACCACCCCAGCCTTTCCTTACCTAACCTTACGCTAACCTAACCTAACCTAATCCCTCCAAGTATCTTAGGTTCTTTTAATTTAAGGTGTAACAAGCTAAGGGTGTTAATCTTCAGGTGCTTCGTTTTGTTTTCTTAAAGTGTCAATATCTTATAATTAAAAAAGTAAAACAAGTTTGATATAATCAGTGTTCTAATTTTCTTCCAGGTTGTAATAGATGTAATATTAATTCCTTGTTGTGTAGTGAACTATTTCCCCCACGCAGTCTGGACACTCTACATACTCTTTTGTCCTCTGTGAGTTTCGTCAACCTTAAGAACGTCCAAGTTATGGGTGCTACTGAAACATATCTGAACTAACAATCAGTTGTAAACAGAAAAAACTTAGAATTGAACTAGTGAAGCCAAGGAGATAGTGAAGCTAAGGAGCTATTAAATCAAGGAGCTAAAAGTACCCAAAAAGATAGTGAAGCTAAGATAGTGAAACCAAGAAACCGGTGAAGCCAAGGACCAGTGTTGACAGTGTCTTGAAGCCTTAAGTATGACTTGCGTCCACATCGCTCTGCCGTAGATCTGACCGTCTGTCTGGGATTTGTTGAAACACATGTAAAACTATTGAAACACATTAGCTGAAAGGTTCCTCCTGATCCCTCTCGCTCCCCCGTTGTCTGCAGTGTTTTTGTTGTCGCAAAACTGACTGACTGACTCGGTCAAGTTCCAGTGAACAGTGATTCGTTTATAAGTTTATGACAAAGATTAATATACTGAAGGGTGAAGGTACTCGCTGCTTGTGTAGTCTGTATCTTCTGCTGTATTGAGCTTTATTTACAAAGGCGAACTGCCGTGATCAAGCGCTCTAGAAACTGTGTGTGTTTGTGAGTGGTTCACATTATTTATCACATACGTCCTTCACGAAGAACCTTACCTTAACGCTACACGTATATCCTGTGTTAGTTTGTTCCTCTATTGAACCTAGTGATCACTTTCTTGTTCTACATAATAGTTAACTTCTAAGAAAAGTGTCTCAGGCGCGCTAGAGTCGCTGGCTGCCTGTATAAACGCCGTCTCCCTAAGAGCAACACCATTGCAAAATGGATCGCAGTCCACGACGTGATCGCTACAGCCGTCGCACCATCAGCGATCAGGGCCCACAGCAGCACCTGTGGGCCCACGGCTGGTGGAGCAAGAGGACCGTCAAGAGGACCTCAGCTCCCACAGTCAGTAACCTGGGCTGCTCCATGAGGAGAGCCGTCTTCCTCAGGACCCGACGGTCGTGGCCCGTCGAGCCTCGCTACAAGCGCAGGTGAGTACAACTCCTCTCATGGTTGTTGTTGTGTTGTTAGGTTGTGTTCTTGTACAACCTGAGGTAGATATTTCTCTCTCCTGTAGTTGTTGTTTGGACGAACATCAGGTGAGTAACTGCTTACCCTTACCCGTGTTTATGCTATGTTCTGGTACAAACATACAGGACTCCTGTAGATAGAACCAACACCAAATCTTCCTCCCTCGGCATCGCTAAAGAGCCTTTATCCAGATGACGTAAGACAAACTAATAAAACCATTAAAACGAAGAAGGATTACTACCAGAGACTAACACAGCCAGGGAGCAATCAGAGTCAGGGAGGAGTTTTACCACAGTCAACCAATCACAGCTGACGTAGTGAAAAAAAATAGCCTAAGGTTTTGTGTGGTCGTGAAAGAAAGTCTGAAAAAGGAAGATAATTGCCAACTTGTCTTCAAAACACAGTTCCAAACTTTTCCTTTTCTTTCCTCTACAACTGACGAGGGTGAGACAAGGTTTTTGCTTGAGGGGGCTTAACGCGCTTTGACTTTTATCCCTTTACGATTTGATATTCCTGAGGTTGTTTGTGAAAGTCTCTCTCTCTCTCTCTCTCTCTCTCTCTCTCTCTCTCTCTCTCTCTTGTTTTGTCTTGGGTGTTTGTTTAGTTACGAGTATTATCATCTCCTTCACATTATCCTCGTCGTCATTGTCATCGTCATCATCGTCATCGTCATTAGTCTTCAGCCTTCACTCACACACACCCAGCCTGATGACAGAACATGATGATGACTTAACAATAATGATAGTGAGTTGAGACGACCTAACTTAACCTAACCTAACCTAACCTAACCTAACCTAACCTATCCCCACTTGGCGAGTATTGTGGTAACAGCTCAACATAGTGTGGTGACCTTCTGACCCGCCACAAACCTTTCTCGCTATGGGAAGGGACGATGCCAAAGTCTACGGCTCTGATACATGATGTTTTATTACTGGCGCTGGAACCTATATTATCTGAGTTGTGGTGGTTATATTAACTCTCTCTCTCTCTCTCTCTCTCTCTCTCTCTCTCTCTCTCTCTCTCTCTCTCTCTCTCTCTCTCTCTCCTTATGACGTCTGTATTTACAACGTATGAGGTAAGGTTTTAGCGTTCATTATCGGCTAATGTAAGGATAATGAGTGAAATTATCGGTTATCAGAGCCACCAATTACGCCGTACCGAGTGTTATTGTTATTGAAGGTTCTTAATTAATGCAATTACCCAGTCCGACATCTGTGAAGGTGAGATAGGGAAGTTCTGGGTGAGGTAGGGAAGTTCTGGGTGAGGTAGGGAAGTTCTGGGTGAAGTAGGGAAGTTTTAGGCGAGGTAGGGAAGATTTGTGTGAGTGATGCAAGGAAATCAATAAAGTAATTTGTATGTGAGTCAATCATTTAGTCAGTTGTTAGTCGGAAAGTTCAGTGAGTCAGTGAGTAATTCAGTCAATAATTTAGACAATTTGTTAGTTACCCAGTCACAAAATTACTCGGTAAATTTGTCAGTCAATGTGTCAGTCAGTTAGTCAACCAGTTACTAATCAATCAGTCAGTCAGTCAGTCAGCAAGGCAGTCAGTATCTCTGCCATCTGTTACATAATCAAGTAATCAGTCACGCACTCGCTCAGTAACTCAGTCAGTCACTCATTCGCATGGTAACTCAGTCAATCAGTTAGTCAGTCAGTCAGTATCTCTGCCATCCGTCATAATCAATCAAACAGTCACTCATTCGCTCAGTCAGTCAGTCAGTCAGTCAGTCAATAAACGCAGCTAGGACGTAAATAGGATGATAAATGGATCCATGTGGCCGTATCCTTCAACCTTAAGTAAGATGGAGAACCTTGATCACTCAACCACTAACACACACAAAGTAAATTTTACACCTAAAGAAAGAAATTTAATCCGAGTTAGGATGATTTGGGTTAAACTAAGTCGATTAAACACAGATTAAGTTAGGATAGGATTGAATTAAGCAATACTAACTCTACTTACAATATTATCATTTTTATATCATCTCCAAAATTACTGATTATAGAAGATAAATTTCACGATCTGGTTCCTTGATCCTCTGAGGGACAACCAAGAGTCGCCACTAATACAAACGTTCACTCGTATCCTGTTACCTAAGGGAACCCAACCCACAACCTGTCATTTCCCCGATGATTTTATTTCCCTCCGGCCAACGAGTTATTTGAGCCTTGTGTGTGTGTGTGTGTGGAATTTAATCAAATGAAAGAGGTTGAATGAAGAGGAAAGTCAAGAGGTGTAAATAGAGACTGTAAAAAATGAAGACTTTTATATTAATTTCCTGCCTTAAGCATTGCAAATCATCATAGAAAATTAGGTTAGGTTTTGAGAAAAATTTGGGGGTATTTATTTCTTCAATATTTCATGTTATTAAGTAGCAATTTTTCTCCCAGTTTCGATGACACACACACACACACACACGCGCACACACACACACACACACACACACACACACACACACACACACACACACACACACTTACTTTCCTCTTAACTTGTGCAAATGATATGTGTCACCTGGGACGTGTTAATTACGTAGGCAGGTAACTCAGGTGTTTTCTTGGCATAGTACAGTGTCGTTATGTGGTAATTTATGTTATGTAGTATTTAGCATCATCACACCAGAAATCTACGACTTCCCATACCATTACATCTACCATGTTACACCATATCTGGACCATACTACACCATATCTGGACCATACTACACCATACCTCAACCATACTACACCATAATACACCATACCAAACCATACCTTCCTCACACCTCCATTACACAAATCCATATCTCCAGTGCAACCACACAATACCACCACCATATCAAACCACACCTCCACTACGCCAAACCACACCTACATTAACCACACCTACACTACGCCAAACCACACCTCTACTATGCCAAACCACACCTACACTACGCCAAACCACACCTCTACTACGCCAAACCACGCCCACATTAACCACACCTCCACAACACAAACTTTATCTCACCATCCAAACTTGTGAAAAACGACATAATTAATCTATCTAAACTATACAAAATAATGTTTGCTAGACGACACCAAAACAAGATGGCTTATATTCCGTAATTACACTCGACACCATACTATTTCAGTCCCTCTGTAAGCCAATCCAGTGACGGCTATTTTCCTTGAACCAAGTTTGAAAAGTGTGGCTGAAGCGGTTTATATTACCAGTTAAAAGATAAACGGTGTTAAGTTTGTTGTAAATTACTGTTGCTTTACATAGTAGCATTTTACCTCTCGTGATTTTTACATTGTTAGTCGAGGAGAGTTTCCGTGACACTACACTTTGTAACCTGAGCGTGACAGGTGGGTACAGTCTGGTGGTGTGTGTTGTTTTGTAACGGTGTGATGACTTATGGCCTGATTCTGGGTAGTTCGCAACTGTGTGGGTGTATGTATGTATGTATGTATGTAATGTATGTAATGTATGTATGTATGTATGTAACTGAAAGTGTATGTGTGTAAATGTATAGGTGTATGTATGTAACTGTGTGAGTGTATATATGTAAATGTATAGGTGTCGAGGTTCAACTAAGACTTGCTTAATGATATATGGTCTCTCGGTGTCACTAATGAAGAGGAATATGTGTATGACTCTGTGAACACGTGGAGACTGACTGACCTTAACTGTGGGTCTGAGGTGTTGGGGTCATGGTGAGGGAGGAGGTTGTATTGTTCACTCAGTTTATATCTCCTGGTGTCCTGGTGTGACGCGTCTTCGCCTCCATTAAGCTTGTATCTGTTTTCCTGTCTGAAAGCTTTTAGGGCCGTCGTCAGGTCTATGAATACCATTACTAACAGCTTGATAGCCTGACTGATTAATTAACTGACTGACTGAATGACTCCGTTGCTCACTCATTCTCTTAATGGACGAGTGAACGACCCACTAAGATAACTTTTAACTTGGTACACAGCCTAGCAGCTCACGACAACGCAGCTTAAAACTAAATATTTAATCATCTTAAAGAAAAAAACTTCTTAACGAGCATCAAGTTCATTTAAAACTTTTTGTCTCCTCAATTTAGTTATTACGTTTAGTATAATTTTATATTAAATAATCTCACTGATATATACAGTACAGCCTCGATGGTGGAGTGGCTGCAGGCTGTCTTGGTCACTCGCTGGACACAAGGTGGGATCTCTCGACTCCTCTGGTCCGGTGGCGGTGAGAAAAAAAAAAAAAACCTTGACACGTCTAATTTTACACAGGTTGATCGTCTACCAAGGGCACCACCATGTGAGGGGAAGGACGGTCTACCAAGGGCACCACCATGTGAGGGGAAGGACGGAAATTTTTACATACTACACAGTGATATAATCTGTGTTCAAAAGATTTATTGATTTTTTTTTCTCCGGCAACAGTCATCAAGATACGACCGTTCCTTCTATTCACTCGCTATCACCCATGCACGAGGCCTTTTAGAAAATTCTGTAAACCTATTTTATCAGGTTCCTCCTTTTTGTACCGCCCCGCACACCCTCTGGCCACCAGGTCCTGACAGGTAAATATGCGCCTGCACCAATCTTATCTCTCCCACCTCATCCTTTAAACTCGCCTCCAGCACCATTTATATCGCTGTCACCGGTGTTTTCCAGCCTCCTCACAACTCACACCCTCCTCACATCTCAGAGCCTCCTCACCCCTCATAGCTTCCTCACACCTCATAGCCTCCTCACATCTCATAGCCTCCTCACATCTCAGAGCCTCCTCATACCTCACAGCCTTCTCACGCATTCATACCCTCCTCACGCCTCATAACACCTCATACCCTCCTCACACCTCACAACCTCCTCACACCTCATACCCTCCTCACACCTCACAACCTCCTCACACCTCACAACCACCTCACAACCTCCTCACATCTCACAACCTCCTCACACCCCACGGACTTCAAACACCTCTGATGCTCCAAGTATTTTCAGGATTTTCTCCCGGCTCAACTGATACCCCCGCTCAACCCCCCCCCTCCTCAACCCTCCCCCATCATCCCTCAACCCCTCCCCCAATCCCGTTCCCAGGTGAATCCCAGGTGAAACATGTAAATTAATCCTGATTACCGTGCTATACACCTGCATGTCACATACCTTACATTGAACTGTGTGTCACATATGTATTGAAAACGTGCTTTGTGTCTCTCTAGTTATTTCCTACGATGTAATAGAGAATTTATTATATTGTATTGAAGTTGTTAATTTATTGGGAACACCTGCCTCGGGATACAAGAAATTAGTTGTATTTTGTTGTATTTTTTTTTAGGACAATAAGGTTTCCATGTTATAGTTGGATCACCTGAAGATAAGCCCCCCAAAAAATTATATCACTTGAAGATAAACCACCATTAGTGAGGGAGAGAAAGAGGGAGGAGAAGAAGTAAAGGAGAGGAGGAGGAGGAGAAATAACGGAGAAAAGGAAAGAAATGAATAGACACACTTAGGTTAAATTATCCCACATATAATGAATTTTTAACCAGACAGTTCACATTTTTTCACTCTTGATAGGCAAGTTTAGGGAAGAAAATCCACTGTGATGTGATTATTTACGCCAGACGAACGTTCGCCCGCCTCGTCTTCCATCAACAAGGTCGATCTCAGGGTACAAGGACTTATGATGGGAGTTGGGGGGATGGATGGTGGCGGGGGGCTACTAAGACGTCGCTTACCTGTGTACATTACCTGAACCCCACTCATGTATTTTTCTTGTCTTCCTCTCCCCCCACTCCTATATTTTCTCCTCTTACTCCTCCTACTCCTTCATCCTTCTCCTCCTCTCCTCTTACTCCATCATATTTTTCCTCCACTCCCCTCCTCTCCTCTCTCCTACCCCCCCTCCCCTCCTTTCCTCTCTCCAACCCCCTCTCCCCTACCCTCCTCTCCCCCTCCCTCCCATTCCTCCAATCTATTCCTTCTCTCTCTTTCCTCCAGTTCCCCTTCATTCTTGTTCATTTTCCCAGCCAATCCCCCTCTCTCCCTACACATGTCCCCACTCAGTACTCCATATTCTGTTCCCTTCCATTCGTCCTCCCCTTCCCCTCTCTCTCTCTCTCTTTCCCCTTCCCTCCTCCCTTCCTCCCCTCTCTACTAAACCATCCCTCCCCTCCTCCCGCACGCACGCTACCGCAGTAAATAATGATTGACCATGCTGCCGTGACCTCGCATGACCTCTCCTTACCTGGTGGTAGATGTTGGTTCAGCCCTACAGGTGATCCATCGTACCTGGCTCTCACCCTCTCTACCTGTCGACCCACATTCATACATAAGCCAATTTAGAGCCAATTTGATGCTGAAAGTGTTTATTTAGCCATAAAAGTTAAGAGACATAGATTGCACAAAATTGATATGTGTGTTATGGTTGAAAGTGGTAGTGAACCAGTTTACTTACTCTGAAAAATAGACATGACTCATAGGATTCTATTAATACTGACATGACTGAAATATTTCAAGAACTATTAAATATTCTGTTGAAATGGCACCCGATAGATACCTTCAGAATCTAACACAAACATAAGCAGTATTACCAACACCACCACACACACACCAACATGACCATCATCACAGTCAACATGGATGGTAAATAACAAAAAAAAAACACAAATGATTAAGAATTTATCATAACCTACGTCGTGTTCCTAATTGTCTAGTTTCTTGGCATTCTGGTCACATGGGAGCAAAGATGGGAGAGAGAGAGAGAGAGAGAGAGAGAGAGAGAGAGAGAGAGAGAGAGATGTAAACGTGGAAGGCGAATAAATAAAATAAAATAAGGCTCTTAGCGATTTTTTCCCTGCTACTTTTTCCCCAGGATGTTGGACCTTGAAATACTGTGGACACCTGGGTAAAAAATCACCAGGTCTTTAAAGCTGGGGCTGGTGAATGCGTGTGCTCCCAACCTCGACCATATTTTAACCCACACTGACGCCTGAGGGCTGGTGGTCTGGCAGGCTGACAGGTTGGTGCCTCAACTAACATACAGGATATCGTACTGGTCAATTTTTTTTATCCACCTTTACTTTTAATGATAACGCGAGTGAATCAGAATACTAAGAAACTCTATTTTTTATGATGGTTAGAATTTATGATTAAAACTGAGATATCATTCACTATAAAAAAAATTAATTAGTCAATGAGGAAAAATATTCACACAGCCAACGAACGTCAATGTAAATATATATATTAATAAAAATCTAAAGTTTATCAGTAAATTTCAGTGGATAGAAGATTTTAATATCCCTGTGAGGTGGAGTGTGTGTGTGCGTGCGTGCGTGCTTGCGTGTGAGTGTGGGGGTGAACGCTCAATTTGACACAATAACAAGCTCTACCGGGTCGGCCACGACTTGAACAGTCCACATGTAAATTCTTAAACCACTAACTTATAAGACTCTTAACTCGCATCATGACTATAAAACATACTAAATAATTGTTAACTTTTTCGATCTAACTATATTTCAAGACACAATATTAATACTTTTTTTCAACATTTTATACTAGTTTTTATGTGAGATATATTTATTAGTTAATTATGATGGAGAATTAATTAATCGTCGGCTTAGGATTAGGATTTGGAAGTAGATTATATTGATCCGGATTATATAATTGACCTGTTACTCTAATCATGTGTTGTTTATCTCGTAATTAGTGGGTAGTTAGTTATAGTTATGACCGGGATTTATTTTCTCATTTGATCACGATTGAATTTATTAAAGAAATATAGGAATTAATTAGTCAGTCTATGAAGCAGAATATCTAATTGAAAAAGTATTAATTATTTTTTTGACTTGTTGTGGTGCTGTTATATAAACCTTAAATCACAAGTAATTAATTTGGGTGAAATATAAATAATCATTGTCATATTAATAATTATACCCCGAAGTAATTAATTATCCAAATGATTGATATTAATTTCAAAAAATATATATATCATACTTCTTTTTCTTAACCATCTAATCTGTTATGCTAGTTCTATATATAGTAGTAATGATTGGGGGAAATTTTTTAATTAGCTGTCATAAAATTAGATACCTGTTATTACATTATTTGAGGTGAGGTCACGAGGCACCTGGTGTAAAAATAACTAAAGTGTGTGAATGTTTTTTTGTGGACAAACTGATGTGGATTTTGTCATTTCGTGTTGACTCGTGTTTTATTTTGTTTGTTTTTTGTCTTTATTAAGTTGTTTATAGTTTATCCTTTGTCTTTCATTGTCCTTCTTACATCTTTCTTTGTGTTATTGTTTTAATGTCATTCCCTCTCCGTGTTATCACCGCCCTTCTTATTCTTTTCATTTTGCTTTATTCTACTTTCATATCCCACTAGTTATTGTCTATTAATTTATTCTTTTCCCTTGTATTATCCCCACACCAGCATTATCTCTTTATCGTGATCCTGACATTATTAATTCTTCATTATTGTTCATCGGATCTTCTCAAATTCTTTCAATTTTTCCTTATTCCTCACCTCCCATTGCTACTATTGTATCTCTCTCATATCACCTTTCTTTATTTTTTTTAACTGTACGTTCATGTTTCTTAGTCTATTGTTGTCACACTTCAGATTGTTATTCAGAAACCTTGTTATTCCGGCAACGTTAACTTTATAGAGCTGCCATAACTGCTAGTGAGTCCTCTGGTTCCCCCGAGATGAGGTGTTGCCAAGTTTAAACTGAACATTGATAGTTTTAATCCTGTTTTAACACCTTACTGATGCACCTCTCTCGTGTAGTGGTTAACCTGATGACGGTGATGATGAAATTATATCTTTTAGATTGAGAAATCTGAGAACGATTCAGAGTATATTATAAATATACTCAGCTGAATCAATAAGTCTTCTGAGATTCATCGCCGCTTCAAACACTCAGTGTTCATATGTAGGCTCTTCTCCCTTATCCGTGTCTTCCTCACCAGCGGCAGAGCCTTAAATACTGCATCGTCAGGTGTTCTCAGAAAACATCTACTGTCCATCTTTGCCGTGATGTTTTAATGAAGTGTGGCGTTAGATGCTGCCTGCCTCAACCATCTTGCCTCTCTCTCGGGTCTTCATCGTCTTCTCCCATTATCATTATCAAGTTTATGGCCGCATAGCCTCCACGGGGTTTTGTTTCCCAGTGTGTTAGCCAGAGTGATGTTCCTGATGAAATATTTATACCGGCAGAAGCACTACATATTATACCGTGGCCGCAGTATTCGTTGACAATAGCCTTAATTTTGGTAATTTTGGTCGACCATTTTATGTTCTTGTTTTAGTGTACTGACAACAATATGGGCTGCCCTCTCGTGGCTGAAGATTATGGCTTCTTCTACGACCATATTGGCTGCCGTATTGTAAATATTAGATTATGAAAGTTTGTTGATACACATTTCCACAATAGTGACGCTTCTCTGTGCATATTTGAGCTACCTATTCTGGACTAAGGTAAATAAAGTAAGTCATAAGCGCCAACTCTGTCACACTCCTGTAGTAATGTCAAATACTTTTCTCAATCCACCGATAATGTTGACCACTGCTGAGTATCATCACACAAAACATTACACCTCTCTCATCAATCTAACTGACACTCCTATTTTTTTTTTGTATATTCCACACACCTTCTCGATGTGGTCTACCATATAACTATATCAACTGATAAAAGTATGATGATTAATGATACGAGATTCTCAGTTTTTCTCTAAAATTTATCTGATAGTAAAGATAAAAGCTCCGTAAATTAGTCTTCCCTCCTTGAATCAATACAGGTACTCCATTATTCACTCACCTTTAAAAGTCTTTACCTTAATTAGTATATATTTTTGGCCAAGGTCTTGTAAATGGTGAACAGCAGAGACAGTCGGAGGTAATTATATCTTTCTCTTGTGTTGCCCTTTCTTTTGGAGCGATGCAGTAAATATCTCATACAGTTCACCTGCTTCCTGTTCACTTTACCACCTTGATACCTCATCTGCTAGTCTCCTATGTCCTTACCTGAAGAGTTCATCTGTACTTGAGGTCATTCGCTGTTCTCCACACTTTATATCTCGCTGGGGGGTAGCCTTTTTATCGGTCATGTTCCTCCATTTTCTTAAGGTGTTTAAAATTAGTTTCCTCTTTCTCTTACTGCTTATTCGCTTATATTAGTGTACCATGTACTCCTCCTTCCTCTCCTCCTCCTTCTGTCTACCTCCTCCTCCTCCTCCTCCTCATTCTCATCCTATTTCATTATCGTCTTTAGTTTTTTGTCACCTGTGCGTAATTAAAGGGCGCGTTACCAGGTGAGGCTTATTGTTATTAGAGTTACGTTTGAAGGACATTGTTACTAATACTGAAAACTGCTCTGTGTTCTTCTCTGCCCCTCTGAAGTCATACCCTCTGAAGTCATGCCCCATCTATCCCCCTGAAGTCATGCCCCCCCCTGCCTCTCTGAAGTCATGCCCCATCTGCCCCTCTGAAGCCACAAGCCCTTCTTTGATTAATGGTCGACACCTCATAGACCCTCAGCGGTGATAAATTTTGTTAACAGTCTTCCCACATGGTGAAATCCGTGTACCCTTCTCACCATCTGTAGTGAAAATTATTATGTCACCGTCTGTCATCTGTTGATCTGTACACAACCTCCTCGACCTCTACTTCTGTATTGTTAACTCTGTGTTCATGAGGAGAATTTTTCCCAATAGTCGTTTCTACATGAAGTAAACATTTGCCTGTAATTATGTCTCGTGTATGCAGTAAGGAAGTCATTTTTTCCTAACTGATCATTTCCATAAATACAATCTTCAGTAGCTGTCTTAAAGTTTCCCTGACGATTGTATTTAAAGTTGTTTAGATTGTTAGCTTGAGCAGCCCCCCCCCCCCCCACGAAGCCATATATACAGTTGTGTGTGTGTGTCAGTCAGTCAGTCACTTGCATGTGTTGTGGTAAGCTGGAGGTGCCATCAACAAACGGTAGCGAGGAGACAGGCACTGTTCGTTGTAGAAACAGTGGTTGGTGTTGCATCCACTTCTTTCTCTTTTTCCATTTGCTTCGTTTCTTCTGATATGGACAGAGAAAGACGTACGTGTGTGTGTGTGGATATGTATGTGACCTATGTGTGCGTGTGCGTGTAAGAATATAACGTATGTGTAATATAAGACGCTGAACACTGGTACTACAAAATAACAACACCTATTGATCGTATCTCCATTTATAAAACCAGTTCAATAAATGTTTTCTCGTACGAATGGCCCTGACGACACTCAGTCACAGAGACACACCCATACTAAAAGGAGAGTTCTATGTCTATTGTCTTTCCCCTACCTCGAGTTTTGCTTTGGGTGGATTAAAACTAACAAGACCTCAAGGAAGGGTGAGGGAGATGGGCAGGGGAGAGTGATGTGAGAAGAGTGGAGGAAGAGACAGTGAACAGACGATAAACAGGAACACACACACACACACACACACACACACACACACACACACACACACACGTTTCTCATAGGACTCGGAGCCCATTAAGAGTAGGATCTATTAGTTTTGGGGCCCATTAGACCAATCACCTTAACGTACAGTATTGTCGTGTGTAGTGGCACATTTTTCACAGGTAACTTAGTAAGGCTTCGTGTTTTTGTGTGTGTGTATTGTACAGCCGAAACTTGTTATTACACAGGACGAAAAACAAACGTGTGTGTGTGTGTGTGTGTGTGTGTGTGTGTGTGTGTGTGTGTGTGTCTGTGTACTTCAGTATGTGTTTTATCTTCGAGTGTATGTGTATTTGCGTAGGTATGCATGTATATATGTATATATGCATACTGTCGGCGTCCAATTTGCATCAAGACTATAACAGCAGTAATTACAGCATGAATAAACATGGAAACAGACAAAGTACAGTAAAGTAGAAACACCAGAGACACAAGAATAACTAAGATAACCCCCCATAAAAGAAAACGAGAGAATGTAAACAAACTGGATGATAAACACGACATAGCAATCACTTGATAAAACTAAGAGAAATATCATTTTTTTCTTAATATTATTCAATGTTTATGTCAGCTTATTCCCATCTTCATAAAGACGGTCTGAGAGTTAGTGATAATTTTTGAGAGAGATCTTGAAGAGAAGTGGATAGGAGAAGGTTAGGAAGGATAAGGTAAATTAGAGGAAATATTGACAACTGAATGTGACAGAGAAGAGATAAAAATGAGGAAGGGGGGTAATAAAAGAGAGAGAAAAAGGAGAGAAAGAGAAGAACAGAGAGAAAGATAGGAAAGAGGTAAAGAAAGGGAGAGAGAAAACCAAGATAAATATCATATGAAGAAAAGTTTTAACGACGACATGAAGAAAAAACATAATAAATGATGTGAAATAGAGAGAATGATGTTCACAGGGAGGACTCAATAATAGAGATAAATGAGGGAAGAGTGACAGACAAAAAGAAACTGGAAATGATACCGAGTTAACACTATATATACCTAAGAATTCCAATTACATAATAGTCATAAATTCCCTAACTACCATCATCCCATCCCATCCCATCCCATCCCATCCCATCCCATCCCACAATTACCATTAGTTTGTAAAATTAAAAAGGAAAAAATACGTTTGAAATGTGAGATATTTTCTATATATTTTTTTTTAGGGGAGGATACGTGAGAATTCTTTTAAGACGGAGGTAATTGAGAGAGAGAGAGAGAGAGAGAGAGAGAGAGAGAGAGAGAGAGCATCAATTTACCTTTCCCCTCACCTGTCATATTTCATTAATCAATATGCATGGAACTACGGCCAGGTGTGATGTAGTCTGGATGTGAGTTGAGATGACACGTTTGTTGTGATGTGATGTGAAGTGATGTGAAGTGATGTGAGGAAGAGGGTGAGAGCAAAAAATAAATATATTAAAGAAAGAAAAAGACAGACAGATTGGTGTGGAGGGAGAGTAAATATATTAAAGAAAGAAAAAGACAGACAGATTGGTGTGGAGGGAGAGGAAAGGGGGGGGGGGAAGGATGGTTGGAAGGGAGCGGAGGGAGAGGTTCTGTATATAGCTCTGTACCTTACGTTAATCATAACCCGGAAAAAGACAGACAGACAGGTAGACAGACACACAGACAGACAGACAGACGGCCAGACTGACAGAGCAGAGATAATAAACGAAAACATAAACAAAGGCGTCACTCACCCCTTCAAGGAGTAACTCACCATTCTAAGGCGTCACTCATCCCTTCAAGGAGTAACTCACCATTCCAAGGCGTAACTCACCACTTTAAGACATAACTCATAACCTCAAGGAGTAACTCATAACCTCAAGACGTAACTCAATTCTTCAAGGAGTAACTCATAACCACAAGACGTCACTCACCTTATGTCTCAACCCTCACCCCGCGGCGTTATTACTTGTTTCCATGGCTACTGGTGACCTCCCTGCGTCCCTTCCAACCTCCCTCCCTCCCTTCCTCCTCTTTCCTCTCTACTCCCCATTCCCCTTTTACTCCTCATTTCCTCTTCCTCTCCATCTTCCTACATCTTCTTCGTCCTCCTCCTCTTCCTCTTCCTCTTCCTCCCTCACGTCAATTCAACAGAGGCGTCGACCTCATTATTCTGAACCTGATGATGATAATGAGTAACACGGTAATACCTACACACACACACACACACACACACTTGCATACATACACACACACACACACACACTTGCATACACACACACACACACACACACACACACACACTTGCATACATACACACACACACATACACTTGCATACATACATACATACATACATACATACATACATACATACATGCATACTGTGTAGCATTGAGACCCAGAGAGAGTTGAACAGATTTGTAACCATGGTAATGTCTGGAAGGAAGGAAGGGGGGGGGCAATGAGGTAGGTATATGAGGCGGAAGAGAGAGAGAGAGAGAGAGGGAAGAGACAACGTAGATAAAAGGGAGAGAAAAGGAGAAGTGGTAGAGGGGATGGGATGGGAAGGGAACATGGTAGAAGAGAAGGATGGAAGAAGAATAGATAGAAAGTGAGAATGAAGGAAGGAAAAGGGAAACAAATAATAAATAGTGAACGAGGTAAACGGGATAGAGGTTAGGTAAGGTGGGCGAGAAGGAGGAAGGAAAGGAGGAATAGGGAGTGGAGCAAGAAGAAAGGAAGATAAATTTTGCAAGTCTAGTCTCCATGGTAACTGGTGATCACGTGTCAAATCTGGCGGTTCCTGGAGTGATTTCGAGACGATTTATTTCCCTCATATTTTTTTTCCAGTCAGTCTCTCCCTCCAACCACACACAGTCCCCGTTTTCTATAATGTCTCAAACTATTGTTTTTTCTTTTTTACGACTCAAGGAATGACATGTACCTGGTCCTGGCGCTGGTGACTTTGAAATCCTACTTAAATATTGACTCCAAGCTTTTGTGTGTGTGTGTGTGTGTGTAATAATAATAATAATAATAATAATAATAATAATAATAATAATAATAATAATAATAATTAACGGTTTATTGACAAAGTCGGCATCCCGAAGGCTGAAAATATACATGAGACAAGAATGACTTATTACATACAAAGACATGGGGTGGGTGGGTTTTTTAACAAAAGCTTTCATTACTAAAAGAAGAAGGAACAATGATTGAACATACAAATTATTATAGTTTACAGTTGATGGCCCGGGCGTGGGCGAAATAGGTAAACACTGGTTCGGAAACAGAGTAGTGGATGAATGGAAGTTACCAAATATCATCATTAACTCGAATACGCTGGATAGCTTCAAACATAGGTTGGATGTTCATATGAGCAATAGGGGTTGGGTGTAAACGGGACTGCCCAGTATGGGCCAATAGGCCCGCTGCAGTTTCCTCCATTCTTATGTTCTTATGGTCAAGGAGACACCAGGTGGTGAGGTGTTCACGTGGGGGCCCGGACAAAAGCCCCCTCGGACAAAAGCCCCTCAGTAAAAGTGCAAAATAGGACAGAAGCCTCCTGTTTTTATGTTAAAGAGAGGGACATTAGAAATATTAAAAATATATAGATTTAAATACGAAATTATCAAAATTTAAATAACTAGAATATTATAACCCTTTCAATTTTGATAACAAACATTATTAAATAAATAGAAAAAAAAGACGACATATTTTACCTTCATGTTCATTCGGTATTTACTGGGGTGACCCTAGGGCCCAGTGAGGTCACTGAATGTCAGGGGAGTAATTACCCCAGTAGACAAAACATACGTCATTGCAGATTTAATAAACATTCCTTGTATTCTCCTTTATAACTGTAACAGAATTCCCGAAGGTTGGGTTAGGTTAAGTTAGAAAGTGTTCATAAACTGTAAAAAAATAAAATAATAATTTTAAAAATTCTTATTATTTCTCCTGGGGGACTTTTGTCCTAGGGGGCTTTTGTCCAAGGGGTCTTTTGTCCTAGGGGTCTTTTGTCCTACACTCGTTCACGTGGTGTAGTAACTCGTCCTCGGGTGATGATATGAGGGACCTCACGTGGTCATGGAGACATCGGGTGATGTGATGTTCACGTGGTGTAGATCCACAATGAAAACGTGGATAAGATAAATCTTGATAAAATCACACAGGAAAAGGGGAAACAATGGAGCACCTTTTCTTTCGTCTTTATTTAAGACATCTTAAGAGGCCACTGAATTACAAGGTCCGAGAGAGGCTTAAGTACACAGGGTGACCTTACTAAACCTGAGGTCAGATCATAAACATGAGTCACTAATCCGCACACCAACACCACCACAAACACAAAAGGAACTTAAAAGAAAGGGCGACATAACTAGTCGTCAAGGGGGATGTAGTGTGTGTGTGTGTGTGTGTGTGTGTGTGTGTGTGTGTGTGTGTGTGTGTGTGATGTAAGATTAACTGTGGACGATGATAAAAGACCTTGTTTATTATACCTAAATACATTGAAAATAACAACTATAATTTTCCTCTTTTTTTTATAGGTGAGGTGTTGGTGTGTTATTGTCATCATCTATACTGGAGGGATATTAAAGGTACGTACGTAAGGTCGTCAAATGCAGGAATAAATAAATATAAGTAATTGATGAAGGTACACGTGGGTTTGTTGACATTCTCGGGTAACAGTTGCCAGTTAGGGACTTTTTAACATGTATCGAGAGTTTCATGTGTGTGTGTGTGTGTTATTCTAGTCATATCCTCTGTTATTTATCATCTTGTTTATTTAATTAATCATTACTTTATTTATTTATTTTATTATTTATTTGTTTATTCTGGTATTTATTATTTTATTCATTTATTAATTATTGATCTAAATTCAACATAATTTCCTCAGGTGTTAAGAGAAGGTAGAATCTCAATGTTATTCTCCCAGTGTTACCGTAAGACCCTTTAAGAAATTGTATCCTGGCTTTCTTCCCTATTGCTAATATGTGCCAGCCATCTCTACAGTGCCAATATTACATTAGTGCCATATTGAATCCTCCTCAGTGCCAGACGATGCCAATTTTACCTAACATGAAAAGTGAGATATTAAGCTGGTGATGATATTGCAGTTTTTATTCTTCTTCTTATTCTTTATCATTTGTTTACTTCTTCCTCCTTTCTTATTTAATTCTAATCTTATTATTCGTTTTATTTTATGCTTCTTTCTTTCTTTCTTTCTTCTATATACTGTCCTATTGTGTCGTATATCTGTCTCTTCCTACGTCAATTTCCATTATTCTTTCCATCTTCTTTCTTCCTTTATTAGATGTTATTATCACCCTCTTCGTCATGTCCCTGCTTTATTATCCATTCTTGCTATTCCCTCTGTTTGGTATTTGTTATTTAGAACATAAGAACATAAGAAAATAAGGAGTCTGCAACAGGCCGGTTGGCCTGTGCATGGCAGCTCCTGTCGAGAGTTACACTCACTCTCTCTCATCCATGAATCTATCTAGCCTCCTTTTAAAACTTTCCAGAGTTCCCGCACTTACTACAAAGTTGCTAAGCTTGTTCCACTCGTCCACCACCCTATTTGTGAACCAGTCTCTTCCTATCTCCCTCCTAAACCTAAACTTATCCAACTTGAATCCGTTGCTCCGAGTCCTATCCTGCTCGAATATTATAAGAACTTTATCTATATCCCCTTTATTGATTCCTTTCACCCACTTAAATACTTCTATCATATCTCCCCGCACTCTTCGTCTTTCTAGGGAATGCAAGTTAAGTTTCTTTAACCTATCCTGATATGGAAGGTTTCTAAGTCCCGGAATCATTTTTGTCATTCTTCGCTGCACCGACTCTAGTTAATTTATATCCATTCTATAATAGGGGCACCAGAACTGAACCGCATAATCGAGGTGCGGCCTGACTAGCGCAAGATATAGTTGCAATAAGACCTCTGCACTCTTGTTACTTACACTTCTAGATATAAAACCCAATACTGTGTTTTGCCTTATTTCGAACATTAACGCACTGTTTTCTAGGCCGTAGGTCCGGGCTAAGTACCCCTAGGTCTCTTTCACAAGTCGACTTTCTAGGTTGATGTTGTTAAGGCTGTATACAGTAAGTATTTGTTCTTCCAATATATGAAGTACGCTGCACTTGCTGGTGTTGAATTTCATTTGCCATTTTTCAGATCACCCCTGCAGTTTATTTAGATCCTCCTGTAATGCATTTGCATCCTGCCCTGAATTAATTTGCCGCCCTATTTTGGTGTCATCCGCAAACTTGCTTTTGTCACTGCTGATCCCAGTATCTAAATCGTTTATGTAGATTATGAACAAGAGTGGGCCTAGTACTGACCCCTGGGGAACCCCACTGGTTACACGGCCCCACTCAGCTTTAACACCATCTACGCTGACCCTCTGCGTTCTGTCGGTGAGCCATGATTTTATCCAATTTAAAACTTCCCCTCGATACCATGAGCCTTAATTTTTCTCAGAAGCCTCTGATGCGGTACTCTGTCAAATGCTTTGCTAAAGTCTAAGTAAATAACTATTCCTTCTATCCTATCGTCCTATCCACCTCCTACACCACCCACCCACCATAACACAACACCAACTAACCCACCCACAGCTATCCATCCATCCACTCCAATCCACCCACCTACCCAAATCTACCAACCCACCCACCCACCCACCCACCCACCCTCCGTCAATCATTCACTTCCTGAAAGCTATTTTACAAATTAATTTTATTCCATCAACACGTAATAAAAAAATAAAATATTGACAATTTTAAATCATGATATAATCTATAAATTGTAATTGAATTTTAATATTAAATTTAATATATAAAACTAATGGATGATTTTAATCTATAATACAGTAGATAAAACTAAATTCCTTGATGTCGCTATATAATACAATTTTTCTGGGGTAATTTATTGATATTTGTTTGTTTGTTTGTCTTTGATGCATTAAATGGTATGTGTAGTTGTTGTTGGTGTGGTCGTTAATGGCGGACAACCTCTATCTATTTATCTATTAAAATCTCTCTCTGCCTCTCTGTCATCAGTCTGTCTACTTATCTGTCTATTCATTCGCCCACCTATCTATTTTTGCCTGTCTAACACTATTAGCTTACTATACCTGTAAAACACAGGTATTGCAATTACCTGGTTAATGAGTTATCAATCAGGTGGGACATCAACAGGTAATAGAAACAGGGTAAGTTGTTAAATTAGTTAATGAGCTCGCTAATTATTACCAGTATTATCCTAATTAGCGTCCCAGGTGAGTCATGTAACGCATTAAGAGGATGGACAAAAAAAAACGATACACGCGGACAGAGACAAATAGACGGTGGACACATACGACGGTGGACACATAAGACGGTGGACACTTAAACGGTGGACACTTAAACGGTGGACACTTAAACGGTGGAAACACAAGACGGTGGACACATAAGACGGTGGACACTTAAACGGTGGAAACACAAGACGGTGGACACTTAAACGGTGAACACATAAGACGGTGGAAACACAAGACGGTGGATACATAAGACGGTGGACACATAAGACGGTGGATACATAAGACGGTGGACACATACGACGGTGGAAACACAAGACGGTGGACACTTAAACGGTGAACACATAAGACGGTGGAAACACAAGACGGTGGATACATAAGACGGTGGACACATAAGACGGTGGATACATAAGACGGTGGACACATACGACGGTGGAAACACAAGACGGTGAACACATAAACGGTGGTCACATAAGACGGTGGACACATAAACAGTGGACATTGGGAGAAGATTTTGAAGTGTAGAGGGAGAAGAATTTTTGAAGCATCGAAAAATTGGAAATACAAAACCATGAATCAAAGAGCGAGAATACTAACAAATTACACACGTCACAGCACAAATAAATAAATAAATAAATAAATAAATAAATAAACAAACAAACTATTGCGCCGTTGAAATACAAGACTACCATATCACAAGACTGACAAACTCATAGAAGCTAGATATTGTTGTAGGAAGTCACCCCTAAACTTATCTAAACTTCAGCTATACGTGATATCCGGTCCAGCTGACACTGCAATTTCGTGATGTGTTGACAGTATAAGCATTTCTCTGGGGAAGATGATGTATGACGTCTGATGTGTATTGTGTATATATTATTTTTTGGGGGGGAGGGGGGTGTGTATGATAAACAAGAGAGAATGAAAACAGTGTGATATTGCTTCTAGATGCCATTTATACTGTGTTTGTCTGTCTGTCTGTGGGAAGTTAGCGAAGAGGTAGAGAGGGAGGAATGGGGAATGGAGAGAGGATAAAAGGAAGGAAATAATAAATGAAGGAAAGAGAGAGAGAGAGAGAGAGAGAGATAGTAGGTAAACAGACAAGGTAGATGACTAAGTAACTAAGATAATTAGGTCAGCAGATACGGTAACTAGGTAAGCAGGTAAATTAACCAGGTAAGAGCACAAATTAACCAGGTAAATTAGCCAAGTAAGCGCACAAATCAACCAGGTAGCAGGTAAATTAACCAGGTATGCACACAAATTAACCAGGTAAGCAGGTAAATTAGCCAGGTAAGCAGGTAAACAAACAAGTAAGGTCACTAGACAAGAGGAGGAGCCACCACGCCCCCCTGTTGTCACGGTAACACCTCATAACGCTTTACGCTTAATTAACCTAAAAGTGTTTCCTGAGGGCCTTTGTCGACTCGAGTTTTCTGACACACTTACAATGTCTACTTTATATAAATAGAGGTGTTTTGACGCCATATATCGCGGAGGATCCTTGTTGAAGTCGCCCAGTTTACAGTGTGATATTCTTTTAATGTTAGGTTATGTGAGGTTAGGTATTGGTTAGGTTAGGTTAGGTGTCGCTGTTAAAAATTCGTTCCTTTTTTTTCCATTGAGGGGATTTTTTTCTTAGATCTTTCCTATTTTCTTATCTATCCATCAATCTATCTATCTATCTATCTGCCTCTGTCTGTCTGTCTGTCTCACCTATTTATCTATCCGTCTATATATTTACTTCCAAATTTCTCTGTCTCTATGTCCGTTTTTCTGTCCGTGTACTTAGCTGTTTTATCTCTGTTTGTCATCTTTCCTAATCCAAACTCCTAGCGGGATAAGACTAATGGTGTACGTGGCGCCCGAGGCAAGAGAGAGAGAGAGAGAGAGAGAGAGAGAGAGAGAGAGAGAGAGAGAGGTTTGTCTGTTGTCTGCCGTTTATTGTCTGTTTACTGGCCGTCTGTATGTTGTCTGCTGTCTGCCCTCTTTTGTCTGGTGTATGTTGTTTTCTGTCTGCTGGCTGTTGGCTGTTTTCTGTTGTCTACGACCCACTGTTGTGATACATGACTGGGATGGACTAGGGATTCTATTAGTAAATTTTATAAACTATTACAATCAGGAGTTAAAAAGTGAATCTCCTTATCCAGAAAATTACAATATGTAGTGAATATAGGTATTACCTTTATCAATTAAGGGCAATAACCTAGATGGGATTTAGGGTTAGGGTGTACCTTAACCTAGGGTCACTGACTATTACATGTAAAAGTTAGGGACATTGATTTGTTTGACTTTTAAGGGCTTTAGGTTAACCCCAAGGGAGGAAGGGGACGGTTCTGGTATCATTTATCACCTGGTATAAACAACACGGTGTGGCATGTCAAGATGGCTGAAAGTTCTTCATCTCACTTTCCCTCGAGATGGATGGATTGTACGTGTGTGTGTGTGAGTGAGTGAGTGAGTGAGTGTGTGTGTGTGTGTGTGTGTGTGTGTGTGTAGTTGTAGTAGTATGTGTGTCTGTGTGTGTGTGTAGTTGTAGTAGTATGTGTGTGTGTGTGCGTTAATGCGTGTGTATAGATAAATCGTCATTCATTTCAAAGTAAAACAATTTCTACATTATTTTTTTTGTCCTTCATAAACAAACTCAAACACTCCAACTGCACAAAAAATTCTATCGGGAACCCTCAATAATACAGCCGTCATTATCACTACTGTAGTCATTCAGTGCTGGGACAATACCCGTCACTATATCGCATGTTGTATTGATTGATGCCTCTTCATGTTTTGCTAGAGGTATATGGTTCTGAATATGAATTAAGTAGAAGCCTTGTGTTGGTATAATTTTTTATTTCCTGGGCTTAATGTGTGTGTGTGTGTGTGTGTGTGTGTGTGTGTGTGTGTGTGTGTGTGTGTGTGTGTGAGGGGTGTTTTCCTCGAGACCAAAATTAATAATATCATATGAAAACTAACCTCAAATTCCTCTCACCAAAAAAAAAAAAAATCCCAACTTATATTAAATTCTTTCTTAATTACTTACAAACACAAAATAGGTGACTAATTGTACACGGAGCGAAAAGTAACGTAGATTGAAATTTCATACAACCTCAGTGGGCAATTAATCACAGGTAGGAAGTTCACAGTGAAAGAGAAGGAAAGAAAGTGGATTTATAAACTCGAGAAGAGAAAGGAGGAGGCGAGGTGAAAGCATTCTGTGGGGTAATAGTTCTGAATACTTTGTGAAGGGATGTGGGGAAAAAATCTACCTTTGATATGACTAAAGATGTTTATTAATTTTTTTTCTACCTTTGTATATATAGTTCATGTCATTAAAGACCTCCTGCCTCACCTCACCTCACCTCACCTCACCTTTGTATATAGTTCACGTCACTTTGGTATAGTTCAGGTAACCCATTTATGCCTATCTCTTATCATGACCTTTGACCCATTCTACCTGTGAGCATGACCTTTAACTCTTTCTATCTGTGAACATGATGTCTGACCCACTCTACCTGTGACCCTGACCACTGACTCATTCTACCTGTGACTCTGACCACTGACCCTTTTACCTGTGACCATGACCTTCCACCTCTGACCTTAGGGTGGAGTATAGCCGACTTACCTGACACGTCGTCCAGAAAGAAGACATATTTATGCAAAGTTAGTGTCAAATTATCCCCCTCCGGTGCTCAAGTTATAGGACGGGCCACGGAAAGTTAAACGGACAGACTGACGGACGTACTGACACCGCCCTACCTAGAGAGAGAGAGAGGAAGTGAGTTAGAGAGAGAGAGAGAGAGAGAAAGATTGAGGGATAAAGAACGAGAGAGAGAAAGATTGAGGGATAAAGAGCGAGAGAGAGAGAAAGACAGAGACAGGTAGATAAACAAGGAGCCAAGTGAGACAGACAGAGAGGGTGATTAAGAGAAGACAAATGAGATAGAGACAAAGAAAAACGAGAGAGAGAGAGAGAGAGAGAGAGAGAGAGAGAGAGAGAGAGAGAGAGAGAGAGAGAGGTTGACGGCCGCTTACATCTCACCCTCCACACATTCTCTGAACCCATAAATTCGGGTGTTTACAATACATCGCCGGCCGAGTAATGGGTATTGGCATGAGCCCCGACAATGAGCTCATTCTCTTGTTTGTCTGCGTCATGGTTCACCCAGTTAGTTAACGACCATGTGTGTGTGTGTGTGTGTCGGTAATGATGGTAATGGTGGGTGGTGATGGTGATGGGTGTTAGTGGTGATTGTGGTGATGGGTGTTAGTGGTGATTGTCGTGGGTGTTGTTGTTGGTGGTGGGTGGTGGTGTTAGTGGTGATTGTAGTGGGTGTTGTGGGTGGTGGTGGTGATAGTGGGTGTTTGTTTGTGATGGTGGTGTTAGTGATGATGATGATGATGATGGTTATGATGATAATTATTAGAGGATATTGATGCTAGTTAATTATGAGTATAAAAAGGCTCCTCCATCATATAAATAAACCGCTAATCTCACCTGCCTACAGGAGTTATGTGCCAGTCCTGTTCACTTCACATATCTAGACATACATACGATCACGATAAACACACTATGATATAAGTTACCCCTATAAATGGCTTAACAGGTAGATATTTACTAGGCAATCATACGACATTATTCCCGCCCCCCTTAGTCCTGTATCGAATTTTCCATCTTCAGAAATATGACAACTTGTTAAAAATCAACGTCAGGAGAGTTCATTTATTTAGCTATTCCAAGAGACACGACTAACCTAACCTAACCCAACCTAACCTAACCTAACCTAACCTAACCTAACCTAACCTAACCCAACCACATTCATCCCTGTATGCAATGGGGTTTAACCTGTAACTCACAACAAAAGACACTTATCCTCTCAAGTAAATAGATAGACTTTTGACTTAAAGAACTCAAGCGTCTTTGCTGTCTTATGAACTTATGCTTTCACTTATTCAGGACGGTGTACGCCTTTAAACAATACACCCGCTTCCCTCTCTCGCACAAAACGACTAACTTAACACACACACACACTCACTCACACACACACACTCACACACACACACACTCACACACACACACACACACACACACACTCACCAGGATAACACACTACAACAGGATACATTATTCAGTCCTTACAAATTAGCATAAGCAAGAATAGCCCCATTGAAACACAAGCTTTATATTATTAATCTTATTTGCATACTCAACTGAAATTCAAGTAGCTAAGAGTATGCGGTCAGCGAGTTCGTTATGTCATAATATTTTCGTGGTCGGTCGCTGCTGAGGGAAATTCTGGGTTCGTGGTTGAATAAGGAACATTATCCACTGTTGTTTAATTGTACAGGTGAAAGAGTTTTAATTCGTTTTCTCTCTGTTTATATTTCTCTTCTATTTTCGTTTTGTCTTTTCTCGTGTTTTTGTTTTTCAATTTTGTGTATTTGTTTTATTTCTCGTGTTTTTGTTTTTCAATTTTGTGTATTTGTTTTATTTCTTGTGTTTTTGTTTTTGTTTTTTGCATCTTTCATTATTTTTTCTCTCATTTTGACAAACTTATTTTCTCAATATAGTAAGCAATTTTTCACCTTGACTTCAACAATTTTTCTTTCTTAAACAAAATCTTTTAAATATAACAAAAATTTTCTTAATTTAATAACTTTCTTTCTCAGTTAAAGACTTTCTTAATTTATTACACTTTCTTTTTCAATTTGATAAACTCTTTCAATTTACAAACGTTCTTTCTTCATAAACAAATTTTCTTTCTCACTTTAACAAACTTTCTTCGGAGGTGTGTGGGTGTGAGGTGGGTGGGTGGTGGGTGATGGGTGTGAGGTGGGTGGGTGATGGGTGATGAGTGTGAGGTGGGTGGGTGATGGGTGATGAGTGTGAGGTGGGTGGGTGATGGGTGATGAGTGTGAGGTGGGTGGGTGATGGGTGATGAGTGTGAAGTGGGTGGGTAATGGGTGAGAGGTGAATGGGAAATAAATGTGAAATGATTGAGTGAGAGACAGGAAAAAGATGAGAGGTACGGTATATGAAACACAGATAGAAATAAGATAACTGGGAGATATTTAAGAAGAGGAAAGAAATAAGGAAATAGAGAAAGAAAAAAAGATGGGAGATAGATTGAGAGATACGTATATGGAATAGGAGATAACAAAATAAGTGAGAGATACATTGAGAACAGGTGAGAGATAATCAATCATATTTACGACATTTATGAGAATAAAAAAAATATTCCTAAACATAATTTTTTTTTTGTTATCGGGAAGAAAATGGATAGAGGTTTAGGTAGATATCGGGGAGCCCTGTATCCGATATTTCTAAAGGGGGGAGGGGGAAGGAGGAGGGGCAGGGGGGAGGGAATGGAAAGAGGGGGAGGGGAGAGGGAGGAGGGGGGGGGGGGAGGAATGGAAAGAGGGGGATGAGGGAGAAGGGAGGAAGGGGGCGAATGCAGTGAAAAATATGAAAGGATCATTGAAGTATTGGATCTTCATAGGTGTGTCAGGTGTGTAAGGATTCTAAGGGAGATTTATAACAGGTGTGCCAACAGGTATATAGGTAATGATGGTTTAATATGAAAGTTTTGTTGAAGAGAATTATTTTCGCTGACAGGTGGGAGTTTCTTGGTAATGTGTTGAGGTAATTTGATGGATAATAAGGAAGGTGTTGGCAGTGAGGAGGGAAGCTGGATAATAGTAGTAGGACACTTATCCATATCCAATTAATTGTTCCTTATACTATAGAAACGAGATGGATAGATAATGTGTTGTAACAGGAAGTGTGATGGAAGAGAAGGAGACAGAAAGATAGACTAACAGACATACATACAGGTAGAGAGAGAGAGAGAGAGAGAGAGAGAGAGAGAGAGAGAGAGAGAGAGAGAGATTTCACAACAGAAGAAGAATACAGCAAAAGAGGGAGAGAGGGGAGGATGACGGGAGGAAGAGGTATAAATAACGATGATATAGGATCTTTCAATAAAAAAGATAAATGTAGCAACAGCGAATAGGGAGAGATGAAGAGGGGAGAGGTGTCAGGAAGGGAGGGAACAAGGTGGGTGAGTCAGTAAGGAATGTTGGCAGCCATTCCTGGCGCGTCACAATCAGTGGCTGTTGAGATCTGCGATTTTAATTGTAGTGTCTGTCTGTCTGTCTGTCTGTGTGATCTCTCTCTCTCTCTCTCTCTCTCTCTCTCTCTCTCTCTCGCTTCCCAATACGGGGTCAACACACACACTAACCAGCCTCCCTCACTACCTCAATTAGACCACAACATGACACTCTCCCCTCCACTCCTTCGCTTCTATCCTCCTCCTCCTCCTCTTCTTGTTTTCGTCAGATATCCTTCTCTCACCATCTTCCTTCCCCTCGTGTTTTCTTCACCCACCTATCCACCTAATCAGTAGCTTATTGTCTTCTTCATTTCAATTGCACAGGTGTTTGTTGATCTTAATTTCCTTTGTTGGTGCCTTTGTGGCAAGTTTACACCTGATCACCTGCTCCAGAGGGGATCTTACCTCCTGAAGGGGGAATTCTTATCTCTTGAAGGGGACCTCTTACCTCTTGAAGGGGAACTGTTACCTCTTAAAGGGGAACTATTACCTTTTGAAGGGGAGCTATTACATCTTGAAGGTAAGGGAAGGGATGGCTATTTAGGTGCTGTTATACATCAACTTGTTAGAGTAATTGGCCCTGGGAGGAAGCTGTTTATCTGTGACCTCGTAGCTCACCTTCAACGGGAGGAGGGAAGTAGACTGTGGCGGGAGGAGGAGACGGGGAGCCAGAGAGAGATGGGTGGTAACCTACTCGCTGTATATAGAGAGAGGATGAATGAATCTAGTCATTATTAAGAGACCAATGACAAATGTTACCGTGACAAGAGATTTAGTGGGAATCTCTTACCTTTTTCGAGAGATATTGAGACATTTTCTTTACTTTAGAGATAAATAAGGTCCATAGTTTTAATGAATGACCTTAATCAAATTGAGTTAATAAAGGGCAGGTGATAAGGTAAGAGCAGGAGGGACTTCCAATTACCTGTGTATGGTTTCCTTATTAGGGTAGGAAGGAGGAAGATAGGAGGGAGGGAGACAGAGAGAGGGAGGGGGCGGAGGAAGGGAAACAGAACGGGAGGGAGAGAGAGAGAGAGGGGGAGTGAGGGAGACAGAGAACGGGAGGAAGGGAGAAAGAAAGAGGAAGGAAGGGAGACAGAGAGGGAAACAGGGTGAGAAAATGAGAGGAAGAGAAGAAAGAAAAACAGAGAGAGAAAGCGACACAGACGGAAAGAGATGAGGAAGGAAGTAAAAGGAGACGAAGGGAGAGAGAAACAGGGACAGAGAGAGAAAAAGAGAGTAGGGGAAAGGAAAGGAAGGGGCCCGGTACGAGAGAGCAGTAGGGCCCTCATTCCCTTACCACGGTATTCACATTCTACGGGGGGTGAAGTCATTGTACTCAGGGGGTGAATTCATTGTACTCAGGGGTGAAGTCATTGTAATCAGGGGTGAAGTCATTGTACGCAGGGGGTGAATTAATTGTACTAAGGGGGTGAAGTCATTTTACTCAGGAGGTGGAGTCCTCGTCATCAAGAGGTGAAGTCCTCGTACTCAAGGGGTGAAGTCCTCTTACTCAAAGGGTGAAGTCCCCGTACTCAAGAGGTTAACAAGCCGCGTGTCTCCTTCCCCTTACAAGGACACTAACTACCAGAGGCGGCCGTGGGTGGGCTCGGGAAACAAGGCAGGTACTGAAGGTAGGGGATATATTGAACCTGACTATTACAGTACTCTAACACAGTTGTCGGTGGTACTGTAATTCAGACAGACAGACACAGACAGAAAAAGATGGCGGAGTTTGACGGGAAGTGTCTTTAAGAAAAATCAATGAACAATAAAGAAGAGATTAGGTTTGGTTATATTATGATTATATGGAAGAGTAGAGGTCAGGTAAATTTGGACAGGTAAATTGAAATATTGGGAGAAAAAGGTAAATATACAAAATTCATTCCAGACTTTTATATAATTTGATATAAGACAAGATAATGACTTAACCAGTTTTATATTAAGGGACTGACTACCACACAGCCTCAAGCTTATCCTCTGTAGTTTCAACTAACATCAACATCATAGAAACATGTAAAGAACTGGACATACAAGCGAGAAGTCTTGGGTTATGGTAACACAAAGAAATATTATGAGGTTCTAGTGTAGTTTGTCCTGAAGGCAACCACGTTTTCTATATTCCGTTCTCTATGAATATCACCACCGCTACGTCAGGTAATACTCCCAGGTTAGACTATGTTAAATAAGTAACAGACGGTAAATATTTATTTTTTACGTAACATGAACTGGCGAAACGAAACCGAAACTATACTAACCTAACCATTACGAACCTTGTGGAAATATTGGCCAATTTAAATTTGTTTGGTTCATGTCTTTTGATTCTCCCTGAATGAAATAAGAATAAAAAAAAAATCACACTTCTTGGATAATTAAAAGTGTCACTATTGTCGTCTTGATATTGCAGAACAAACACACAGGCCCCTCACCTAGCCTAGCCTAGCCTAACATAACCTAACCTAACCTAACCTAACCTAACCTAGCCTAGCCTAGCCTAGCCTAGCCTAGCCTAGCCTAACCTAACCTAACATAACCTAATCTAATCGAATGGAGAGAGATCGGTAGCTGGAATCTCTGACCCTTGTAGTGAATCCGAACTGAAGTCAGTACTTGGAGCTGGCGGACTCTCGCCCCACAAGGGGTCACAGCTCAAGATTGAAGAAGCCGCAAGTCCAGAAAACTGTGAGGGCAAACTTTTTTCGGAGTGAGAGTTGTGAACTCTTGGAACAATCTACCAGAGAGTGTTGTGACGGCACCGAGTGTGAGCTCTTTCAAGACAAGACTTGACCAACACTGGAGCGGGTTTAGGTACATTGAGGAGCCGGTGCATGCCCAGTACTTGCCAACAGTGCGTAACAGAGATGTGACAGATCGCCCAAGCGGCTAGCGAGCCGATCAGTGGTGAAGAGAATAAAAGAAAAAGGGTTAAGAAGCTAGAGAGAGAGAGAGGGGGGGGGGGAATGTGAAATCTAGAATAGCTAGTCCCTTAAATGAGTCGTTTTCTTCAACGCATTAATTGAAGAAAACGAACTTATACTTATTTTCTATGCTGTTTATAAGAGATACTGAAGAAAAAAAATATATCGTCTATGTTTCTTGTTTGTTATCTCTTTATGTAGGAATTTTATTCGGTAATACGAAACCTGGACGTGTGATATTGACTGTTCTTAATGTACTACTAATTAGAGCAGGACATACCGGTGGTTACAATGGTGTGGATGTTGTATTGATTATTACACAGAGGCTTGAAAGGCTCGTGTAGGTAGAACATGCAGACAGACAGATACGTTTTTTACTAAACGTTACACGAGTTCACATGCGAACATATTACTTATCTACCTTCTTTACCAAATGGCCACCCACTAGAGGTGGCCATGCCGAGGGAAAGAAGCCAGTGGCCTGTGTAGATCCCTCCTTTGTTCTTGATAATTTTGTCAAGGGCTATTTTGAAACCCAGTACCGTTCTTGATTCTACAGCTTAGGCTGGTAGACCGTTCCATAGGTCTACCAGCCTCTGTGTGAAGAAGTATTTCCTTATGTTCGTTCTGCATGATAACTTGTCCGAGAAATTGTGCTCGTCCTGTTGTCTATCGCTCGACATTAGGTTAGGTTAGGTTAGGTTACATTAGGTTAGGTTAGGTTAGGTTAGGTTAGGTTTATTGATACTCATTCTCAGCCATCGCAAGACAAACCTGAGGTAATTTATTCGTTCGGTTAGCTTCGGTCTATATCTGTACTGAAGGTGTGTATCTATTGATTTATTTATTTGTTTATATTTTTATATCCGATCACCTGCAGACCATTAAGAGTCAGCTGTGATGTTACGATAGTCAGGTGATGAGCCAACAGTTGTCAATGAGCATAATTGATGGGAATTGACCTAAGATATTCCTATGTTCTGTGTATAATTCTAATATGATATGAGTGACCAATCAGAGAACACTTGTCTTAATTACTTAAAGTTGTTGTCTAGTGCTGAAGCTGGCGGTGTTTGAAGACCCTGACTGTTGAAGCCTTGAAATACATTAATACAAGATCGATGTTGTAGAAACTAAACACATCTTCTGTTAACGACCAAAGTGTTATACTCTACTGACAAACGCAAAAGTTGAATTGCCTCGTCTGTACAGGCCCAGTTGCCATTTCTGAGGAACGAGGCGTTTGATCAGTTTAAAAAAAAAAGACCACTTTTCTATAATTCTGTTTGGTTGAGTTTGATCAGGATTCTCAACCAATCAGAATTAATGATGGAAACCCCGGCAGGTGGAGCCACACGTTCACTATAATGTTGTTGGATAAATACACCGGCATGAGATGTTGAATATTTACTGTATATGACAAACAAATATATATATATATATATATATATATATATATATATATATATATATATATATATATATATATATATATATATATATATATATACACATTTTTCATGCACACTATATAAAAAATATATGTGTGTGTGTGTGTGTGTGTGTGTGTGTGTGCGTTCGTCATGTGTCGAAAACAGATCTGAATAACACCAACTAACTTTATATTTATTCGACCTGCCTCTGGTTTCGACACCCTGCAGTAACGTTGCCAGATTCATCATGTGTAGTGAAAACTATTCTCTAAAAGTGTGTCAATGAAAATATATCGAAATATGAGATTTAATAAGAGATAATACTAATATAAAAATATATATGTCTCCTCTCAATTATTACTTGCTTCATATGAGGTAAAAAATTTATTGATAATATATTCTGTGTATCATTTCGTATTTCGTGCAAATGGCCAGCGTTCATACCTACTGCGTAATGAACTTCTACTAGAGGCTCGGGAAGTGTCTATGGGCGTCTACGTCAGTCAGTTAAAAGTGAACTGATCATGTTGGTTTTGTTAAGCCATGTTAGGTTTGGCAGCAAAGTACCCAGGACATCATCATCAACACCATCAACAACAACAATGACAATAATAACAAAAACACTAATACCACTGACAAGAACAGTAATCACTGCATTCTCTACCCCCTTCACTGTCTCATTCCTCAGATTATATCCACAAACGTTCACACACGATAATACATCAGTTATAACATCATTCTACAAGTTGTAACATCATTCTACCAGCCGTAACATCATTCTACCAGCCGTAACATCATTCTACCAGCCGTAACATCATTCTACCAGTCGTAACATCATTCTACCAGTCGTAACATCATTCTACCAGCCGTAACATCATTCTACCAGTCGTAACATCATTCTACCAGTCGTAACATCATTCTACCAGTCGTAACATCATTCTACCAGTCGTAACATCATTCTACCAGCCGTAACATAATTCTACCAGCCGTAACATCATTCTACCAGCCGTAACATCATTCTACCAGTCGTAACATCATTCTACCAGCCGTAACATCATTCTACCAGTCGTAACATCATTCTACCAGTCGTCATCATCATTCTACCAGCCGTAACATAATTCTACCAGCCGTAACATCATTCTACCAGCCGTAACATCATTCTACCAGTCGTAACATCATTCTACCAGCCGTAACATCATTCTACCAGCCGTAACATCATTCTACCAGCCGTAACATCATTCTACCAGTCGTAACATCATTCTACCAGCCGTAACATAACTCTACCAGCCGTAACATCATTCTACCAGCCGTAACATCATTCTACCAGCAGTACCGTCATTCTACCAGCCGTAACATCATTCTACCACCCGTAACATCCTTCTACCACCTGTAATATCATTCTACCAGCCGTAGCATCATTCTACCAGCCGTAACATCATTCCACCAGCCGTAACATCATTCTACCAGCCGTAACAAGGGAGCAGGGAGATCGGGTCAGCCTTGTTACCACGGCCTGACACTGATTTCCCCACCTGGGAGTCAGACATACCCAACGCCACTACAATTGTTGGCCGGGTTTTGTTTCTCTCTCTCTCTCTCTCTCTCTCTATATATATATATATATATATATATATATATATATATATATATATATATATATATATATATATATATATATACTGTGAGAGAGAGAATGGGGAGATTATAATAACTTAAAGGGGGAGAAATGCAGAAAGAAAGGGAGAAAGAGAGAGAGAACATAAGAACATAAGAAAATAAGGAGTCTGCAATAGGCCGGTTGGCCTGTGCATGGCAGCTCCTGTCGAGAGTTACTACCACTCTCTATCATCCATGAATCTATCTAGCCTCCTTTTGAAACTTTCCAGAGTTCCCGCACTTACTACAAAGTTGCTAAGCTTGTTCCACTCGTCCACCACCCTATTTGTGAACCAGTTTCTTCCTATCTCCCTCCTAAACCTAAACTTATCCAACTTGAATCCGTTGCTCCGAGTCCTATCCTGCTCGGATATTATAAGAACTTTATCTATATCCCCTTTATTGATTCCTTTTACCCACTTAAATACTTCTATCATATCTCCCCGCACTCTTCGTCTTTCTAGGGAATGCAAGTTAAGTTTCTTTAACCTATCCTGATATGGAAGGTTTCTAAGTCCCTGAATCATTTTTGTCATTCTTCGCTGCACCGACGCTAGTGAATTTATATCCATTCTATAATAGGGGCACCAGAACTGGACCGCATAATCGAGGGATAGAAGAGAAAGAAGAGAGAAGAAAACGGGAGAGAGAGAGGTGGGGGGCTTATAACTCAAAAAAGAGAGAGGAAGAGGAGACCATAAAACAGGAAAGGAGAGAAAATGTATTAATCTCAAGGACACAGACAGATAAAGAGAGTGATAGAGAGAGAGAAAGATAGAGAGATAGAGAGACCGAGAATGTTAATATCTCTCAAACACAATTTATACATTATTTCCTCTCCCAAGTAGTGATCATTACGACTCGTCTCTCTCTCTCGTTTATCAAGTCATTGGTCGTACTAATTAACGGTAATTCCCTCGTTAAATGAACCCAAGATCCAACGTCATTATAGTTATTAAAGGCTTTAGGAGGTAATTTGAAAGTCTTATCAGAATATTTCGGAGTTTTGCAAAAAAATTTTATATTTTTTTCATCGATTTCTTTCGGTTATCAAATTGTTCTCGTAGTTTATTCGTTGTTATTTCGTTTTTTTTTTTCAAAGTAATTCATTATCTTATCTTCTCCTTCAACTTTCTTTTCTTATCTGTCAATTCACTGTCATTAAACATCATTATATTTCCCTCATCATCCCGTTGACTTATTGACTATGTTCTGCCCAGAGTTGACGTCTTAACAACCATCATAGTGTGAAATAGTTGACGGGTTGATTGTCAATATATGAGTCACATCGCCGCAGAAGATAATTCACTGCCATTTTCTTTTCTTAGTCTATAATACAATTTCAGGTAAAAACGTAATATCTGTCAAAATTATTACGGGTGAATAATTATCTAACCTTTACTGAAATACAATTGAAAGGTAAAATACACTTCTTTCGTTACAGTCACGTGTCAAATACTTGGAAAACTTAGCGATAAGGTGAATTCAAACCCAGAGTGGAAGACAAACTCATATTAAAACATTACTGCTTAGACGCCACCTAGCCAGTGACATCCTCGTATATGTTGACTATGAGAATACATACAGGTATACAGGTGTGATAAACGTGTGATGTAACATAAAAATCTCTATTTATGTTTGTTTGGTCTATAAAATTACTTGTTAAATTCCAAGTCAATGTCCTGGAGGAGGCGATGAAGGGTGACGCCGGAGGTTGGGATACGTACGACGCCCGGGGCAGGGAGGTGAGGTGAGGTGGAGGGGTGGGGTTGTAGGGGGTAATGGAGGACAGGTGTCTAGGTTCTTTAGTATCACGCTTAACAATTTCGCCCAGGTGAGTCAGGAATCAATGTATCGGGCTGAGGTAATAACTGAGGGGATGACCTCGCTCTTCCACGGGGAGTAAGAGGGGAGGGGATGGGATAAGGGAAGGAGAGAGAATAGAGAAGGAGGGGAGGAAAACAGAGAGAGAGAGAGAGAGAGGGAGAACAGAGAAAGATGGGAGGGGAAACGAGAAAGGAGGTTGGGAGAAAGGGGAAGGAAGGAAGGAAGGTAGGAGAAGAAGAGGGACGAGAAAGAAGGGACTATGGAGAAAGGGGAAGGAGAGAAAGTATAGGAAAAGGAGAGGAGAAAGTGAATACAGATGTTTCGGGAAGAGTGAAAGTGAGTCGGGTGGGTCGAGTGGGCAGTGGATCGAGTGGATAGTGGGTCGTAGCTGGTGGATTAGTGATATGTCGAATAGGTAGTGTGGGTAGGAAGGGCAGTAGTGGGTGTTATGACCGGTGGTTCGTGGTAAGTTCATCAACATGCTAACAGTGACTCTACCTACCTGATTAAATTTGTCGAACATATGTGCCGGGTTCATCGTCTCTCTTATGTGAATACCAAACAGTAGAGACTCGGCCACACTCACTCTCCATAAACCCTGATGCAAGTCCACTATATCCAGTCTTATTTGAGCCTCGGGGAAAGTATTATTCATTTGTTAGTATGTGAATAATTAAGTCATAAGGGTATATAATGTACTTCTGTGTGTGTGTGTGTGTGTGTGTGTGTGTGTGTGTGTGTGTGTTATGAACTTCTTACCACTAGCTAATGTGAATCGCCACACCGTCACCTTGGTCTCTGATCCTGTATAATAATAATGAATAAATGAATAAATAAATTAAAATACAGTACAGAGGCATAGATTTATTTTTCTTGTATATTGTATTTAATCTTTATTGTTGACGTTAAAATTGTTAATATAACCAAACTCTTTTTAATTACAGGTAAGGTGGCCAATTCCAACCCCGGATGATGCTCGGACGAGGGGGTGAGTAGCCCTGTTTCGTCTTCTAGTATGAGGTTTTGAGGTGACGCTGTGAGGCTTTACTCGTCCTGTTCTAAAAATACCCGACAGCAGGAGACCTTATTGGGGAGGTGGGGGGGGGGGGAAGTCACAAGGGATCTTAGATGGAATTTTTCTCCAAACTCTAAAGAACGTATGTAAAGGGCTGAATTATTAAGCTGTATCATAGAATCCACGTTTGAATATGACACCAAAGTCACACAGAGACTCTATCTCAACTAGCTAGACGTTCACATAACATCACATAGAGAAAGGGAATTATCGTAGGATCTTTGTGTGTGTCTAGACCCAGTTGGTTCACCAGCAGGGAGGCCGAAATTTCCCTGGTGGGTGTGTTGGTGGGGAATATTGTAAGAGATTGTGTACGTGCAGGAAAGTTTTTATGTGTTTCCTTATAATGGTGACGGGGTGTTACCTAACCTCTGGGAGACGTGAGGTAGGGAAAGTTTTCGTTCCTGTGTTATAAAATTCAGTATAGGGAATTTACACAAGAAAAAAAAAACTTGACTATTTCTTTTATTATTATTAGTGTCATGTTTATTCTGGTGACGTCATTGGGTTATTGATATATTTGGTATTTTGTGGGATTCTTAAAAAAAAAAGGAAATATTTATATAGGCTCGTATGGCTGAGGAAGATAATGGCGTCTCCGTTACAGTGACGTAAGATGATCTCTCTCTCTGGTTGTTGTGTTTTTTTTTCTATTTTCTTTCACTGTTTGTTTTTGTCTCTCTCTCTCTCTCTCTCTCTCTCTCTCTCTCTCTCTCTCTCTCTCTCTCTATTATTATTATTATTATTATTATTATTATTATTATTATTATTATTATTATTATTATTATTAGTTGTTTCATCCATTTGTTTATTACATTATTATCATTTATTTAATTACTTTTTATTCATTATTTAGTTAGTCTAAGACCTTTAACATTACATAAAGAGAGTACAGTAGAGGTTGTCAAGAGGTCGCGAAGGACACCTGATTCAATTAAGTAAATTAGCGTGGCCGAAGGTACGATGGAACAGGTATGGCAGGAGGTCCGAAACTCTCCGTATTATGTGTCATACTTAATACTATATTATGATGGTCAAGGGTTCACGGTTTCAGGATTCAGGGTTTCAGAGTTCAGGGGTTCAGGGTTCACGGTTTTAGGGTTTAGGGTCTTATGGTTTCAGGTTTCAGGGTCTCAGGTTTAAGGGGTTTAGAGTTTAGACTTCTCGGTTTCGGGGTTCAGTGTTTCAGAGTAAGAGAGTAAAGGATAAATGAGGTAGGTAGAAGAGAAGCCGGAAGAGAAGAAGAGGGAAGGAGAGAGAATATAGAAAGGAGTGAGAGGAGAGGAGAAGCAGCGAGAGAGACTCCTCTGCCTGTTTGCACCAACTCCAACACTATGCTAATTCCCTTCAGTAATCCCCTAAACTTGGCAATTACAGGTCAAATTGGCATTGCTATCTCGCTAACTACTTAAATGTCCCGCCCCTTTCCTAATAGCTACCTGTTCGATTCTGTAATTACTGAGGTACGGAAGCTTGTGTCGCCCAGTCCCAGGTGTTCACGACAAGGCAGGTGAGATTATTTATTATGTGTCAATACAGTTTTATATAAGTTTTTTGCTCCTGTGTTTTATCACCTGAATGCCCTTGTAATCTATAACTGACTGATGGAATTTTTTTTCTTTTGCACGTGAGGATGTTGTGTTAGCCAGTTAACTTAATTGGTAATGTTGATTAAATTTAGGTTCTTGGTTTATAGAAAATATAATGTGATGTTGATTCTATCCTTTCTCCCTCCATTCCTCTTCCTCTTTTATTACCCTTACCCTCCACTCCTTCCTCTTTAAATGTGGGCCCATCGAGCCTCCTCTTTAATGCCTTCCCCCCTCTCCTCTTTAATTCCAGACCTAGCGTACCATTCTCTCTTCTTTAATTTCCTTCCCTACCTTCCTTTCCTCTTTAATATCTCTCCCAATTCTCCTCTTCCTTACTTTTCTTGCCCCCACCTTCGATCTCTCTCTCTCTCCCTCCCGTGTATGGGTGGGGAAGAGGGGTGCCAGCCTACTATATAAAGCATGGTTAGGTGCGCCTTGAAGTGAATCGATGGATGGTGAACCTGAATTAATGTAGAAGAACCAGACTGTGTTGTGGGGAGGAGGAGGAGGAGGAGGAAAGGAGAAGAAGAGGAGGAGGAGGGAGGGGAGAAGAAGAGGAGGAGGAAGGAGGAGAAGAGGAGGTGTAAGAAGAAGAGGAGAAGGAAGAAGGGGGAGAGTAGAGGAGGGACGAGGAAATATAAATAAAGCAGGGAAGGAGTTGGAATAAAGAGGGGAAAGGGATATTTTGAGGGGGAAAACGGAAAGAATAAGGATAAGAGAAAATTGAGAATAGGAAGGAGAGAGAGAGAGAGAGAGAGGAGAGGGGGTGGGGGAATAAAGAAGGAGGAAGTAAAGAGAAAATAAATGGAATTAAGGGAAAAATGTAAAGAATGTTGAGGAAATAAATCAACAAAGAAAATGGGACAATAAGGAAAATGGAATAACAAAGAAAATAGACTGCTGGAAGATAACAAAATACATTAAAAGGAAACACAAAAAACAAACAAACAAACAAAAACAAACAAAAACGAAGCAGTCAGAGTCTTATTTTCTCCCTTCCTTAATTCCTTGTTCTGTCTTCCCCCTCTCCTCCCTTTCTCTTTTCCCTGCATTACTCTCTCTGCCTCTCTCATATCCCCTCTCCTATCCTTTTCTCTCCCCCCAACCCCTCACCCCCTCTCCCTTCTCTCCCCTCATCCCTTCTCCATTCCCTCCCCCATCTCCTTCCTTTCCTTTTCCTCCTCTCATCCCCTCTCCCTTCCCTCCCCTCATCCCCTTCCCTCCCCTCATCCCCTCTCCCTTCTTCCCCCTCATCCCCTCTCCCTTTCCCTCCCCTCATCCTCTTTCCCTTCTCCCCTCATCCCTCCCTTTCCCTCCCCTCATCCTCTTTCCCCTCCCCTCATCCTCTTTCCCTCCCTCATCCCCTCTCTCTGCTATGAGGAAGATAATGGCCAGTTGTAAAAAATAAGAAAAAATGAAAATGTAAAAAAAAAAATACGAAGAGAAAGAATGAAGATTTTAACGAGGCGTCTTGAGCGAAACTTGAGATGATACAAGTTAATGACCTTAAGTAGAAAAAACCCATCTTGTTTTTTTTTTCTCGTGCTTGGGATGTAACAGCGTGAATACCTAGAGAGAGAGAGAGAGAGAGAGAGAGGCATATAAAGAAAAATGGTGAAAGAAACAGAGAGGGCTGACAGACAGAGACAGACAGACAGACAGACAGACAGACAGAGGCGGACAGACAGACACAGAGACAGAGAGACTAACAAATAGACATATAAAAAAAAGGAACAACTTCAAGGAGACGATAAATAATATGTAAAGGAACATACAAACATCCTTCACAACGCACTATGAGAAGGACACCATGTGATCTTCCCTCCTCCCCTTTACCACCCCCCCCCTTCCCCTATTCCCCCCCCCCCATCTTTCTCTACCTCCCCCCCCTTACCCCTTACCCCACCCCTCCTGACTGACGGGACCCTGTAGAATAACTTGTATAGGATACCGTGAAAAGTAACGCCCTCTGTTGACGAGTCGGTGGTCGGGTAAAGTCGGGTGGGTTGTTAAAATGTTGTCTCATGTGAACTGTTGTTTGTCGGTTGGGTCACGTAGGGAGTAACACCTTGTTGGTCGGGCAGTTCGGCTTGTGGTGGCGGTGGCGACATCTTCCATCAACTATTGGTCGGGTTGGTCGGGTAGGTCGGGTTGGTTGAGTTGGTCGGGATAACACCAGCATCAGGACCTCTTTCTCTCTCTCTCTCTCTTTAAGCTTTGTTTGCGTAGTAACGGACCCTCGTGATGGTGGTAGTAGTGGTGGTGATGGTGGTAGTAGGGATAGTAGTAGTAGTAGTAGTGACCATCCTTAGCCAAAAAGACTCCTCCCTCCACTATTCTCAATCATTATCCAGAAATTCACGTTCAGTAATTAAAACCTCATAACTGATTCCTTAAAATCGTAACTATAAACACCAAGAAAAAAGAAAAATCCCAAAAAATAAAAAAAAATTCAAAAAGTTCAAGAAGTTCATAAGTCCAAAGGTAAAAAAGTCCAAAAAGGTCAAAAGTTCAGTCCAAAAAGTAAAAAAAGTCCCAAAAGTTAAAAACGTCCAAAAGTTAAAAAAAGTTAAAAAAGTCCAAAAAATCCTCAAAAGTTCAAAAAGTTCAAAAAATCCTCAAAAGTTCGAAAAGTTCAAAACTATATACACTTTACCTTGAAACTCTACGTTAACTGGATACCTTTAATACCTCCACCTGGCGACAGTTAGGTAAGAGGATTAATTTAAAGCACAGAATAACAGTTAATCCGTCAGCTGGTCTCCTCGTCTTTGTTCTGTCAGCTAGTGTGTTTGTTCTGTCAGCTATGCGTGTGTTTGTACTGTCAGCTAGGCGTGTGTTTGTATTGTCAGCTATGCGTGTGTTTGTACTGTCAGCTATACGTGTTTGTACTGTCAGCTATACGTGTTTGTACTGTCAGCTACACGTGTTTGTACTGTCAGCTAGGTATATGTTTGTACTGTCAGCTACACGTGTTTGTACTGTCAGCTACACGTGTTTGTACTGTCAGTTACACGTGTTTGTACTGTCAGCAAGGCGTGTGTTTGTACTGTCAGCTACACGTGTTTGTACTGTCAGCTACACGTGTTTGTACTGTCAGTTACACGTGTTTGTACTGTCAGCAGGCGTGTGTTTGTACTGTCAGCTACACGTGTTTGTACTGTCAGCTATTCATGTTTGTACCGTCAGCTACACGTGTTTGTACTGTCAGCTATACATGTTTGTACTGTCAGCTACACGTGTGTTTGTACTGTCAGCTATACATGTTTGTACTGTCAGCTACACGTGTGTTTGTACTGTCAGCTATACATGTTTGTACTGTCAGCTACACGTGTTTGTACTGTCAGCAAGGCGTGTGTTTGTACTGTCAGCAAGGCGTGTGTTTGTACTGTCAGCAAGGCGTGTGTTTGTACTGTCAGCAAGGCGTGTGTTTGTACTGTCAGCAAGGCGTGTGTTTGTTCTGCCCTCGACCCAGTCTGATGATGGATCACTATTAAGGAGCATTAGACAAACCTTAATGGAATTCCTGACGACTGGGCAACATTATCGTTTTGTTTACATTCTTGTCGTATGTGTTGGAAGGGAGGAGAGAGGAGGAGGAAGAGGAGGAGGTGGGATGGAGGAGGAGGAGGAGCTGGGGTTGAAGGAGGAGGAAGATGGGAAAGAGGAAGAAGAAGAAGAAGAGAGAGGTATCATATGTTGCTAGAGTTACCTTGTGTGTCTTTGAGAATATCATGTTTCTGTGTCCTGTATATTCTGACGACACATCCAGGTATAGACTCTTGTCCTTGTGTCTGTTTGTCCATCATACGTAATCGCCTGAGAGTATGATTCTATGACCACTTATATTGAACTTTTAGGTGAACCCGTACTGAAAGGTTCAATCATGTTCATTGTGAGAATTTTTTATTGTAATTATTTTCGATTTAATAAAGGATTTTTTTTTGTACTATTATGAGTTAGAGGTTTTTTTTGGTGCTATGGTGTTAATGGCTCTTGCATGGTGTTAAAGTGTTAAGTGTTGTGTTGTGTTGTGTTGTGTTGTGTTGTGTTGTGTTGTGTTGTGCTGTGTAGATCTATTAATGTCATTTAAATGCTCACGTAACTCTTAAACCACAAGAAGGAAATAATCTCTCTGGCAAATGAAAAATCGGTCTCTTTAAGTCCAGGTGTAAGTGTACTACAGGTCTGCCTCTTTAAACCCCGGAAGTGAATCATAATCCCTCTTTAAATCCGGAAGTGAAGCGGTCCCTTTAAATCCGGAAGTGAAGTGGTCCCCTTAAATCCGGAAGTGAAGAGGATCCCTTTAAATCCGGAAGTGAAGTGGTCCCCTTAAATCCGGAAGTGAAGCGGTCCCTTTAAATCCGGAAGTGAATCATTAATTATCACCTCTTCCCTTGAAACTCAAAGGTGAATCCCTAATTATTTTTTAAGGTACGAATCAGTAGTGAAATTAAAGCCTCGACACACACACACACACACACACACACACACACACACACACACAACAGCCAAAAAAATGATGTACACAAATTTCAGTAATACGTAAGGACGATATTTCACTGAACACGCAATGCCAAACTCGACCATAGGACCAATCTAAGTTATAGGTCGCAGGAACAACCTTTTAAATCCTAATATTTATACACCAACACGAGGAGCAAGCAGGAAAAAGGGTCCAAAATGTAAAGAAGACATTCGAATATTCATCATACTCAGTAAACTCAGTCATGTGAATCATTATACTCAGTAAAATTGGTCGTGATGGTCATTATCCCCATTAGACTCAGTTATACGAATATTTCATCTCTGTTTATTCGGTCAAGTGAATGATTATCTTCAGTAAACTCAGTAAATGCATCAATTATCACCCTCAGTAAACCCAATTACGTGTATCTGCCTTTCTTCCCTCAGTGTAAACTCAGTCGCGCGAATCGTTAACCTCAGTAAACAGACATTCAAGTGTGAGAGGAGGAAGAGCAGCTTATGGATACGTGTGTGTGTGTGTGTGTGTGTGTGTGTGTGTGTGTGTGTGTGTGTGACCTCGGGGGTTCCCCTTTAGTGTTTACATTGCGGGTTAGATGTGCCTCCGCCGCCACACTTGATATTAAACGTTTATTTATAGCAACTGACGGAGAGGATTGCTCTTTAAACCTGGAAGCTGGTAGGGCGGGCTGAAAAGCTGTGTGTGTGTGTGTGTTTGTGTGTGTGTGTTTGTGTGTGTTTTGTATGGAAGTATGTATATATAAAAATGTTTATTGATGCATGAGATTTACCAACAAATAAAGCAGACAAAAGCTAAAAAAAATCTGACAATAAAATACGTGGTACACAGTAACACAAAGCAAAATGGTGCATGAATGATTGAACAAAAGTTTCGTACAAATTTAGCAAAATCAATGAAAAAGTCGAGAATTTATTAAAGATATGTACCCTGATAAACTGTTTCCCCTTTACATCACAACACCATCAGTCCCTCTTCAACAACTAACTATGCACAGTCCTAACCCTCAACACACCTTCAAAATAACTACCCTTAAACAAATACATAATCCCTAGAGTGAAAACACCATCACACTGACTATTTACTCTAATGACTCTCTCTAACTGCCTGTGGGAGGGGTGGAAGTGGTGTTACAGGGACGGAGGTTGATGATGAAGTAGAGAAAGGTGTGGGAGTGATAACCGGGCAGCTACTGTAGAGGTCACTGAGCCAGAGGGTTTCATCTTATTGATTCTCTGTCCTGATGACTTACTCTTAACACACGCCTGCAAGTTAGAAAGTCGTAAATATGGTGACGAGGAGATTGAGGTCAAGTTGTTGGTTCCTCCTCACATAGACTTTCAGGAGCATGAGTGAGTTGATACTTGAACTGAACTCGCTGATGATGAAGATACTTGAAATATGATTTTAGGTTGTTAGGAAGAACTGTATCAACTATATTCAGAAAAGAAATTGAAGATGAAGGAAGAAGACAAGTACAAAGAGGCGCTAGTCGATCACCATGAAGAGGTATCAGGTTAAATATGTCTGGGGCACGTAAAGATAACAAGGTGTTGTGACTGCAAGACCAAGGCGAGTCTATAAACACCTCTGACAGTTTATCCTTCACTGAGGTGTGACTATAAAGTGAGTGACCAGATATATGGCAACATATTCGAACATTACGTCGTAGACTGAGAGAGAATAATACCTTTTATTATCAGCTCCAAGAAATATTGCACAAAGCGGCTCAGCACTTGCTATGTGATGGTGATATTTGATATCTCACGATTGTATCCACATTTTGTACAACGAAGACAGGCCACCCACTTTGTAAAGACTTATACACTATGTATTGAAAACACACTGTAATATTCAGTGCCACAATAGCTTGAACACTGGGGTCTCATAAAGACCCTTTGTTGCCTCTGCTCTCTAATCCTTTTGTGCAACCGCTCACAGGATGAATATAGGATGGATGAACATTAAACTCGCCGCTGCCTGAGAGAAAATTAGACTTCACTGATGATTTGAACATTTACTCGAATGGGCTGTCATGATGGCAGTCTATGTGAGGCCCTGTGGTGTGTGACGCTGAGGATGATGTAGCAGCTCTGTCCCAAACTGTCACGATGACACTTAAAGAAAATTGAGAGGGTCAATGTTCCTGAGTGCCTCTTGATATGTTGTGCAATAAGGTCAGAGATTATCTTACACGCTCTTGTTCGTACACTTCCTAGAAACCTTTATTATACAAACCTTATGATCTGGTAAATGAAGAATATCACAGAGACCAAATTTCGCGAATATATTTAAAAAAAAATGAAAATGAGGTAAAGTTATGAACGATACTGGGTACAACATAAAGGTGAAATCTGCACACCGGAGTAGATTAGTTCATGGAGGAATGTGTAATTAAAGTGTAATTATAACGGGGAAAAAACTGCTACGTAATGCCACGGGAACAACACTGGTTTAAAAATTATTAGGTTAATTACTCAGATTACTAATATTTTTTTCTAGTGTAAATATGAGTGTACATTATCTAGTGTATGTGCGGTTGGTTACTTCTGTGGTGGATTACTAGTGGTGTTATGGTCACACACACACACACACACACACACACACACACACACACACACGCACACACAAGAACCGACGATATTACTCAGTTCACAGGGAGGAATATACCTAAGGGAGGAATATAGTCTCTACTCTGTATATATGATCTAGGAACTAAGGAATCTAATCTTCATAGGTAAGGTCGTTAGATGAGGGGGGTAGTAGGGGTCCTGTGATAGAGGGCGCCACCGTTCACGAATTAATGGTATGTAAAGTGATGTTTCTTCTGAATTTCTTTTGTCGGGAGCAACAAGCATAACACAGAGAGACGCCCATTCTCTCTCTCTCTCATTCCCACCTCTATCCTTCCCTCACCTTCACTGTCACACTCACCCTTAGCCGCTTCCTAAAAAAAAAAAGTAATCTAACCTCGTCAGTCGTCTCTTTCTGTCTGTCTGTCTGTCTGTGTGTTTGTTTGATTGATTGTGTGTTTCCTTACGATCCTCAACATACAGGAAGAACTACTCATAATCCAAAAGTGTATAAAAGTAATAGATCCTTGAATGTAAAAAAAAAAAGCCTTAATATTCAAGTCAACAAAAGTACTTATAATTCAAGTGTAAAACAAAAACAAAAACATACGATTTACAAAGATATAAAAACGCACCATTATTCCCCATGTGTAAATAAGGTAAATGAGCCACGGAGAGAAAAAAAAAATAGGCCTACAAAGATCCAGAAATTACAAGAACACTTAATAAATAAATACACCTCACGCAAACGAAAAACTTCCATCAGTCAAGTCATGGGAGACGGGGTTATTGAACTTACTACACACGATCAGGATGTTCCGTGACGTAAAGTTGTTTATAAAAGGTCACTACACTATTGGAAATGGTGAAAAAAAAAGTCGATTAAATAGATGAGATTTTCCTTTGTAGGGTTAAATCTGCAACGAGTGATCCTAAGGAGTTTATGGAGTAAATTGTACAATAATTGTTTTTTTAAGGTTAAAGGTATAGACAGATTGGTTTTGTAGTTCTTTATGGCTTTGTAGTGCTTCATGCCCTTAGAAGTTGAAGCACCTAACAAATTAAACCAAATGAATATTACCTCACATATTCTTACTAAAATCACCACTATTACCTTAAACATTATACAACAGTAGCCAAAACTTTGATACTGTTTCTTCCGCTATTACCTAACGACTGGACAAAGTTTGAGGGAGATTAACCCATAAGTTTAGTAACACACACACACACACACGCACGCACGCACGCACGCACGCACGCACACACACACACACACACACACACACACACACACACACACGCGTATACATGATCAGGTGAGTGTGTACATTGAGACGGAAATAAACTCAAGGACTTCACCCTCCATATCGCCAAGTAAAAACTCGACCTGATGCCGCTCCGTGAGGTCTCAAACGGTCACCCTCAAGTTATATTTGGTGATTTCGGTTCCATGTTTTCGAGGTCGATTATATTCAGCTTAGAAGACTTTTTTTTAATTTAATCGGTTTTCCAATATTGTAATACGTGTTTGCATGGAGACTACATACATACATACATACATACATACATACATACATACATACATACATACATACATACATACATAGAAGGAAAAATCTAATAATGAAACAGATGAAAAGATAGACAATATATAGAGATATAGAACAATAGTGGATAGACATTTGCTGTACATTCTGGCTTGACTAATTGAGAAAATATATCAAGATTTACCTACAGTGTTGTGAAAGGGAATATTAAATTGAATACCTCTTAAATACAACAGAAATATTCATGTATCATTCATAGAGGAAGAAGATCTTTTTTATACGTTAATTTATGATTGTTTTAGTCAAGTGTAATGACCTAGTTAGTGTGTGTGGACAGTTTGAAAGCTAAGAATACCTGTAAATATCCTTGACTTGCTGCGTGTATTTTTTTACGCTGTTAAAATATAAATTTATTATTTACAGGGTAGACTATTATTTACTTTTTTCCTACATGTCCCCCCCCTCCCTCCCTCCCATAGGATTTTTGTTGTTCGTGTAAATCTGTTATTCTTTTCTCTCTCTTTCTCCCTCTTTCTTTCTCTTTGTGTTTTTTTTTCACTCATCTATTGTCACGTAAGAATGTTTCTCTTTTTTTCATTTATTCTTTTTTATTTTTTTTTACTTTTATTTTTATGTTTCTCTTTTACAATTTTTTTATATAATCTCTGGAGTTATTTTTATGGCCTGAGCGATAATCTGAGGGGGGGACACGCTGCTTTCATTTCTTTTCGTTTATTTTTATTCCTACACACAGATCTGGTCTCTGGTGTCGGTAGCTTTAAATTCGTATATCTTTTTTTTTTATTAACTTTCGCGTTCCTTTGCTTCATTGTTTATCGCTGTACGTATTATTATTATTGTTTGCGGTGTCTCCTTGATATAACCTTCCAGTGTTTATTCCATTTCATCGTTTACTTTTGTATTTACTTTCGTTAATTAATTTTATTACTTTTAGTACTTCTTGGTTTTATTTAACTTTAGTTGACATTTATTTAATTTTTATTTATTTTTTTACGTTGTTTTATTATTTAATTTGTAAAAAAAATTATTATTCTTAGTTTTATTAAATACTTTGGATGTATTTTTAGTATTATTACTATAACTTTCTGAAATCACTTTAACTTCGTCGTAAAAAAAGAGAACCAATATATCCCATAAGATTTTTAACATTATGGAAGTGAAATACAACCACCCATAATGCATTAAACATTGTGGAAATACAATACAAACACTATTGACTGCACAATACACGGGATAGATTGCTGTAGTACTTCTCGTCTCACACAAGAGTCTACGAAACGAACCGTATTTTGTCCACTGTTTTTCATCATAACAAATGTAAGAGTAAGGGACAAAAGACTGCATTGTTTCCCCCACCTTACTTCAACATGTGTGAGGAAGGCTGGAGACTGCTGGGAGCTGTGCTGGTGAGTGTGTGTTCTTAAAATTCTTTCCTTAGTTTAATTTCGTTTTTTTTTTCTATCCTGTGCCACCAAGGACGGACACACACACACACACACACACACACACACACACACACGCACGCACGCACATTTTGTATTATTTTTACGTCTCTGTGTAGGTTTCTAATGCTTTTTCTTTGTTTTTTATTTATTTTTTAATTTTAGCCTTACTTGGTATCTTGTGAACTCTCATGATTCCAGTTTTATAAACTATCTCTCTTTATAACTATTAAGTATTTGTTTGTTGTCTGCTTGGTGCATTGTTTGTTGTCTGCTTGGTGCATTGTTTTGTTTGTTGTCTGCTTGGTGCATTGTTTGTTGTCTCCTTGGTGCATTGTTTGTTTATCTGCTTAGTAAACAATCTATCTCAACTTGGTGCATTTTCTAGTCTCATGGTGAACTGCATTCGTTATTCCCTCTCCACATCGTCTCTCAGTGCATATCTTAGCAGCAACTTGGTGCAACGTGTACCTTGAAGCAGTGCGTATTATGCTTATTAGCCCAGTGACAAGACCCTGCCTCATGAAGCGTCTTGGAGCTGGGATAAATAAAAGCAGAGCCCAATGAATCACCCTTGTATTTTAACGTCTCCTGGGTATTGAATCACCATTTTATTTTAACGTCTCCTGGGTATTGAATCACCATTTCATTTTAACTTCTCCTGGGCATTGAATCACCATTTTATTTTAACTTCTCCTGGGTATTGAATCACCATTTTATTTTAACGTCTCCTGGGTATTGAATCACCATTTCATTTTAACTTCTCCTGGGTATTGAATCACCATTTTATTTTAAGATCTCCTGGGTATTGAATCACCATTTTATTTTAACGTCTCCTAGCGGCTGTGGAGTTTCCCTTCCTTGTTATAGCTATTGTACGTTAGAGCATATTCCCATTTCCTGTATTAACCCGTGGAGCGGTGGTGGTGGTGGTGGTGGCGGAAGTGGTGGTAGTTTTCATGGTGGTGATGGTAATGTTAGGGGTGGTGGCAATCGTGGTGGTAGTGGTTGTGTGAGTAGAGGTGACGTTGGTGGTGGTGTTTATAGTTGTGATGGTGATAGTGATGATTGTGGTATTTTTGGTGGTGTTAGTAGTGCTTGTGGTTGTTTTGGTAATGGTGGTTGTGATGGTGGTTTTGTTTATGGCTTTGATGGTTGTGTTTATGGTGGTAGTCGTGGAGGTGGTGGTGGTTGTGTTGGTGGTTGTGTCTATAGTTGGTGATGGTGGTGATAGTGATAGTGGGTGTTGTGTTTTTATGGTGGAGGTGTTGGTGGTGGTGTTGGTGGTGGAGGTGCCATGAGTTGGTGCATTGCCTAACCTTGCATTGCTCGCACCCCTTCCTCTCTTAGCGGCCTGGAGCATTGCCTGGTTGCAGCCGCTGCCCCGAATCATTGATCCGGGCGGAGGTGCTGCATGCCGCACCCCACAGCGCCCCGCGACAAAGGGATTCATTGTCGCCGTTGTTGCCGTTGTCACTTAGAACATGTATCTGCAGGGTCGTCTCCAGCACGAGCGTTTATCAGCGTCTGGCGTTCCCTTACAACCCTCTCAATCAACGAACATTAACCCACCATCTGCCTGTGGTCTCTCCTACCGCTCATGTCCCTTACACCATTCCCTGTAATGCCGTTGCCAGCACGAGCAGTTAGCAGCGCCTGACGTTCACCTCCAACTTTTTCAATGACACGGTTACGGAAGCTGCGTCAGACGAACTTTCGCCGACCCTCTGGTATATTCTTGTCGCAATTCAATCATTATGTCAATCCTACTATGTAAGTTGCCAGGTGGAGGCCGTGCGTGTACTGCTGTTACCTGACGATGATGATTCACCAGGATGGACTGGTACCGAAGCTTTCCTGGGCGTGATTGAAAGGTGGCGTAGATTGACTTCGTGGTCGTGATTGAAAGGGAGTGTAGACGTGATAGAAAACGGAAGATTGGATCTGTGGTCATGAGTGAGAGGGTGAGTAGAATGACCTTAGTGTGGCCATGAGTGAGAGGGTGAGTAGAATGACCTTAGTGTGGCCATGAGTGAGAGGGTGAGTAGAATGACCTTAGTGTGGCCATGAGTGAGAGGGTGAGTAGAATGACCTTAGGCTGGTGTGGCCATGGTGGGAGTGTGGTGTCAGATGATCTTGGTGTGGCGTGGTGGGAGGGTGGGTGGGGAATGACTAATTGTGGCCATGAGGAGGTGTGAGTGGGAATGACCTTGGTGTGGCCATGGTGGGGAGGGTGGGTCAGAATGACAGGTGTGTGCATGGTGAGAGGGTGGTGGGAATGACCTTGGTGCAGCCATGCATGGTGGGGAGGGTGGAGTGGAATGTTAGTGTGGCCATGGTGGGGAGATGAGTGGAATGATTGCACCCTCCTTGTGAAACTACACCACTACTAAACTGCCCCTGACTTAATAAAGGTTGAGTTGACCAGCGACTCCTTGTGTTTAGGGTTGATAGTCACCGTCAACTGATTCTGTTGTCATGACTCAAATTGAAGAGCTGTTTGACCTGACTCTCACCTGGTGTGTGTTGAACAGGGAGGTGATTATCGGATACTTTGATAATAACTTATTTTTCTCTAAATTTGGTTGGCATTTTACGAGTACCTGCGATAAAATCTTTTGAAAACTAAGACCAATTATCTTAGAACTTTGATCTTGTGAGAAGATAAACATTTAGTATCCAGTGAATACAACGTTAGTCTCCCCGCCTTTGAAGTGGTCAACTGAGTTAATTTAAAACAACAGTGGACTCTGAGGCTGTTCTGATGAACTTGTAATTTTAATCTATTAACAATCGTCAACTCGTAGGGTCATTGAACACTAAATACAAGGTTAATTATCTTAAATTAACTCTTTAAAAAAAATCGATTACCTTCTTGTTTTAATGTGCTTTAGATGCCTCACCTATTAAAAGCAATAGGCATCGTTTACTAAATCTCACTTTGCTACACTAAATAAAAGCCATTAGCTATTTACCCATGGAACTCTGTTAATCCGGGAGATAAAGAATTAATTGACAAAGGCTCGTCCACACACGCCGCCGCTCCAGCAGATCACGACCAGTGTGGATGATCCTAAAACCTTTTTCTCTTATCTGGTATTATGCAAATGCAGTCGAGAGCTTCTTTTAGGTATTTTTACACACACACACACACACACACACACATAATTCAACGATCAAAGCGCAACATACAGGAGCGTAGTTTGGACTCTTATCGACTTGATATTAAAACTATGGAACTCCAGTCTTGCGGAACACTGTTTATGTGTGTGTGTGTGTGTGTGTGTGTGTGTGTGTGTGCGACTCGGGTCGATGACACTGTCTTCCAATAAATGAACTTTATTTGCCTTCGGTTGTTCCCTATATTTTACCTTTATCCACTAACCTTTGCTTTGGGAAGTGGATTGTCTCTCTCTCTCTCTCTCTCTCTCTCTCTCTCCTCTCTCTCTCTCTCTTACCCCCTATTCCTTCCCTCGACTCACCATCTTCCTGTTTCTCCTTCCCCTACCCACTCTCTCATCCATTCTCCTCCTTCCCTCTCTCTCTCTCTCCTCCTTCCATCCCCTCCCCTCATCTTCCCCCCCCTCTCGCCTTCCCTCCCTCATCGCCTTCCCTCCCTCCGGCTTCCCCCAAATCCTCCTCCCCTCCTCCCCCTCCTCTCCCCATCTCTTTCTTTGCAATTAAACTAAATGAATGATTTCCTCAATACGTCCAGGTATCCTCAAGAGCTCTGGCCTCGAGTTACGGGTCACAGTGGCTCGTTCGGGACTCAAAAAACCTCCATCAATTATGTTAAATTAGGAGAAGGTAATGACATCAGAAGCCTTAGATCTGATTGGCGAGAGGCCATCCATCCCTTGTTCGATATAATTTACCCTGCTGCTGGACCGAGTGTGGAGGACTGAGGGAGGATCAATTACTCTCTCTCTCTCCCTCTCTCTCTCTCTCTCTCTCTCTCTCTCTCTCTCTCTCTCTCTCTCTCTCTCTCTCTCTCTCTCTCTCTCTCTCTCTCTCTCGATTACTTCACAGGTCAGCTCTGTCTCGTCAATTTCTCGGGTCATTGAAAATCAGTCAGTTTTTTAGTACATTTGTTTCCAACTTACAAATTTAGGTCTGGTCTTCAAATATATTCCCTTAGGTGTAGTTGTCGTGATTTTTTTAATTGTTGTTCTGGTTATTTATAATTTTGAAGTAAACATAACGATGATAAAAATAACAACAACACCAACGATAATAATAATAATAATAATAATAATAATAATAATAATAATAATAATAATAATAATGATAATAATAACAGTATTCGGGCCAGCCACCACCACCACCTCTGCTTATCAAACCTGCTCCTCTCTCCCGCATGGCTGGGGCTGTGTTGATAATTTTCTGCTTGTCACCCACACGTTGAGATTCACAAAGGAGTTTCCACTTATAGCTACCTGGCGTACGTATCTCAGTCCCCCCGTACGTCAGAGGTCACCTGTGGCTCGTATCTTCATGACCTTCAAGATGAGGTCATGCAAGGTTGATACACGTTTATAGTGGAGACATTTTTTCTGGGGATTTTTTTTTTCTGGGGGAAATTTCTGGGGGAGTTTAAATTTTTTGTTTTTTTTGAGGGGGGTTGAGTTAGTGTTCCTGTGAAGTTATTGAGGACGTGGTTGTTTATATTTAGGTGTGAATTAAAGATACAGTTGTGATGATGTTAGAGCTTTTTATTTGTGAATTCAGTTTAAGGAAATATTTTTTTTTATTCATTCAGTACATCTGTAGGATTAGGGATATATTTACAGGTTAAGGTAGATTTAAGGTATAAAGTACAGGTTAAGGTAGAAAGTACAGGTTAAGGTAGAAAGTACAGGTTAAGGTAGATTTAAGGTATAAAGTACAGGTTAAGGTAGAAAGTAAAGACTTTTAAGGTAAACTCAGGTTAAATATTTCCATGATCATGAGGAATTTGTTAATAGTTTCATTCTCCAAGGTGGTGGTGGTGTGGTGGTGATGAAGGTGGTGGTGGTGGTGGTGAGGTGGTAGTGGTGGTGGTAGTGGTGGTGATGATGAAGGTGGTGATGATGAAGATGGTGGTTCTAGACTTATGTGGTGTAATCAAGGATGACTCTAGGTATTGCTTTCAGTGAGTTGTGTGACCGTCCTCGTGATGTACGGTAAAGGGTGTATCTCCACACACACACACACACACACACACACACACACACACACACGTCTTCTCATAGCCAGAGAGACAGGCAGCCACTTGTAACAAAGCTCACATCTGCCATCGGATATATACACACGCCTCGGCTAAGGTTCACTCCTACGTGCTCGAACCGTGACGGTCACACTCCACAATAGCTGTGCCCACCATCCCACAGCACCATCCCACAGCACCATCCCACAGCACAACCCCACGACACCACCCTACGGCACCACCCCGACACCACCCTACGGCACCACCCGACACCACCCGGCACTATCCCAGCACCACCCCGACACCACCCACGACACCACCCCGGCACTACCCCAGCACCACACCAGCGCCACCCCCAGCACCACCCGGCACCATCCAGCCCACCCACGGCACACCCGACCACCCAGCACCACCCACAGCACCACCCGACACCACCCGACACACCCACAGCACCACCCGACACCACCCACAGCACCATCCCACAGCACTACCCCACGGCACCACCCCACAGCACCACCCCACAGCACCACCCCAAGACACCCCCCACAGCACCACCCATCGCACCACCCACAGCACCACCGCAGCACCACAGCACCACAGCACCACCCACGACCTGCCCGACACCACCCCACAGCACCACCCACGACACACCCACGACACCACCCACAGCACCACCCCACAGCACCACCCCACAGCACTACCCCACAGCACCACCCCACAGCACCACCCAAGACACCACTTACGACACCACCCGACACCACCCAGGCACCACCCCACAGCACCACCCACGACACCACCCCACAGAAGCCGTGCGAGGTGTGAGAGTTGGGTGAGGTGATAACAGAGACATTTGGTGACACTGCAGGCTGTCCCTACTGGCTCTTGGGTGAAGGAGAATACAGTACTGTACCCGGGTTTAGTGTCTCTGCCTTAGTTCAATAATCAGTGGATTCACGTATACTCCGGGTCCGTTAAATCGAGGTTTGACATCTTGCTAACCCTCGATATAACGGATTTTCATCTTATATAGGTCCGTTAAATAGAGGTTTCACTGAACTTAATATCTTACCCACATGACTTATTTCTCAACCACTCAATAGTACACATACAAATAAAACATCAAAATAATATCCTGTCTATCTAAGAAAAACAATAAACAAAAACATTACAGAAACAAAAACAATAAACAAAAACAATAAACAAAAACATTACAGAAACAATACATCTCTAAAGCAACAAAATTGTGGTGGTGGAAAGTGGTGGTGGCATTTGGAGGTCGACCTTGTCAATACTGCAGCCACTACTTGACCAGAGACTCACCTTGGCCAGATATCTGAGTTGGGGATGAAAATTCTCCTTTTTTTTTTTATTTATTTTTACCAAGTGAACACGGTGGTTGACTACTGCTCCCTACCAATATCTACGTTGAACATGCAGGTCACCCGCTAAATGTAAAAGGTCATAGTGGGTCAAAGTTCATTTTTTTTCCAATAAAATGAACGTGGGACTGACTAATGAAATGACCTGGGTGAATAGACTTCACTTTTTTAATGTTTTAGGTCACTTTAGGTCAGAGGTTATCTTTGTTTAATATGAACGAAATGAACTAGAAGATATACTTAGCGAACACATCTCTTGAACGTAAATGATCATATCAAATCTAAATATGTTCTTTCCTCTCTAAGCTAATGAACAAAGTTGCCTTCTCGTGAACAAATTCGATTAAATGAAAAATTCCAAACAAATCTGACTAGTACTGAACACCTGAAACACCACTTACCTGATATTGAAAATCTGACTAATCATGGAATCTTACTATGTAACTTTACAGAACACCTGAGTCACACCTGGCGCGGGGGTTCAGGTGTGACTATGTAGATTAATGAAAACCTTATAACTCACACCTTTCGATTGATTTACATTATCCTATCTTTTTCTTGCTTTCTCGTTCATTTATATTAGTTTAATTTTTTCGTTCGTCTTCCTTTTTATTGTTTTATTCTTATTTCCTCTCTCTCTCTCTCTCTCTCTCTCTCTCTCTCTCTCTCTCTCTCTCTCTCTCTCTCTCTCTCTCTCTCTCTCTCTCTCTACCCTCCATTCACCTTTGCTCTCTCACTTCTCTTTCTTCGCCTATCTTTTCTCGTCCTCTTCCTCTACTGCCTCCTCTCCTCCTCCTCTACCTCCTCATCTTCCTCTTTCCTCCTCCTCTTCTTCTTTTTCCTCTCTTTCCTCTCTATCCTCCTCTTTTGCTCTCTCAACCTCTTACATCAGTCAGGAGGAGGCTGGCTGGAAGTCAAGCTGCCCCCCCCACTACCACCTCCTTCATGTTTAGAATCTTCGTGTTGCAGTGTCGTCCCCGAGAGGGGGGAGGGTGAGGGAGAGGAAGAGGAGTGAGGGAGGAGGGAGGGAGGAGGAGAGGAGGTGAGAAGGAAGGAGGAAGAAGGAGGAGAAGGAATTGAAAGAGACGTCTTTGTTTCTCACTTTCCAGGGGAAGGAGTTTGTTGGACAGGGGGGGTTAAGAAGCAGGGGGAGGGAGGTGTGATAAATAAGGGGTGGGAGAGATGAGAGAAGGGAAGGGGGATAGAAGAGGTTTAAGGGAGTGGTGGTGGTTTGACAGATAAGGGGAAGGAGGGAGAGGGAGGTGTTGGGGAGAAGGGTTAATGTCAGAATAAAGGGGAAGGAGGGGAAGAGATGGCTAACTGGAGTGATGATGATGACGTTAAGACGAGGAAGGTAGAGGAGAGAGAGAGAGAGAGAGAGAGAGAGAGAGAGAGAGAGAGAGAGAGAGAGAGATGAATGCTAGGAATGATGCAATTGCAAAGATGATACAGTATTTGTGAGTGTTTGACGATACACTCTGGCAGGCGTATATGCAAGATTTCACACACACACACATATACGGCCATATGTCTACGTGCACGGCGTCTTCAGATACCTGGCCATGAGCACGTGTATCCAAGCAGGTGATGGTCTGCATGCCACCAATATATCTTCCCCTCTTGGTGTTTGGGATTCGATGATTCGTTCCTTATAAACATTACGATTAAAAGGTTAAATATTTAGCCTTACATAAACCCATACGTGACCACAAGCAACATCTGTCCTCATCGTCAACGTAACCATTCAACAGGTAAAGGGAAATATACATACTGAAATATACATAACTTACACCTGTTGATATGTATTGAAATATACACACTGATACACTCAAATACCTCTTAATAATATACCGTACATATTTACACTCACTAATACTTATAATAACAAGTAACTAAACATGTAAGAAATTACTTAAGTCGATAACACATACTTAAGAACATACTTAATTCAATAACATGCACTTAAGAACATACTTAATTCAATAACACACACTTAAGAACGTACTTCAGTCAATAACACACACTTAAGAACGTACTTAAGTCAATAACACACACTTAAGAACATACTTAAGTCAATAACACACACTTAAGAACGTACTTAAGTCAATAACACACACTTAAGAACATACTTAAGTCAATAACACATACTTAAGAACATACTTAATTCAATAACATGCACTTAAGAACATACTTAATTCAATAACACACACTTAAGAACATACTTCAGTCAATAACACACACTTAAGAACGTACTTAAGTCAATAACACACACTTAAGAACATACTTAAGTCAATAACACACACTTAAGAACGTACTTAAGTCAATAACACACACTTAAGAACATACTTCAGTCAATAACACACACTTAAGAACGTACTTAAGTCAATAACACACACTTAAGAACGAAAAGAAGGAGCCGATATTTCTCTGGGGCTATTTAACTCGACCGGCTTCCTTCCCACTAGTTAGGTGACAAATACGTGTGGGCCTTTCTACCTATTGTGCGGTGTCAGAGAGGTGTGGGTGTACGGGGAATGGTGGGGGTGTTAGTGGTCAATATCAGTGGTGTATGAGGGAGAGATGTGTCAGGATGTGTAGCTTGGGATGTGTGTGTCGGGGGAAGATGTGTCAGGGGTGTGTGTGTGTGTGTCAGGGGATGTATCAGGGGTAAGATATGTCAGGATGTGTGGTTCAAGAAGTGTATCAAAGGGAAAATGTGTCAGGGGATGTTTTAAGGGGTGTGTGTGTATGAGTGTCAGGGGATGTATGAGGGGGGAAATGTGTCAGAGGGAGGGGTGTCTGGGGATGTGTCAGGGGGAAGATGTGTCGGGGATAGGACACAAGGGCCGGCACACCTCTCATTATCCACAACTTTTCATATTCATCTTGTGAATCGCTAATGACTTTGATTAGTTATGACGCTAAAGGTAATTACTGATGATGATGATGATGATGATGATGATGATGACAGCAATAAAATATACGTATCTCTGTCTGTCTGTCTGTCTGTCTGTCTTCGAGTGAATACCACGATAGACACAGTGCCTCAATGAATCACACTGCAGTGAAATGCCGCTATAGAAACAGTGCCAACTCCCCTAAGCTTATAATACCAGAGGCTGAAAACTAAGTGCACTGTTGTTTTAAGATTAATCCCAGTTTCGTGATGTGTGGCAGCTGTGTGACGTCAACGGAAGGTCAACAAAGGTCAACAAAGGTCAAAATAATCTTTAATTTTTGTGACTCTGGAGAGAAGAAAAAAAATAATTGTCGTATAAATAAAGAAAAAATGAATAGAACGACACTGGTGAAATTTATTCTTCTGATAATAATAATAATAATAATAATAATAATAATAATAATAAGCAGATTAAGAATAGTCATAATAATAACAACAATGACAACAACAGTAACTAACAATAACTACAACACCAATAATATCAACAAATGATTCACCTCCTTACCATCCTAACACCATAAGATATTACCCAGAGTAAAAACTGTACTGTAAATACGAGTGTCACTGTGTCACCAACCAGAACTGTAAGGGAGCTATCAAACACACTCAGCTAGGGAGAGGGCACGTGTGGTGAGGCCCTTGGCGTGAGTAGAAGCAGATGCCCTTATAGTCTAATGGTGGAACCTTTAAGAGTATAGAAAACCACGCCTACTTAACGAAAGGGGGAGGGGCTACAATTATGACGTCATAGATTCAACGTATGTGATTGGTTGAGGGGAGGAGTTAGTGACTTAGAAGGGGAAGGAGTTAGTGACTTAGAAGGGAGAGGAGTTAGTGACTTAGAAGGGGGAGGAGTTAGTGACTTAGAAGGGGAAAGATGGATTAGATTTGTCTTCGAGGGCCTTGAGATTTTATACTGTAGTACTTGTAGTTAAGATCTGGTTAGTTCGTGTCGTGTCGTGTCGTGTTTACCTTTCAGTAATAATGTCTACAATGCTCTGACGGCGCCCTGAAGAATTGTTTCCCTGCCTTACTAAACATTATACTGACAACATTAGAATATAGATATTGAAAGATGAAAAATTATTGATGGAAAATATTGGAAGAAACTTATATAAAACAAAGTAAACTGTAAACCCAAAGGAAATACTTGAGAAATTTACTTTATCTGATAACTAAATTTATCGTTTATTTCAAAGATTTTAGAAAATATATTAATTTTATAATGATTTAATTTTAATTTGTATAGTTATTAGTGTAGTAAGATTAATTCCCTATCTCTCTTATCCTATGTTGCCCCATACCAAATTCTCCTTCTCTCCCATCTCCCCTTGTTTATCATCGCTTCCTTTATCTCCCTCTCTCGCGGACAATGTGGCGCGCGACTGGCACTGATCCCTCACAACACTCACCCCTTCATCTTACAGCTGATCCTCCATCCCTGACACTTAACTCTCCACTCAAGCTATTACTCAGGGAGACACTGAAGGGTGATTGATTATTATTTAACTATATATACCAATACTTGTTTAATTCTCGGTCTATTATTGTTTTTATTTGATTCTGATTAAGAAATAATATTAATAATAATAATAATAATAATAATGATAATAATAATAAGAAAGAAGATTGCACTACTAGAGGGAGGTACCAACTCCTGACTGGTGGGATACATACATACATACATACATACATACATACATACATACATACATACATACATACATTGTCAGGTTCACAAGACACTGACCATTTTCTTGAGGAGGGGATAATCACTTGTGTCAGTTTGTGTCAGCTTTAAACCGAAAGATGTCAGCGAGTAACATAACTTTCCGTATCTGTCAGGACATGATTTTTGGCTGACTCTCGAAAGTGTCAGTAGAGAGCTTATTAACCAAAAAAAAACTGACAAGAGCAAAAAACTTAGGTCAGAGGCTGTCAGCACAACTTATAGGTGTCGTGATAGTGTCAGGAACCATACTTAGTTTAGCTTAATGTCCGAAGATGTCAGCACGGCAGTCAGTCAATCAAAAGTTTCGCCTCAGTGTCAGCAAAAGTGTAAGAGCCGAGTGTTGGAGGTGTGTGTGTGTGTGTGTGTGTGTGTGTGTGTGTGTGTGAGAGACTGGCTAACTCTCTGACACTCCCCAGGCGACTCGAGGGATTGTTGCCGCCGCTTGTGTTTGGTCATGTCACGTTGATGAATGGTACTGAGGGAGAGAGGGAGGAGAGAGGAAGGAAGAGGGAAGGGAAAGTTAGATAGAAAGAGGGAGTGAAGGAAAGGGGGGAGAGAGGGAGGAGAGGGGAAGGAAGAGGGAAGGGAAAAGTAGATAGAAGGAAGGAATAAAGGAAAAGGAAGCGAGAGAGAGGGAGGAGTGAGGAAGGAAGACGGAAGGGGAAGGTAGATAGAAGGTGGGAATAAAGGAAAAGGGGGAGAGAGAGAGAGAGACAGATGGTAGTGTGGTAGTGAAGGAAACACGACTAAGAGATGGAGCTTTATTCCTGAAATTTCGTCACAAGAATGATACTGAATCCATTCTTAATTTAGATGAGTTATAGGTATTACCATTATAATCAAATCATTGGTATTCCCACTATAATCAAATCATTGGTGTTCCCACTATAGTCAAGTAATATATATTCCCACTAAAGACTTCAGGTTCGTATCTCCATTGTAATCGACCCTCGAGACAAACAGGACTTCGGTGTTAGAGGAGGCAGCAGCCATTGACCACAACACCACCTTGACAAGATTTACGAGCCTGGGCGAGTCTGAACTATCGACCACAACGTAATTCTCTGGAAGTCGATTACAATGTCAGGTCGAATACCGTCGAGGTCGAAGTCAAGGTGTAAGGTTGAGGAGAAGGTCGAGGATGGTTTATATTGGTTCTAGAGGTCAAGGTTTTATAGTGGTACCAAATGTCGGGGGTTTTCATATTGGTACCATAAATTATTGGAGTGGTACTATGGTCGATGTCATCGGATTGGCACTAAATTTATAAATATACACGAGAAGATTACCATATATCTATCCTAATTTTGTAACATTTTATTAAGTCAAAGTTAATTAACGGGAGTAGTGATAATATAGACACGAGTACAGGTATACAGAGCTTACGGAACAATACACAAACACTGCTTAGAATTAGTGTTGTCGTTTTTTGGGTGTTTTCGCTGGGATTCGTGTTTTTTTTTTTTATAATTTTCACGTTTTTTCTTGTGTTTTGTAGTGTGTGTGTGTTTTTTGTTTTTGTTTTTACGTTCTTGGGTCCATGCGTTTTAAAAATAGTTCACGCGTTTTTACAGGTTTTATTTTGTTCAGGTGATTTTCGTGTTTTGTTTTTTAATGGTTTTAGGTGTTTGTGAAGGTTTTTTGTGACATATAGTGTAGTATCATGTGTTTTACTAAGTTGTTGCGTGTTTATAGTGAGTTATCGCGTGTTTTTCTGAGTTATCGTTTGTTTTATTGAGTTATCGCGTGTTTTACCGAGTTATCACGTGTTATGTGTGGATTCATAGGCTTTCACTGCAGAATTGGACCCGAAAACCGAGCCACGTCATTTCTGTTCCATCCAATGATTTCCCGCTACCCACTACCTGCAGAAATAAAACCCTCTTGACAGTTCTATAATCGTGATGAAATTATTAAACTGTCGGTCAAACTCGAATTGCCTGAGTTAACACCCCAATAGTTACCATCTCCCAGTAATATTCAGGTCTTGATAAAGCTGTTTAACCCGACGCTTCTATTAGATATGCCTGACCCAGTGTGATAAACAGGAAACAGAATTAAAGGGAAAAAAATTAGTTGAAGTCGTGGCCATTTCAGTCTTATCTAAATTATTGTTGAGCCGATGATCATATGGTAAATAATACTTTGATATGTATTATCTGGATTTAATTTGTGTATTTACTTTTTTTAACTCAGACATATTGAGCGAAAATATTGCATTCTGGGATTTAGTATACAATATATAGCCCTGTGTGTGTGTGTGTGTGTGTGTGATGTGTTTGTGTGTGTGTGTGTGTAGATTATATAAATCATCGGAGTTAGAAGACATTTTACTAGCTTTATTTTCGTCTATTTTAACTCGTAGTAAATGTTAATGGAGTTAATTCTTAATTAAAATTGAGGATGAAAAAAAAAAGCAATTCCTTACACCTGATCTGATGGAGAAAAAAGTAATAATATACCTTTGCGAGAAGGGAAGGAGAGGAGAGAAGAGGAAGGAGGTGGGAAGGACGCTCTTGTGGACGGAATAAATGAAATGCAAAAAGAGCTTAAAAGACTGGATAATGAAACAAATATAAAACGAGAGATGAACACACATCAAATCAGCGTGAAGGAGCTTGAATCAAGAGACATGACAACCTACAACGTATCCATGACTTGGATGAGGTGGGGTGACAGGGGTGAAGTGTGAGGAGGTGGTGGGAATTAGAGGTGAGGTGGTTGGGGTGAGGTGGGAGGAGTGGTTGGGGAGTGTGGAGTGAGGTGGGAGGTGGTTGGGGGTGTGGGTGAGGATGGGAGGGTGAGGTGGGGTGGGTGTGGGTGGGGGGTGGGAGGGTGAGGTGGTTGGGGGTGTGGGTGAGGGGTGGGAGAGTGGGGTGGGGTGGGTGTGGGTGAGGGTGGGTGGGTGAGGGTGGGAGGTGAGGTGGTGGGGGTGTGGGTGAGGGTGGGAGGTGAGGTGGTTGGGGGTGTGGGTGAGGTGGGAGGTGAGGTGGTTAGGGGTGTGGGTGAGGATGGGAGGGTGCTGTGAGGGTGGGTGGGTGTGGGGTGGGAGTGGTGGGGTGAGGGTGGTTGCAGGGGGGTGTGGGTGGGAGGGTGGTTGGGGGTGTGGGTGGGGATGGGGAGGGTGGGGTGGGGTGGGTGTGGGTGGGGTGGGAGGGTGGGGTGGTTGGGGGGGTGTGTGGGTGAGGGGTGGGGAGTGAGATTGGGGTGGGTGTGGGTGAGGGTGGGAGGTGAGGTGGGGTGGGTGTGGGTGAGGGGTGGGAGGGTGAGGATGGGAGGGTGAGGGTGGGGTGGGTGTGACGCAAACAAGAATGTCATTTCAAATATATTTACTGTGTGGTGAGGTAAGACACGGTGAACTATGTTGGTCTGTTTTGTTATTCTTATTATTCTTGTTTTTTATGTCTTGTTTACTTTTGTATTTTCTTCATCTTTGTTGTTCTTTTTATGCCTCTTGTGTTTCTCTTCTTTATTTTTCTTCGCCTTTTTTTCACCTGTTTCTTCTTTTTCTTCTTCTATTTCTTCTTTGCTTTCACTTTTCTTGCTCTCATTCTGTTCTCCTTAGTCTTATTCTTATTATTGTTATAGTTGTTATTCTTTGTCTTTTTCCTTTTGTTTTTCTTTTAAATGTTTCTTATTTCCTTCTCCTCTTTCTTCTCGATTCCTCTTCTTCTTCTCCTTCTCCCCCTACGCCAGCATCTGACCATAAGTAACATGCACTCTTTAGACCGGCAAAACTCCACATCACACGAAAGACTTAACACTAAAAAAAAGTCCAACATAAACATGAGGTAGTCAGTGTTGAAGGGAAGTAGTGTATCATGAAGTGTCACTCGATAAGACTCAGCGAAACACGTTCTCCTCTCTCTCGTTTCAGCTGGTGTGTGTAAGAGTAACGGCCTCTCTCCCTCTCTCTCAATCGTGTGACGTGAGTCGATCAAACGGCAAAGTACACGAGTCTGAGAGAATGTTATGGTTGATACATTACCTAGTAAGATCACACCTAGTAGGATCATGCCTAGTAAGATCACACCAGAGGAAGATGTAGTGAAGTATTTGTCTATGTTTATACTTTTTGGTCTATATACGCATTGCTTATTGGTCGTTTGGTGAAGAAAATGGACCAATCACTGTAAAGGAATTAATAATGCAGATAGTGTTATGTTGTATTTCCATATAACAGTATAGTTAATCTAAATTAATGTTATCAGTGAAAATTTATATAATTGTCATCGAATCACTTGTATGCAAATTAAAAAAAAATTCAGAGTTTGATATGACGTGTGTGTGTGTGTGTGTGTGTGTGTGTGTGTGTGTGTGTGTGTGTGTGTGTGTGTGTGTGTGTGTGTGTGTGTGTGTGTGTGTGTGTGTGTGTGTGTGTGTGTGTGTGGTCAAAGCTCCAGAAAGTGTCAAGGGATTAAGCAAAGGAAACTAATCGGCCTCAGTTCTCGCTGTTGCAAATGGAAAGAGACACGACGGAAAGTTTGACGCGATCAATATGTAAACTTTGGCCACCAGAAGGAGCCATCCTAGAGATATCCTTCAGGTGTCCTTCAGGAGTGAGGCTCCGGAGAGAGTAATAAACAGAAGGGAGGTTTCTCTTATCGATCTATGCCAACGAAATGAAAATAAAATCTCTTTAAAAATGTGTCTAATTTTTATTGCCAAGTTGTTCCTATGAGTATGTTTCTGTCAAAAATATAAGGACATCATTCAAGGACACTATAATTGGCAATTGTAATTCAAGGACACTATAATGGGTAATTGTAATTCAAGGACACTATAATAGGCAATTGTAATTCAAGGACATTATAATGGGCAATTGTAATTCAAGGACACTATAATGGGCAATTGTAATTCAAGGACACTATAATAGGCAATTGTAATTCAAGGACACTATAATGGGCAATTGTAATTCAAGGACACTATAATAGGCAATTGTAATTCAAGGACACTATAATGGGCAATTGTAATTCAAGGACACTATAATAGGCAATTGTAATTCAAGGACATTATAATGGGTAATTGTAATTCAAGGACACTATAATCCCGATTTCTAATACAATTTCGTACATGAATAGTTCAAAATAAACTTACTAGGTATTACGTTTTCGCCACATATCTGTATTGTTTTATGGTCCTGTCACCGTAAATGAATTCTACTCTGTCATCTGGTATGGTGGCGTAAATATTTGTCCAGCCACACTTTCTGAAGCCGCTTCCTCTCTCTCTCTCTCTCTCTCTCTCTCTCTCTCTCTCTCTCTCTCTCTCTAATCTTCTTCCTCTTTTCTTTCTTTCACTTCTCTCTTCTTCCTCTCCCCTTTCTTTATTTCCTTTCTCTTCTTTCTCTCATCTCTTGTTTCTTTCTCCTATCTTTCTCCTTTCTTCTTTATCTCACCTATATCCTTACTTTCTCCTCTCTCCTTTCTCCTCTCTCCTTTCTCTCCCCTATTTACTTTCTCCCACTTCTCTCCTAACTCTCCCCTCTCTCCTTTCGTTTCCCTCTCTCCTTTCTTTTCCCTCTCTCCTTTCTTTATCCTCTCTATTATTTCTTTTCTCATTTCTTTCTCCTTTTTCTCCCCTCTTTCCTTTCTCTCTCCTTTCTTCTCCTTTCTTCTCCATCACAGAGTCTTGGTAGTCTCCTCCTTCACCAAAGCTCAGGAGTCGTCCCCGGGAGGAGTGTGAGGAACGTCTGGCTTCCCTAGGTGATGCTGCAAACCTTTCTAGGCTTCTTCTTTCTGTGTGTGTGTGTGTGTGTGTGTGTGTGCGTGTGCGTGTGTGTGTGTGTGTGTGTGCGTGTGTGTGTGTATCTGTCTGTCTGTATGCGTGTGTTTGTGTGTGTGTATTTGTCTGTCTGTATGTGTGTGTTTGTGTGTGTGTATCTGTTTGTCTGTATGTGTGTGTTTGTGTGTGTGTATCTGTCTGTCTGTCTGTATGTGTGTGTATCTGTCTGTCTGTCTGTCTTTATCTTTACTTTTTATTTGTTTGTATGTCTCTCTCTGTATGTCTGTCCGTACTCTCTCTCTCTCTCTCTCTCTCTCTCTCTCTCTCTCTCTCTCTCTCTCTCTCCATATTTATCAGTATGTTTCTCTCTGTATATCTCTCTGTACTGTCTGTATGTCTCTACGTATATCTCTGTCAGTTTATCTGTCTTTCTGTCTATCTGTCTGTCTTTGTATGTCTGTCTCTCTTTCTCTTCTTTGTCTGGTGTGAACTCTGAGTCTTTCGTCATCTTTAAGACTTTTCGTTTTCTTTCCATTTTTCTTCTTTTTCTTCAAGGTTACCCTGAGTGTCTAGGGCCAAGCAACATCTTTATTTTAGGGTCTTCTGTGAAATTTTAGGTTTTAAGGGTCTAATGTGATACTTTAGGGTGTAGTGTGATGTTTTAGGGTCTATTGTAGTGTGATGTTTTAGGGCATAGTGTGATGTTTTAGGTCTAGTGTGATGTTTTAGGGTATAGTATGGTGTTTTAGGGTATAGTGTGATGTTTTAGGGTATAGTGTGTTGTTTTAGGTCTAGTGTGGTGTTTTAGGGTATAGTGTGATGTTTTAGGGTATAGTGTGATGTTTTAGAGTGTAGTGTGATGTTTTAGGGTCTAGAGTGATGTTTTAGGGTCTAGTGTGGTGTTTTAGGGTATAGTGTGGTGTTTTAGGGTATAGTGTGATGTTTTAGGGTATAGTGTGATGTTTTAAGGTAGTGTGATGTTTTAGGGTCTAAGTGATGTTTCTAGTGTGGTGTTTTGGGGTATAGTGTGGTGTTTTGGGTGTAGTGTAATGTTTTAGGGTCTAGTGATGTTTTGGGGTTTAATGTGATGTTTTAGGGTCTGAGTGTGATGTTGTAGGGTATAGTGTGATGCTTTAGGGTGTAGTGTAATGTTTTAGGGTCTAGTGTGGTGTTTTAGGGTATAGTGTGATGTTTTAGGGTGTAGTGTGATGTTTTAGGGTATAGTGTGATGTTTTACGGTATAGTGTGGTGTTTTAGGGTATAATGTGATGTTTTAGGGTATAGTGTGATGTTTTAGGGTGTAGTGTAATGTTTTAGGGTCTAGTGTGATGCTTTAGGGTGTAGTGTGATGTTTTAAGGGTTTAGTGTAATGTTTTAGGGTATAGTGTGATGTTTTAAGGGTTTACTGTGATGTTTTAGGGTCTAGTGTGATGTTTTAGGGCATAGTGTGTGTTTTAGGGTATAGTGTGATGTTTTAGGGTCTAGTGTGATGTTTTAGGGCATAGTGTGGTGTTTTAGGGTATAGTGTGATGTTTTAGGGTATAGTGTGATGTTTTAAGGTATAGTGTCATGCATTAGGGTCTAGAGCAACAATATGGTGTGAACAGTATGACCAGTGATTTCAACAGTATGGTGACAACTAACCTGATAGTATGGTGTCAAGATTAAGAGCAGGGAGCAGAACAGAGAAAACAATCAGTGTAGTGATCATACATCAGTAAAATGTGTAGTGACATCAGGAAGAAGAGCGAAATGGTATTAACCCTGTGGTGACAATATTAACAGCAGTGAAAACGGCTTGTTGATAAGTGACAACAGTACCGTGACAACAATATCAACAGGGCGGTAACAACGGCAACAACAGTTTGGTAACAACGCTATAGTGATAACAGTGACAAGAGTAATAATTTGGTAGTAGTGTAAGTTGTGTCAGTGTAAGTACCAACGGTTTGAACAGTAACACGGCGATATCAGCAGCAAGGACAACAGGAGCAATCTTAACCGAGACATTAACAGAAACATCAATAGCAACATTTGTAATAGCAACATCAATAGTAACAAGTGTGATAGCAGCAACAGTCGTAGTAGCAACAGCAGCAATAATAGCACGGAGGCAGCAATAGCAACAGAAATAACAGTGACAGTAACAGTCGTAGGAACAACAGTCACAGCACCGGCACCAATAGCAACAATCGTAGTAATAGTAGTAGTAATCATAGCAACAGCAGCAGCAACAGCACGGAACCTAAGCAGCAGCAGTAAGGCAGTGTGACTGAGGTGGGTGGTGGTGGTGGGACTAGCCCTCAGTGTTATGGTAGCGGGTGTACCAGAAGGACGTGTCGACTCCCTGCTCTCTCTCCCTTTTCTCTCTCTCTCACTCGCACTCTCTTTTGCTCTCACTGACAGCGTGAGTTTCAACCGTAAACAAGTGTCAACGTGGCTATAGGTGCCTGTGTTACCAAGCCCCACGGCACTGCCCTAGTGCCACCATCACTAGCCTTAACCTTAATCTCCGCGAGTGTGTGTGTAGATGTGTTCTTGGCCAAGGAAATTTGGGCAAGTTTTTAATTTAATAAAAAAACAGTTTTGGGAGACTTCTTCATTCTGAATTTTCTAATCAAAACAAAGATTAATTTATGCGGTTCTTACTGGAGACATTTAACTTTTGAGTGTATTTTTTTGCAAGGTAATTGACGCAAAAAAGTATTGAGGTATTTTAGAAAGACAGTGTCGAGTTCTGTTGTGTGGCAAAGCAACTCTGTACAAAGTGATATTCAAATGATATTCATGTTGCTTGTTGCAGTGTTAGCAACAAGTATAGTTCTGCACCATGATCATATTTCTCATTCTACACGTTGTACAAGTTCACAGGAAGCAAATGATGACACAAACCATTAACGACCTGGGATTAAGGGATCCATCACTGTAAAAAAAGTAAAACTGTAAATTTAGGACATTTATTGATGTGACAGTTGAGGAGCCGTGAGGAGCCGTGGCAGAAAATGGACCACAACACGGTGGCTCCTCTGGGCTGGGCTCCATACACGTGATCCTCAGGTGAACTGCCCCTAAAGAGGTTAAAGGTGACCCTCCCTGGCATGCCTGTCTGGCCACCTGAGGAAGATAAGAAGAAGAGGAGGAGGAGGAGGAGGAGGAGAGAGAGAGAGAGCTACTGTTTACCCGAGGGTCTCTCTCTCTCTCTCTCTCTCTCTCAGGGGGTACTGGGTCTAGGTCCTCTCCCGGCCGAAGCTTAATGGTGTTCGAGGTAAGGCGTGGTAGTGCAGGGAGGAAGGGTCAACAGAAACACAGGAGTGAACGGTCTCAACAACAACATACATGGCTCTGTGTATCGGGTGTTGGTATGTTTGGTATCTACAGTGAAACAACTATTTAACGGACTATATGAAAATGAAAGTCCGTTATATCGAGGTGTCCGTTAGATGTGAAACCTCCATCTAACGAACGATATAGAGATGAGAGTCCGTTATATCCAGGGTCCCTTAGATGTGATACCCCCCATTTAACGGATTATATGGAGAGAAGAGTTCGTTATATGGAGGTTTTAATGTATTAATGTAAAAAAATATCACTGTTTACGCCTTGGGAAGAATTTACATATATAAATACTAAAATTCTCAAAATACAGTAGTTCATTTTGTAGCATGTATTCGTAAGTCAAAAATATATAGTATTAGAGAAAGAATTTGTTGAAGTAAGAGAACACAACAAATTCATGTCAGTTTGTTTAGTATTTTGGTATGCATTAATGAGGTAAAGATTCCATTAGTTATTGAAATGATCTCGGAAAGACTTAGGAGTATATGAACAAACGCATCGATAACAAAACACAGAAAATCCATCATACCTCGTTGGGTATTGTCATTATACATTATACAAAAAACAAAAGTTAATCACCTGAAAGTTTATAATTCAAAACAAAATAAATAATTAACATAAGATTAACATAACACAATATAGTCCTCGATTATCATAATATGTTAAATTATCAACACGGAACAGGTAGAAAGGATTATAAATTTTGTAGTGTTAAGTCGTTCCTATACACGATAAGGCGGTATGGTAAACAGATGGGAAGGTTGACTATAATCTGTGTTGGTATGTTTCGCTAAAGCTGTCGTTATACTGGTTGTGATTGTAGTGGTTGTGGTTGCAGTGGTTGTTATGGTAGTTTTGGTTAGGGTGATGGCATTTGTTGTAGGTGGTTATGATTGTGGTTATAGTGGGTTGTGGTTTATAGTGGTTGTGTTGTGGTGGTGGTTTATAGTGGTTGCAATGGTTGTGGTTTATAGTGGTTCTGTTGTGGTGGTGGTTAGAGTGGTTGCGATGGTTGTGGTTATAGTGGTTCTGTTGTGGTGGTGGTTAGAGTGGTTGCGATGGCTGTGGTTTTAGTGGTTGTAATGGGTATGGTTGTTATAGTAAATCTATTTTTGTCAATGGTGGTTGTAGTGCTTACGATGGTTATGATTGTAGTAGTACCTGTAGTTATAGTTATAGTGATGGTTGTAGTTGAGTTGAGGGTGGGCATCGTCGTGGTTATTGTGGTTGTTGTAATTGTGGTGATTATGGTAGCGCTATGGTTGAGATGATGGTACGGTTGCCTTGTTAACCTCTCTCTCTCACACGCACACATGTTCCACAACCACAAATGTTCACTCGGCACACCTGTAGGTACATGTGAATTACCTCGTTCATCACACCTGTCACAAGACTGACTCACCACATACAGTATACAGGGTAAATTTTCCCAACTATTAGTCAAGGTATATTATTATTACACGTTAAATATCTTATTTTTTGTTTAGGTGGGATATAACTTTTGAACTAACGTATGTGACTCAATATACGCATAGAGTGGTACTTTAAAAATAGTTGGCGTTAATGTAATCTATAATCTGAACGTGAATGTGGTATTGGTGATAAAAGAGAGAGTGTGTGTGTGTGTGTGTGTGTGTGTGTGTGTGTGTGTGTGTGTGTGTGTTCAAAAGTTGAAAAATGACTAAATTTATGATCAAAGAATATCATTAAATCTTCACAGTAAAAACCTCATAACACCTGCTGTACCTCCATAAAAAAAAACACAATCTCTAATATACATTTAAATTAACTCCTCCTAGACCCAATAAAATTAAATAATAAATATCAAAGTATAAATGTTTTAACCTAATAAAAAATAAAATTAAATATTACTCCAATCACAATTAATCTGTTGTTATTACCTTGACACGTGTTATTAAATCAGGTATATGTGTGCTTATGTCAGTAACACCTTGAGGGAGAGGAGTCAAATTTATGGATGTGTTTTATGGTGGTGTTTGGGTGAAGGTGTGTATGGTGGAGCCAGGGCCATTACCTGTGGGCATGAAAGAGAGGTGGTGATGGTGTAGGAAGAGGTGATGGTGGTAGTGGTGGTGGTGGTGAAGGGGTAGTGGTGGGGGGTGGTGGTGTAGAAGGAAGTGGTGGTGGGATAGAAGATTTAGGAGGAAGGGAAAGAAAAAATAACAAAAAGCAGGAAGAGAAGTAGGAAGTGTGGGAAGAGAGAGAAGCAACAGATAAGGAGGAGGAGGAGGAGATGTAAGAGGAGAGAAGAAGCAGGAAGATAAGGAGAAAGTGTAGTAGGAGGAAGAGGGGGAGAAGGAGGAAGTAAGTTCTCTCTTCTGGGCGCTATGATCATTATACTCTCATTAAGGCGCTGTGCTTATTGTCATGAATCCTTAGTCGAGATGAGTCGGTATTAGAGAGAGTTCCAGTAAATCAGAGACATTGGTGTGATCATAATTATATAATCTTATCAAGGCGCTGTGATTATACTCCTTCCTCAGGTAACTATGATCATCCTCAAGGCTCTGTGATCATATATGCCCAGAGTTGTTATAATCGTATACATATCTCAAGGCGCTGTGATTATTAGACTCGACGAAAGGACACGTGAACTCTCTTAATGTGTTGACCATTTGCATACGAGATACACGGAGAAGTGGATCTGTGTTGATATGTGTCCAGTACAATGGTTAATTTATATGTGTGTGTGTGTGTGTGTGTGTGTGTGTGTGTGTGTGTGTGTGTGAATATGAATCATCACATTCCTCTCAAATCCACAAGCCACTTAACCTGTACATGCACCTGTTGTCATCGATTCAAACACGTAAATATATCTTTAACACACTCTACGACACACTCATGCCACGTATATCAAACACACTCCCTCTTATCTTTAAAGCACTCTACGTATTTAACTCACACCACGTATATCAAACACACTCACTCTTATCTTTAACGCACTCTACGTATTTAACACACGCCACGTATATCAAACACACTCACTCATATCTTTAACGCACTCTACGGCACCAATAGCTCCACCTGTCAATTAACTCATGTCACCCTAACACCTGATAAATAAGCCACGAGAGTTTGTTTTGAATGAACGTCCGGAAGAAGGATTAGAAACAGCTGACTTGATGTAAACAAAGTGAGTGCTGATCCATGGGTTACTTCCTCTAGGCCTCAGTGTCTTATTTTCTTATATTGGGAGGTCTTACTAGGCCTACTGGATTGTGTGTAGGCCTATAATGTTTTGAGGATTATGTATTGACAAGAGGAAGGCGGTGTTGATGCTGGTGTGGGATGATATGCAGGTAGGGATTTAGGGGAGGATTACCCTATGTATTAGTGGATTACAGTTTAAGGTGAGGGGTTGATGACGAGGAATGCAATATAGAAACAAACGTGACACTGACGCCCAGAATAAACCTAACCTAACCTAACCTGACCTAACCTAACCTGACCTGACCTAACATGACCTAACCTAACCTAACCTAACCTGACCTAACCTAACCTGACCTGACCTAACATGACCTAACCTAACCTGACCTGACCTGACCTGACCTGACCTGACCTAACCTGATCTGACCTAACCTAACCTGACCTAACCTATTAAATTATTTTATCTTTCACTACAGGTTAATCTACCGGTAATCGATTATATCATACAAACTCTGTTTCTAAGATGTATATAAATTACTCAATACGATTTTATATAAACCGATATTAAGTACTCTTCTCATTGCTGTATTTCTAGTTGTATAATGTATAACACAATTATTGTTCCCTGTATAAGGATTGTGTGTACTTAACTAGCAGTCTAAGTCACTTTTATATTGTATTTTACTTGATAACAACAAACTTGAATTATCATGAAATTTGTTAAGGAAGTAATTTATTTATTTCACTTCAACTTACCTTCTACATCTCTCTGTATAGCTAAGTTTACCCTCGCTGCCTTTAAGATCTATTTCTGCAACTCTCAACACCAAAGGTCACGATGGGATTAATAACTCAGAAGAACCAGAAGGGAATATAATGCTACACACACACTAATACGAACAATACTTTCCCTCAAGTATCAGATAATGTTATAACAGTCTTCTTAAAGTGTTACTCTTGTGTAGTTATAACCCAGACCGGATAACTGTTGCTGGGGTTGGCGTATCGATGCGTATATCGTCTCCACAGCACTCCAAAACCCCCGCGTAAAATTGTGTCAAACTGAACGATAATATTTGATGTTCTGAAATTCATCGTATGTTTTTTTTCTTTCTTTCGTGGTCTTACTGTTGGTCATATATTACTTTTTGGTGTGGGAGTTTAACGCTAGATAAGATGATTTAGAGCACGAGATATGAGTCATATTTGTGGTTTAGTTTATTGATGTAGTGTTGTAGGAGTATTTTTAGTGTATGGTTTATAAATTCCTTACTGTCATGTGTACTTAGTGTTGTGTGTATATTTTTCAAGGCGTTTACAGGTGTTTCTTGATTTGAATAAAGGAAAAACTAAGAAAGAACGCGCAGGTGAAGTAAAACTAACTGCTCCTTACACGTGTAAATGAGTGTAGAGTCGACTCACATCCAACGTAATACTGTATCTCTCTCACAGGTGTACTGGCAGATAAGTGTGTGTGTGTGTGTGTGTGGTAAAGGTAAATTTTCTACCCGAAACATCCCAGACCAGCTGAAAATCATCCCCATAGCAGCTGTCAATTCGCCTAAAACACCTGAACGTAGGAGGTGACGATGTACTCCATACTGCTGAAATTAGTTAAGAAAAGCTGTCGAATCCCCTGAAGATGATGATGACCTCGTGGAAACCGGTGTTGCTGAGACCGGACTTCACGAAACACCCGGATAATAGGAGATGTAATGAGAAATTAGTTCGATTTGCTAGAACGAACTAATGATCTGGCTGAAATACTGTTGATAGTGAGATCGAAACAGCTGATGACTGACTCTAAATAGCTGACATATCCCAAGAAACAGCCTTCAACGGGAAACACTCTCAAAATCCAAATGAAAAAGCTTCCCAACAAGGGTGCTTCAGACTTGATCATGAACAGCTAGACTATTGATCATGAAGAGCTGGAATATTGATCATGAAGAGCTGGACTATTGATCATGAAGAGCTGGACTATTGATCATGAAGAGCTGGAATATTGATCATGAAGAGCTGGAATATTGATCATGAAGAGCTGGACTATTGATCATGAAGAGCCGAACTATTGATCATGAGCAGCTGGACTATTGATCATGAACAGCTGGACTATTGATCATGAACAGCTGGACTATTGATCATGAACAGCTGGACTATTGATCATGAACAGCTGGACTATTGATCATGAACAGCTGGACTATTGATCATGAACTGCTGGACTATTGATCATGAACTGCTGGACTATTGATCATGAACAGCTGGACTTTTGATCATGAACAGCTGGACTATTGATCATGAACAGCTGGATTATTATCTCAACAGACAGACATGTACTCGATGCAGCTGTTGAATTAATCCGATGAGATTAAGACCTATTCTATAAAGCTGGACGATCAAATGATCCAATTCACACAATATCTTAATAGTGATACAGACGTAAACAGCTGATGAACTTCTCGATCAAAGCTGATAACGAGACGCTCATAACAGCTGACGTCTCGCTCAAAACAGCTAACGTCTCTCTCAAAACAGCTGACATATTGCTCAAAGCAGCTGACTTCTCGCTCAAAACAGCTAACGTCTCTCTCAAAACAGCTGACATATTGGTCAAAGCAGCTGACGTCTCGCTCAAAACAGCTAACGTCTCTCTCAAAACAGCTGACATATTGCTCAAAGCAGCTGACGTCTCGCTCAAAACAGCTAACGTCTCTCTCAAAACAGCTGACATATTGCTCAAAGCAGCTGACGTCTCGCTCATAAAACACTGAATCTCTTATTACAAACTTACACTAATTCAACTCCCCCACATTTCCATCACCAAAATATTTCATTAATTTCGTCTTGTTTGCTATAAATTTTCGCAATTATTCATCAATTAGCTCGTAAACTATCATTAATACTCGTAGCGTTTGACTTTAATCGTTCATGACCCAAATTGTTCGAAAATTATTTAAACATTCTCTAACTTCCTATTTATTTTCATCGTGTTTTTTTATTTTTCCTCGAAGCTTCGTGTAGTTGCGGTTTCTTTTCGATTCGTTCATGATTCGTTCGTGATTCGTCCATCGTATTTCTTCCATTCGTTCGTGATTATTATATATTCTTAATTAATTTTTTTTCATTCGTAATATTAAGCGTTTTTAAAGTTTCATTCTGTTTCCAATAACTTTTCATAAATTTATTCGTATATTTTTAAGTAACTGTGAAAAATTAAATTTCATTCAGTCCAGATTACAAGGATTTTCTCCCTGTGAGTAGGATACTGAAAAGGACTTCACGGGACGAGACTTACGAAGGATTTTTACTGTCGAGGAGAAGGTGAGAAGGAGTTTAGGGCCGTGGTTAATCCTGCCTCCGGACGCAAGGAGGCACGGATTCTACCGGAGTTGTGTGTGAGAGTAAAAAATGTCAGTGTTTACGGTAAATAACATAGGTTAAGCTTCTTCAAATAGTTTGTCCCGTGTGAGTACCGTTTATAGCTATCGTTTCGTAAGACTGGTAATGTCAAATAAGTATCGTATCTTAGGACGGATTGTATCAGTGTAGTAGCTATCGTGAAATGAATAGTGTGAGACAATTATCGTCAGGCAGTTTACCTAAAAGGATACCATCAAACAAATATCGTCGAATGATTACCACCAATGATTTCAATCTTCCCCGGCATCGACAGGTGAGGTATCGTCAGACTAAATCTACCTTGTATAACTTTCGTCAGGTGGTTATTGTTATTACAGGTATCGTTGAGTGGCTTTCGTGTGTACTCCTTCGTCAGGTGGGTCGAGGAGGTGCGCCATGGCTCATTAGTGGGGCAGGTAGACGAGGACCTCACGCCTCACTCCCCCGGTGTCTCCCTCAGTATGGTGATGACAGGTGTTTAATTAACCTACACACCTGGTGCAGACTGTCACACCCATCTACCTGTTTACTCCACACTGTTGTAGCTTGAGATATGTCTATGTATAGTATGTCTATGTCTTCTCCACGTATATGTCTGGGAAAAAGTATATTAGCACTTACATGGATGTCTGTATAAACATGTCTATATTCTCTCTACTTGCCTGTATATCCTTCTTTTATTCACTGATATGTCTCTTTAACGATGTCTGTATGTCTGTTGCACTGAGGCTCTACCTTAACGAGATAAGTTAATTTATCATCAGGCAAATTTAACGTAAATAACCTTGATAGATTATCAACGTTAATATTATCCCTTAACTGGTTCTAAATGAACGTTTCTAGTTAAGGTAGAATCTCAGTACTGAGTGAACGTATCTAGTTAAGGTAGAGTCTCAGTACTAAGTGAACGTATCTAGTTAAGGTAGAGTCTCAGAACTAAGTGAACGTATCTAATTAAGGTAGAGTCTCAGAACTAAGTGAACGTATCTAGTTAAGGTAGAGTCTCAGTACTAAGTGAACGTATCTAATTAAGGTAGAGTCTCAGAACTAAGTGAACGTATCTAGTTAAGGTAGAGTCTCAGTACGAAGTGAACGTATCTAGTTAAGGTAGTCTCAGTACTAAGTGAACGTATCTAGTTAAGGTAGAATCTCAGTACTAAGTGAACGTATCTAGTTAAGGTAGAGTCTCAGTACTAAGTGAACGTATCTAGTTAAGGTAGTCTCAGTACTAAGTGAACGTATCTAGTTAAAATAGAGTCTCAGTATAACTATGATATTATTTCTGTTGTATTATTTTTGTATTTTACTTAAAGGTTCATAATTATATCTACACTTACGAGGAAATTTTACCATAAGAGGTTTTTTTGAGAATCGTGACCCTTAGGTGACGGAGGAGTGAGAGTGACACTTGACGTAAATAAATGAGAGGACTGCAGACAACCTCACCGTTCTCCTCGTAATTACCTGAGGGTTTAAGAAGTATATAAGGGAAGGGGGGGGAAGGGGGGATGGGGGAGGCTGCGATGGTTATGTAATAATTTTGGACTCTATATTTCTTTAGGTTTAGAGTAAAAGTCCGTTAGATTATTATTGTCAAGACCGTCCTTGTGTTTGTCTGTTCATTTATCTGTCCGTTTGTATGTGCGTTCGTCTGTCTCTTTGTCTGTCCGTCTCTCTGTCCGTTTATTTGTCCGTTTATATTTCCGTTTATCTGTCCGTTTTCCCGTCCGTTTCCCCGTCCGTTTTCCCGTCCGTTTTCCCGTCCGTTTCAGTTTCCATCTATTTCCTATTGATTATCTGAACCATTTGTCTTCAACTCTAGTGCGCACATAACTCTTCACAAGGTGTAATTTAGCTTCGATTTACAGGGTGGTGCAGTCAGTTGTGTTGTTGTGGTGTCACGTGCAGTCAGCTGTGTTGTTGTGGTGTCACGTGCAGTCAGCTGTGTTGTTGTGGTGTCACGTGCAGTCAGCTGTGTTATTGTGGTGTCACGTGCAGTCAGCTGTGTTATTGTGGTGTCACGTGCAGTCAGCTGTGTTATTGTGGTGTCACGTGCAGTCAGCTGTGTTGTTGTGGTGTCACGTGCAGTCAGCTGTGTTGTTGTGGTGTCACGTGCAGTCAGCTGTGTTGTGGTGTCACGTGCAGTCAGCTGTGTTGTTGTGGTGTCACGTGCAGTCAGCTGTGTTGTTGTGGTGTCACGTGCAGTCAGCTGTGTTATTGTGGTGTCACGTGCAGTCAGCTGTGTTGCTGTGGTATCACGTAAATATAGGTCATTGTCTATCTTAACCCACACTTGGGGGGGGACAACCCCTTATATGCTAATAACTTTATCAATCAGGTCAGGGAAGGCATGAACTGAGCTGACGATACGCTACCGGAATAAAAAAAAAACTGTGATTACCTGACGAGATCAAATACGACTGATGTATGGGTGTTAGTGAGATCCAATCCTTCATCATAGGATTCGTGACGAGCTATTAATGGTGTTTCCTATTCAACTCTGTTAGGAAGGGTCATATGTGTCGACTGCTTTGATATGGTATTTCATCTCGATTCATTTGGATTATTCTTTGAGCCTTATTCTTTAGTTGTTGTTTTGATTCAGTGTTTATCATCTACTGGTCAAAACTTATTAGGGTCTGTTCTCTGTTGATCAGTTAATCCACAAGACAATGAGGTAGTACGAAATTATCCCTCAGACAACACTGTGTCAGGGAGTTCCTCAGAGCTAGTCCCAAGGTGAAGGTTCTGCTGATTATTAAGAGTGCGTAGTGGTGGTGATGGTGATGATGGTGATGATGGTAGTGGTGCTATTGAGTGTAGGTCGTCAGAACACTGCACCGTGATAGTATCTATGGAACACGGAGTGGGACGAGAGATTTGTTGTGATAAGACTTGCAGGAATGATGATGCTTAAAATCTGGATATTGTGTAATGATGATGATGATGTAAAGACTAAACACTGAGCATTTTCTTTAAGTAACATTGAAGGAAACTCCTCTACAGTGTGTACAGGTAAATGGGGTGTTTTTATAGAGATGAGGCTTTCAATTTTGTTTGGTAACTACGAAATTTTATCCCGTAAGACTAAGGCGGCAGCGTGAGTAGGAGTGAAGAGACTTGTTTGTCACTGAAAGAAGGTGATTAATGAATAAGTCCGTAACTCTTGAGAAACTCCAGAATTGATAAGAGTGATAGTTAGGGAAAAGTTCAGCCGCAAACTTCCCCACACTGAGCGACTGATCAGGGAGAAAATAAGAAACTTCAAGGACTCAGAGAACAATAATCAGGGAAGTTAATTTTGCAAGTTAATTAGGATCTGTTACACCTGTGCCAATTAATGTCGAGATGTTTAGAGCTTCTCATTGGTCCATTATCTGTGAGGACTGGTAGAATTAACATTACTTACATTTCAAAAGCCATAAACTACTGTTATTAAGTGATTTGTTATTTACGGCGTCAAGGCTTAAGAATATGAATGTTGTTTACTACATCAAAAAATTCTTTGTTATTGTTGAGTCGAGGAGAATTGGAGGATACATTGAAGGGCTGGAATTGTCACCTTTGTTTATGGCGGAGTGAAGGCTACTGTCTGTAACATACTACATGGTACTTCCCTGAGAGGCTACTACCTATTACTTACTACATGGTACTTCCCTGAGAGGCTACTATCTATAAACTACGACCAAAGCACAATTTCCTCTCCTTCCTCTCTCTCTATACTGTAATTCTAAAAACAAATAAAGTTACTAGAATATCGTATCGTGGCGACGGGTCAGGTGAATTACAGTTCAGAGTGGATTCATTGATAGCGAGTGACAGACCCTGAGTGTTAATAAGTGTTCTGAGTGATACTGTGTGAGGGAAGACGAGATAGAGTGACAATGAGAGACAGTTGATTATTGAGTGATAGTGAGTGAGTGAGTGTGAGTATATGAGTGAGTGGGAGTGAGTGAATGTGAGTATATGAGTGAGTGGGAGTGATAGTGTGTGAGTAAATGAGTGAGTGGGAGTGATAGTGTGTGAGTATATGAGTGAGTGGGAGTGATAGTGTGTGAGTAAATGAGTGAGTGTGAGTAATATCGTCCATAGTGAGGTAGTTCAGGAAGTAACACCATACATACATACATACATATTATACATACATACATACATACATACATACATACATACAACACTGGCCGCCTCACTCACGCAACTCAGTAATAACGCAGAAAACTCAGGTGGCTCGATGAAGCAATATAGTGCTTCAGAGAATTATTAATCACCGCACGACTTAATATCGTGTGTGTGTGTGTGTGTGTGTGTGTGTGTGTGTGTGTGTGTGTGTGTGTGTGTGACTGTGTGTGTGTGTGTGTGTGTGTGTGGCACTGTGTGTGTGTGTAACTGTGTGTGTGTGCTGGTGTGTGTGTGTGTGTGTGACTGTGTGCGTGTGCGTGTGTACAACAATGCCCACCTCATCTCCTCCTGCGTCACTACCTACGTGAGGCCACACAGGTGAAAGCGCCCTGGGGGAATAGGGTGCGGGGGGGGGAGGGGAGGGGAGGGAGGGGGAGGGAAGATGATAAGGGGGGAGGGGGTACAATGGTGTCTTCTTGCTGTCAGTTTCAATGGTAAATTATTCTTGTCTTTATTTTGAAGTTTATTTATATTATTTGAAATTATATCAAAGCTCCATTAACTTAGGTTAAGCTAGGTTATGGAATGTTAGATTAGGTTCGGTTAATCTAGGTTAGGATATGTTAGATTAAGTTAATTTAAACTAGGTTAAATTCGTGTTGTTTTAAAAATAAATGCTTGGTTTACCAGTCTCGTTCGTGGTACGTTTCTAACATATTTTATTTTACCTTAATAGAAATATATAATGCATATGCTGACAGGTGTTATATTTTAGTGTACTTTGTTCTACGTATTTAATAAGTAAGATAATAAGTGTAGCAGTGGTTAACAGGTTAACAGGGGTAACAGGTTAACAGGGGTAACAGGTTAACAAGGGTAACAGGTTAACAGGGGTAACAGGTTAACAGGGGTAACAGGTTAACAGGGGTAACAGGTTAACAGGGGTAACAGGTTAACAGGGGTAACAGGTTAACAGGGGTAACAAGGTTAACAGGGGTAACAGGTTAACAGGGGTAACAGGTGCTGGGGTAACAGGATTGCTGGGGTGGCTTTCTGGGTTAACAGGGTAACAGGTTAACAGGGGTAACAGGTTAACAGGGTAACAGGTTAACAGGGGTAACAGGTTAACAGGGGTGGCACAGGTTAACAGGGGTAACAGGTTAACAGGGGTAACAGGTGCTGGGGTAGGTTGCAGGGGTAACAGGGTTGCTGGGAGGCCAACAGGGGTAACAGGTTAACAGGGGTAACAGGTTAACAGGGAAACAGGTTAACAGGGAAACAGGTTAACAGGTTAACAGGGGTAACAGGTTAACAGGGGTAACAGGTTAACAGGGGTAACAGGTTAACAGGGGTAACAGGTTAACAGCGTAGTTTTGTTTGTCCTGTACACCGCTACCACGTGGTCGCCCAGAAGCTCCGCCCATAACTGTGACGTCAATGGCAAACTGTGCTTTTCAGTCAGGGGTAACGGAGCCGTGTGTGTGTGTGTGTGTGTGTGTGTGTGTGTGTGTGTCCGCCCATTTGATTTACGTTACTCTAAACATTTGGCCGCCCAGTCCCGTGTAAACACATCTGTATACCCATGTTACTCTTCCACCGTCCCTCCCATCCATCCCCCTACTCCAGCCATTCTGTTCCTCCATCCCATTCCACCCATCCCTTTCCTTCACCCTCTTCTCCTCTTTCAAGACAGTAATCATCTCTCTCTCTCTCTCTCTCTCTCTGGATTCTTTCCAAAGATATAGAATCCTTGGAAAGAATCCAGAGGAGAATGACAAGACTAATCCCGGGCATTAGGAACCTTGAGTACAGAGACAGGTTAAAGCATCTTAATTTGCACTCCCTCGAGAGACGTAGAGTGAGGGGCGACATGATAGAGGTGTATAAATGGAAGTCAGGGTTAAACAAAGGGGACATTACATAGGTACTCAAACTATCCAACCAGGAGCGAACTCGTAACAATGGTTTTAATTAGACAAATTTAGATTTCGGCGTGAAATAGGTAAACACTGGTTTGGAAACAGAGTAGTGGATGAATGGAACAAGTTACCAAATATCATCATTAACTCGAATACGCTGAATAGCTTCAAACATAGGTTGGATGCTTATATGAGCGATAGGGGTTGGGTGTAAACAGGACTGCCCAGTATGGGCCAATAGGCCCGCTTCAGTTTCCTCCATTCTTATGTTCTTATGTTCTTATGCTCTCTCTCTCTCTCTCTCTCTCTCTCTCGCTGGCTGGTAGAGGAAGGAACTATGTCAGTGACTTTGCATAGCAATGTCATGTAAAATGCATGAACTCTTATCCATAAGTGCCTCATCATATTCCCTCCAGACACCATGTAGATATCAGTAGGGGAGGGAGGGGTAAGAGGAGGTTGGAGTAGGAAGAGGTGTGTGGTTGGAGGAGGGGTGGGGTAGGAGGGGAAGGGACGAAGGGGGAGAAAGAGAGGAGTGGATGAAGGGAAGGGAGGTGAAGAGGAGAGGGTGAAGGGAGAGAAGGAGTGGATGAGGGAAGGAGAGGGTGAGGAAGGTGGTAAGAAGGGAAGGAGGGGGAGAGCAGGTGATGTTGTCAGGCTCCCCAATGGTAGGTGCTAATAGGAACGGTATCGACCTGCGGTAACTACCCGATAAAAAAACATGACACTTGTGATTCTCTCATTGAAGGGGGGCGGGGTGGGGGGGTGGGGAGGCGGCCCCCACCCTCCTAACCTGCGAGTCGTGTATATTGACAGATTGTGGAAAGTCGACCGATCCTTCACACACACACACTACGTGTTTGCTGTTCAACACCTACAATAATCTGTATGTTCACTGTATGTTCCTTTACCTTTCTCTAATGAAGGCTTTTGTTAAACCACCAGTGTATGTAATAAGTCATTTATGTCCAATGTATATTTTCAGCCTTCGGGCTGCAGAACTTTTTCAATAAACCGTTAATTATTATTATTATTATTATTATTATTACACACACACACACCTGTACACATTAACACACGCACACCTGTAAGCTAAGAAAGTGATATCGAAGGGAACTGTCCGCCAGGGTGGCAGGAAGCGCTGCACTTCCTGCCACCCTGGCGGACAGTTGCCTTCGATATCACAATACCGACATATCCGTCTAAAAAATAATTATACAAAGTATTTATCTCCAACACACTCTTGAACACATACACACTCTACAGACTGATGATAATATCACACAGACCATCTACACTGATGGATCTCTAAACACCGCCTGTAGGAGGGCCGGAAGTGCTATTGTTGTGACTCAACCTGACGGTAATATAATTGAGAAAGGAGTTAGAATTAACAACTGGGCATCCACTCTACAAACTGAATTAGTTGCCATACTCACAGCTATTAAATTCATTGAAACCACTGTTACTGACAGTCTCATCATCACTGACTCTCTATCCTCACTACTTGCCATTGACATCCTCAACTCAAATTGTCACGCGCTTGTCTCTGAAGCCAGACACAAATATGCGTACCTTGTTGACCGGGGTGTCAAGGTCAAACTGTTGTGGATCCCCTCTCACATAGGCCTCATAGAACATGACAGAGTTGATGCCCTCGCCAAACTCACGTCTAACAAAGACACCGTTGAATACAATTTGGTTCTGTCAAAAAGAACCCTTAAAACTGTAATTAGGAAAGAACTTATTGATGAATTTGACGCAAGTAGACAAGTGCAAACTAGTCGATCCATAGTTTACCATGATGATATGTATCAAGTGAAACATGTATATGGAGCAAGTAACAAGATCACTAGATTACAAGATGTTGTAACCGCTAGATTTAGGTTAGGAGATAAGTACCTCTGGCAGTATGTTCCTCAAGCAGATGTAAACAAGACTAAATGTAAAGTGTGTGGCCATACATATGGCCACACACTTGAACACTACCTCCTCGACTGTGTGAAGATAGAACCTTTTAGGGACAGGTCCAAGCACACTGTGTGTGAAATGGTGCAACACCTCATCTCTAATGGCAAGATAGCCGACACATTAAGATTGTATCCACTTTTTTGCACTTAGTAACTATATCAGTTCTTATATATAGAACCAAATACACAATTTGCTTGAATACTTCTCACGCAAATGTGAATAACAAAGTGTGCGGCCAGACATACTGCCTCACACGCCTGTACTCACGCATTTGTGAATAAGTTACCCTTTATGTATAGAACTAAACAAATAATGTAATTGAAATACTGTGTAACATTCAGTGCCATAATATCCTGACAACGGGGGTTAATTATTATGACCCGTTGTAAACTCTACTCTGTAATCCTTTTGCGCTACCGCTCACAGGATGAGTGTGGGGTGCACAATAAAGTAGCCGCTGTAAGCGGCAAAATCAATCTAAGAAAGTAGGGTATCGCGTGTTAGTTTCCCTTGAGACAAAATCAGTATAATTGTTTCTGTAACATTTATGACAAACACACGAAAAATATGCGACAATTACAAGACAAAAACATGTGAAATATATGACAAATGAACGACAAATAAATGCTGATTCACGACAAACACACCAAAATATACACGAAAAAATTAATACAAATACATAACATAAAAAATAATTACATGACAAATACATAAAAGATACACGACAAATACATGATAAATCTACAACAAATACACGACGGATATTCTTTTAAATACATGACAAATACTTTATAATTACACAACAAATACACATGATAACACAACAAATAAACAACAAATACACTGAAGAGAGATACATTAAAGCGATATAAGTGAAGATATAAATTTATTAACCCCGTCAGCCAGAGGTCACAGTGGATGACCTAATTTTAGAAAAGTTTGTTGATATTGATAATGAAGTCAAATAGAGCGACGAGAACAGGTTGGGAGTCACACAAGTACAGAACGTGTTTTTGTTTGTCGGGTATTTGTCAGGTTTATTTGTTGGTTATTTTTCGGGTTGATGCAGTATGTCGGGTAGCTGTCGGGTATTTGTCGGGAATATATATATATATATATATATATATATATATATATATATATATATATATATATATATATATATATATATATATATACTATATATATATATGCTGATAACTGTTGTTTTCTTCTTTCCTTGTGGTTATCAGCATATGCACAGTCACCTTGCACCTACAGTGATTTACTTGCATATATATATATATATATATATATATATATATATATATATATATATATATATATATATATATAATATTCAGGTAATTGCGTTGTGTGTGTGTGTGTGTGTGTGTGTGTGTGTTTCTTTTGTGTACCTGAGAACAATGTGTGTGCGTGTGTTATGCTTGTATTTGTGATAATATGTACGTGTGTGTACATGTATACTTGTGTGCCTGTACATGTGTTAATAATAATAATAATAATAATAATAATAATAATAATTAACGGTTTATTGAAAGAGCTTGGCAGCCAGAAGGCTGAAAATATACAGTTACATATTTGGGGAATGGGTTTCGAATTACAAATAATATACAAGTAACATAAGTGACACAAATAAGACATATAATAACTAGATGGGGAAAAGCTCAAACTACAGTTCATTTCAACATGGTGACAGTGCAAGGAGTAGTGTTTACTGGGAGTGAATACACTGATTTGTACAAGTTATTGATAATTTTTACAATGGTTGGGACTGGGCTGTTTCTTATAGCGATCAGTTCGTGCACTGATGGGCTGGATGCGGTTGTGGTGTCAAACAGCAATTCTCGGGCTAGGGATCTCAGGTGGTAATAGGAGCCGGTGTCGAGGATGGTGTAGAAGCTTCTTAGCAAATTTGCAGATGTGGTCGTGGTGATGGTCAGTGAGAGTCGAAAGGGTCAGTGTGTTGAGCGCTTCTTGATATGTGGAGTAGGAAGGAGAGAGAATAATCTTGCATGCCCTCTTTTGCACTTTTTCGAGGTGTTTACGTTGTGTGGCATTTGGGGAGGAAGACCAGGTGGAGGAGGCATAGGTGAGCTTGGGAAGTATGAATGTTGTGTAAACACTGAGGAGCTCGTGTGCAGGACCACCGAGGGACTTGAGTCGGCGTAGGAGGTGGAGACGGAAACTGGAGGATTTGATAACTTCACTGACGTGTGGTTTCTAATTTAGTTTGTTGTCTATGGAGTCAGGGTCAGTGTGTTGAGCGCTTCTTGATATGTGGAGTAGGAAGGGGAAGAGAATAATCTTGCATGCCTCTTTTACTTTTTCTAGAGTGTTTACGTTGTGTGGCATTTAGGGAGGAAGACCAGGTGGGGGGAAATGGGTGAGCTTCAGGAAGTATAGATGTTGTGCTAAACACTGAGGGAGCTCGTGTGCAGGAACTCCGAGGACTTGAGTCGGCGTAGGAGGTGGGGCAAACTGGAGGATTTGATAACTTCGCGACGTGTAGTTTCCAATTTAGTTTATTTGTCTATGGTACGACGCCGAGGAGCTTCGTGGAATCTACAACCTGGGTGTGTTCAGACCTAGAGTAATGTGGAAGGAGGTGGGACAATGTCGGAGGAGAGGTTGATGTGCATAACCATGGTCTTGGTATGGTTGATGGTGACATGGTTGTTGGTGGCACAGTTTTGGAGACTGTTCAATAAATCCTGAAGGGCGGTATAGTTGGGAGCAGAATTGTTGACGCTGATCCCAATGGTGGAGTCGTCGACATATTTCCAGCGAGCAGGGGTTTCTCTTAGGGCATCATTGATGAGCATAAGGAAGCAGAGTGGTCTGTTTGTCTGTCTTTCCTTGTCTTTGTGAACATTAATGTCTGTCTGTCTGTCTGTCTGTCTGTATGTTCAGATCAGTTCGGTTTTAGTCAGGAGAATCGATATACAAGTTTACATTGATTCAGTAGGTGTATAAACAATGCAGGTGCAGAATATACAACATACACGGTGCAGGTATGTATGTATGTATGTATGTATGTATGTATGCATGTATGTATGTATGTATGTATGTATGTATGTATGTATGTATGTATCAAAACAGAATGGCGAACTAATCTTCATGAAACTTGGAACGTTGATTAGTTGCTGGACGGACAGTGATGGAATTAACCTAACTTAACCTAGCTTAACCTAACTTAACCTAACCTAACTTAGCCTAATCGGACGAACTTAAAATGCCCCAGACGCGAACCAGTGATCTTTATGAGAAGAAGCGAATGTCGTATCCACTCAGCCCGTACAAAAATTGCTTCACTTATTTATGAGATTTATTTGAAATGTATTGACACAGACAGACAGACAGACAGACAGACAGAGGGAAGAAGTATTACAATATTTCACCCATTTACCTTCAGAGTTAATGTAGGGTGTAATTAATTTAGCTCCCCCCCTCCCCCTCCCTCCCCCCTCTCCCCCCCCCCAAGATAACACTATAGAGGTAAATGCCAATGAGGTAGAGGTCGGCCATCCCTATTTAAACATTTAAATAGAAATTCCACCACAAAAAAATGCTTCATTTGACCATAATTGCATTTACATATTTGCCGATTTCTGGGTTTATATGCAAATTTATGAGTTTTTTTTTTTATGTGTGGCTTTTACATATAAATATACGAATGTGTCACTTGTTGGGTATTATTGTATTTCGTTCAGGAGTATAGCAAGCTGATTGTGTTTTAAGGAAAAGATGCATATTTGTCTGTCTGTCTGTGTGTCTGTCTGTCTGTCTGTCTGCGTGTGTGTGTGCGTGTGTGTGTGTGTGTGTGTGTGTGTGTGTGTGTGTGCATCGAAGTGAAGGTGTGCAGGTTTTTATAAGATATACTGATTAAAATTATATTAGTCGTGAAATTAAAAATCATCATCAATCATCATCAATCATCATTATCACCACCACCTGCCATCATCACGACTACACTACTGTCATCAGTATACACTCAGCATACAGTATGGCTCTGCAGTATATAAATATGAGTGGGCTTCCGTATTACCTGAGTTAATTATATTTCCAAGAACCATTTCACCTGTACACTGAGTTGAAGGAAGATAAGGAAGGAAGATAAGGACAGGAATTTAACAGATAACAAGTATAATATCACTATACTTTACTGACAAACGTATGATTATTAACTGGCTTTACCATGATTGTATAAAATAAAGCTACTATCGATGAATTATGTATGAGTGTATGAGTGTATGTCAGTAAGCACAACTTCATAACATTTCACAATATTTACCACGTTACACCTTTTCCTTCAGTGGCAAAATTCTGAGTGTGTCATCATCGATATGGAAAATCATTACAATTCTATTTAACAAGCAATTAAATTTTACACTTGATCTAGGTCCCTCCCCCCCCCCCCCCCATTCCCCCCTCCCACTACCTCCACCACTCCCATTTAAACCACCTTGATCCCCTCACCATGGCAGCTGGGGCACTAGACACACTTGACTCATAAATCACACTTTTTGTAAAGGCTTTAATTATTTTGAGTGTGTTTATAACGTGATTAACTTGATTATTTTTTTTTTTTACACTTTTAGCATTATGTTAATTTGTTATTTTAATGGGAATTAGCATTTGATTTATGATTACTGTTGTTATTGTTGTTGTTGTTGTTGTTTTGTTTTATTAGCTTGTATTATGAATGTTTAATTTTTTTGACATATTACGAGTGTTTTACTGTTTTTGTTTGTTTGTTTTGGGTGATATTACAAATGTTTTACGTATTATTATTATTATTATTATTATTATTATTATTATTATTATTATTATTATTATTATTATCTGACGTATTTCATATCTTCTTATACTGTGACTTCAAACATCTTCTCTGGGGATAACTGAACAGTGCCACTACCTGAAGGTAATTAAGAACACCTTGGCACCTGTAGAATGTGTAGTGCCGCTCCTCCCATACCTGTGTCTTGGTCATCAGGTGTTGTAGAGACTTAGTGAAAGGTTTAGTATACTTAGATACGCAATAACAACACTAGTTTATGTGTATATTTATAATTATATATGTATGTATGTCTGTATGTATTTGTATGGGTAGTATCATCCCATTGTGTATTTTATTTTTTGCTGTCTTTTAATACATATACATATACGTTCTTAGTTACATGTATATTTGTATATCTATTCGTATTAGTATTTGCTTATTTCATTTGCATTCATATTTGCATGTTTATTTATATATGAATTTTGCGTTTTAACTTGCATTAATTTTAGTGTTTTTTTTGAGTACTCATATTTGCATCTTAATTGACATATTAGTCCAATTAGTTTGTTTTATTTGTATTTGTTTATTTATTTATGAGTGCCGTAAATCTAGTCGGTTTTTTTAATCGGCACTGTGTTTGTATGACATTATAATCCCTCTGTTTTTGTATTTGTATTATGATTGTTGGTGAATTTAAATCTATGGTTGTTTTTTTTTTATCTGTTTGTATTGACTTTGTGAGTTGCTTCTTATTTTTCCTTCTTCTATTACTCTTTTTTTTTGCTTCTTTTCTTCTTTTTTTTATTTGTTTTTTGTTGTTGTTTTTTCTTGTTTTCTTTTTTGTTCTTTTGGATTTGTTCTTCATCTTGCCTTTCTAGATGTTGTTGTTGTTGTTATTGTTCTAATTACCACTCTAGAAAATAGTTAATAAAAGAGTAAATGCAATACCCTGTAGATATGGAATAGTTTCATGTGGGTATTGTGGGTATGGTGTGTGTGTGTGTGTGTGTGTGTGTGTGTGTGTGTGTGTGTGTGTGTGTGTGTGTTTATAAAGGAACACTCACTCACATCCACAAATCACATAGACTTAGTAAACATTCTGCTGACACACTGGCCACTCATAAGATAAAATAACCACGACAGTAACAGGTTTAAGGCGGTCTCCCAGGGACATGAACGCGGTGCCTCACTATAATGGCAGTATTAAGTGGCCATTCAGCTCCTAAGTGGCTGATTCCTCGTCCTCCATCCAGCTGCTGCCCCCTTGACAACTGACACTCAAATAGGTGATCCTCGAACAGTTGATACCAAGTCGTCGCCTTTATAGACCCAGTCAAGCGTTTACTCTGTTTTCATCTGTGGTAAAGATGTATATTGCAAATTATACACTAAAAAAAAATAAGTATTGAAGGATTTTGTTTGTTTGTTCTCAGAAATAAATCGTAAATAATAATAATAATAATAATAATAATAATAATAATAATAATATTTATGATTATTATTATTATTATTATTATTATTATTATTATTATTATTATTATTATTTGACTGTCTTGGTATTGTCGCTATTATTACCATTATTATTAGTAGTAGTACCATATCATTCCTTATCAAACATTGGTATCGTAGATGTTAAAATGTTTATACAATATTTACGATGGTAATTTAGTAATCTTGAACATCATGAGACTGGTGTTTACAAATGGCGGTGATGAGGACGGTACTGGTCGTGTTGTGACAGTCAGTACCTGTTGAGTTGTGGGAGTAGTACAGAGAAACAACGGCACAACGTAAAGGTTATCTATGACGTCACACTAGCTGTCTGTGTGTGAGGGTCCGGAGGCTTGCATTCACCCACCCTTCCCCTCCCCTCCCCTCTCCTCCTCCCATCCTTTGTTTTGATGCGTGACGTCATCAGCCTCCGGGAGTTTGGGGCGTGCATCTTGTTGTATTTTTGTTTGTTATTGTCGTTGCTTCTTTCGCAAAATGTTCGTTCTTGCGATAAGGGAGAGAGACGAAGAGACAGACAGACAGACAGAGAGATAAATTACATGTTAATACGTTATATATATGTTACTAAAATAGATACTTCACCGAAACAAAAATATTTAATAACAATGCTATTTCCTTAGACTCTGACATATACATATTTTTCAGCATTTCACCACTGATCATTAATTTTGTGTTGTCCTAAATCACTTGTAAAATGCTCATAGAAATATAAATTACACTGAAGTAAAAATTTATGGATAGAAACATGAAATTTATGAATGGTGCGAAGTGAAAGTCTCAAGAGATGGCAGACATGAGGGCGTGACATTTAAGCTAGTGGCAGTAGAGGCGTCAAGAATCTTCACTGTTGAACAAAATCTGGGAAAATATATAATCAAGAAACAACATTGTAAAGACACACGAATTTTAGCCATTGTATACTATGAGGCAACACATCAAGCCAAGCACGTGTATTGGAGTGAAGTAGGAATAGTAGGGTGTTTTTTTCTGTTTGTTTTGTTTGTCGGTATGTGTAGGATACTGTAGGTGTTTGGAAGGTAATGTTGGTAATTAGTATTTCCTCATTTTAATAGACAGGTGAGGTGTTTATGCATCCACAGTGTCTCTCTCTCTCTCTCTCTCTCTCTGTCACACACACACACACAGTAATACATTGACATTTCCCTCTCACCTCCCGCCACTCTTACACATCTCTCACATCCCTCTCTTCACCCTCTCTTCACCCTCTCTTCACGCTATCCTTACGTTTACCTCATCTCCTCCTCCTTAAGTTCTTCACTCATTCATCTACGTACTCACCACACCCTCACTAGACCCCTCTCTTTCACACACACACACACACACACACACACTCAACACTCATCCATCACACACTCACTCCACCTCCTCCCTGACACACCCACCCTCTCTCTCCATCACACACACACACACACACGCACGCACTCAATCCACCCCTTACACACACACACACTACACCCTCACTTGTTTCCACTCTCCCTCACTCACTCGATCACTCGACCTTGTTCCTCCCTCACCCCACCCAACACCTCACCCCACTACCCCTCTTTCCTACACAATCCCTAGTAATCCCTCTTCCCTCACCAGCTCCATCCACTCCCTCACTCCCACACAGCTTATCGAAACAACGCCTCACTACACCAACACGTAAGAAACTCTCTCTCTCTCTCTCTCTCTCTCTCTCTCTCTCTCTCTCTCTCTCTCTCTCTCTCTTTTTCACCAACTCCCCCTCCTCCTCCCCTTCCTACTTCTTAGCACTTCCCCAATTCCCACAACACATTCCCACATCTTAAAACCCCTCCCCATGCCCCTCACAACTCCCCATTCCTTAATTCTTCCTCAGGTCTTCAATACATCCCCCATTCTTTAACCCCCATTCCAAGTTCCCATTACATCCCCATCCCTTCGTCCAACATCAAGACATCCCAAGTTTCCCCACACACACATACATACCATCACTCCTCCCCATAACCACCATCTTTTTTTTCAATTCCTCCCCATCACTTCCTCCCTACCACTTCCTCCCCACCACTTCCCCCCCTACCACTTCCTCCCTACCACTTCTTCCCCACCACTTCCTATCCTTCCTCTCACCATGGGGAGATGGGGAGAATGTATACCGTTGGGGAGATGGCCTACTCCTTACCATTATGTAGTAATATCTGAGTAAGAGGTTACTGGGTCTTTGGGGGGAGGAAGTGGGATGATGGGGTGAAAACGAGATATTGAGAGATGATGGTGGGGGAGGAGGAGTGGGGGGTAGGAGGGGTGGTGGGGAGGAGGAGGGGTGGTGGAGGAGAGGAGGGCTAGTGGAGTGGTGGTGGAGGGGAAGATCAGTGGTGGAGGAGGAGGGTGGTGGAGGGGTGGTGGAGGGGGAGGAGGGGTGGAGGAGGAGGAGGTGGGGGGAGGAGAGGAGTGGTGTGGGGGGAGGAGGAGTAGGGAGGGGTGAAATGGTGGAGAGGAGGGGGGGGATGGAAGAGTGAGGAAGGGAACGAAATGGAATGGGATGCTGGTGAAGGGATGTGAAGGGGAAGAGAAGGGAAGGGAAGGAAGGGGAAGAGAAAGGATAAGAAGAGTGTGGGGTGTTAGGGAGGAAGAGGGCGTGAGGGAATAGTGGTGGTGCTGGGCGTGTGGTAGTGGGCGTATGGTAGTGGGCGTGGGTATAGGTGGCGTGGTGGTACTGGGCGTATGTGGGGTGGGTATAGGTGGCGTGGTGGTACTGGGCGTGTGGTACTGGGCGTGAGTATAGGTGGCGGTGGTACTGGGCGTGGGTATAGGTGGCGTGGTGGTACTGGGCGTGGGTATAGGGTGGCGGTGGTACTGGGCGTATGGTAGTGGGCGTGGGTATAGGTGGCGTGGTGGTACTGGGCGTGTGGTACTGGGCGTGGTATAGGTGGCGTGTGGTACTGGGCGTGGGTATGGGTGGCGGCGTGGTGGTACTGGGCGTGGGTATAGGTGGCGTGGTGGTGCTGGGCGGGTATGGGTGGCGGTGGTACTGGGCGTGTGGTGCTGGGCGTATAGGTGGCGTGGTGGTGCTGGGTGGTATAGGTGGCGTGGTGGTACTGGGCGTGGGTATAGGTGGCGTGGTGGTACTGGGCGTGGGGTATAGGTGGCGTGGTGGTACTGGGCGTGGGTATAGGTGGCGTGGTGGTACTGGGCGTGGTACTGGGCGTGGTATGGGTGTGGGTGGTACTGGGCGTGTGATACTGGGCGTGGAATTAGGGTTATTATGGGTAGAAGTTGGGTGGAGTTAGTTGACTGACGATGAGGGCGTGGGAAGAGAGGCGTGGAGGTAGAGGGCGTGGGGGTATAGGGTGTGGGGGCAGAGGGCGTGGGGGTACATGGTGTGGGGACAGAGGGCGTTGGGGCAGAAGGCGTGGGGTACAAAGTGGAGGTACAGGGGCGTGGAGGTACAGGGCGTAGAGGTACAGGGCGTGGAGGTACAGGGCGTGGGGGCAGAGGGTGTGGTGGTTAAGGAGAGGGTCAGTAATCGATTAGTTGCAGAGAGGCCCTGGGTTAGTGGTGAGGGGGGGGAGGGGGAGAGGGAGAAAACCTAAGTAAAATTTACTGGTATAATATAATGGTACTGTAGTTCAGCACCCCAGTAAAGATTAATGGTAAGGGGTAATGGTAGTTTAATTCCCTATAGTTAAAGTTAAGGGTAGGATTTAATGGTATAATGATTGAGGTTAATTCAGTGCAATGGGATCGATAATGAGGGTTTAGTGCATTGATGAGTCTTAATGGTGTTTTAGATCACTGGTTAATGGTCTAATGGTATTAATGCAATGATACAGTTAAAAAGTTCCACCATATTTTATTAAAGGGTTAAGGGTGGTTAAGGTTCTGGTTAGGGTTTAAGGGTAATTAATGTGCTGGATAGTTAAGGTGGTGTAGGGTAGTAGAAATATCAACACAGGAACTAATTTCTAAGTCTACCTAAAGATAATACAAGGTAATGGTTAAGGTTTAAGGTGTAGCCAGTATGCTGTCACAAATTTAAGGGTACATTATTTTTTTTTTTTTTTACTGAAACTTGAAGGAATATTTGAAATTATCTGCTGAAGTCTCGAACACTGAAGTACATTGGATTACTCAAAAGAATGTTTACTCACGGGGAAATAAAGCTGTTGTTTTTTTACCTGAGAAAGATTAAGGCATTTTACCTGGGTTTTTATTAATTAAGAAAATATTAAAGAGTTTAAAGTTATTGGTGAAAGGATGTGTTAGATAGAGCGAAGTATTATCTATTGATCAGATAATTTTTTGGGGGGAGGGAGACGAGTTAAAGTTGAGGATGTTGATCAAAGTAAGTTTTTGAACAATGTAAAGTATTGTGTATTGATGAAAGGCTGTGTCTGGTAGCTAACAATATTCTTTATATATCAGAGGAAGTTTAAAGCATTGATCGTTCATAAAAGAAAAAGTTTAAAAAGTTTACAGTATTAATTATTGATAAAAAAAGTTTCAAGTATTGGACATATTTAGGTAAAAATTATTGTGTTCAATTATTTTAGGCTCGTAATTTTAGGAGAGTTTACCAGTGGTGGAGGATGGTGGTGATGGCGATGCAGGAAGGCATGAAGGAGGGGGTCACCAACACTCCTCCACCACCCGTACCTCTTCACACCTGCAGGCGACCGGCCATCTTCATGAGTTTCACCACCTCCCTCCCCCTCACCCCTTTAGAAGAAAGTATAAAAAAACATTGGCGCCAACAATAACACTCAAGATGGAGAGGTCTCGTCCCTCACCTCTCTCTCTCTCTCTCTCTCTCTCTCTCTCTCTCTCTCTCTCTCTCTCGTGCAGGTAGACCCTCCCTCACCTCGGTCATGTTTTGATTGTCTGCTGAGTAAACGGGAGCCTGACGACCTCTGTGATCCAACTCTTAGGGGAACGAACTGAAGAATTGTGCCTCGACTTTCCACACTCTTTTACTGGCCAGGGCATGTTTTAGTTTACAGTAGAGTTATTTAGTTTACGGCAAAGTTTGTGAGTTTACGGTAAAGTTAGTAAGTTTACGGCAAAATTTATTGGTCAGAAGAAGTCTTCTATAATATACAGCAAAGTGAAAGTTTCATATAATTTTCAATATTGTTTATTGTCCTGGGAACCACATAAAATATATCTCAAAGTTGTCACCTGTGTTCTGAAGGCAATTGTGTAGAACATATGCCAAAACTCAAAGTAAATGCACACACACACACACACACACACACACACACACACACACACACACACACGCACACCAGAATCAGAAAGTTTTCATTTCGGAACTCATAAGTCAGTCCACCATGAGGTGAGGAAATGAATCATCTCCTGACTCGTGGCAAGAACACAAACATTTGAAAACTCCGGCAGTTAATTTTTTTCTCCCACCTGTGGAAATTCTCAGCGAGTTTTGGTTTGTTACCTTGAGGCCTTAAGACGAGGTATACCTGTGTGTGTGTGTGTGTGTGTGTGTGTGTGTGTGTGTGTGTGTACGTGTACGTTTGAAATTACAATAAAACTATTCCATTTTCACGTCCAACTTAACTTTTAAACTAATTACAACAACTCTACCTGAATATATGATGTTACGTGTGTCTGTGTTTTACTGTGACTAATTTAAATACAGTAATGATAATAGCCAGAAAATAACAAATGATAACTGAAAAAAAAAATTGTGTAGCCATGTAAATGAATAAAAGAGTTGGGTAATGTAGTGTCAGGTAGGCTGGTACACCTTCTCGCAGCCATCAAGAGCCAGCAAAGAGCCAATGAGGCAGAGGAATGATGTTACTGGCTCGAGTAAGTAACTTAATGTGACGGAGTAATGAAATCCCAGGGACCAATCACCTCTTGTGTGAGGGGGAGTCACCTCTTGATGTTGTTGTGTGAGGGGGAGGGGGTAGTCACCTCTTGATGTTGCTGTGTGAGGGGGACTCACCTCTTGATGTTGTTGTGTGAGGGGGAGGGGGGAGTCACCTCTTGATGTTGTTGTGTGAGGGGGAGGGGGGAGTCACCTCTTGAGTTGTTGTGTGAGGGGGAGGGGGACTCACCTCTTGATGTTGCTGTGTGGGGGGGGGGACTCACCTCTTGCATGTGTGAGGGAGGAGAGGGGGAGGGGGAGTCACTCTGATGTTGCTGTGAGGGGAGGGGACTCACCTCTTGATGTTGCTGTGTGGGGGGAGGGGGGGACCACCCTTTGTCATGTAGGGAGGGAGAGGAGTCACCCCTGATGTTGATGTGTGAGGGGGAGGGGGACCACCCCTGCTGTTGCTGTGAGGGGAGGAGTCACCTGATGTTAAGTGTGGGAGGGGAGGCACCCCACCCTTGATGTTGTTGCAGAGAGGTGTGTGCACTTTGATACGCCAAGAGGGAGGCACCATCTCTTGATGTTGCTGTGGGGGGAGAGGCGGAGGGGGGGATCTGAACTCACACGGCCCAGGCAACAACCTGAATTCCCATGATCAAGCTTACTGCAATGGCTCACATCCCCATGCACTCCACACATGCTTACAGCCACGGGAAGGGACACACTCTCACATGCCATCCCCAGCACACGCCATCCCCAGCACACGCCATCCCCAGCACACGCCATCTCAGCACACACGCCATCATCCCCCAGTACACACCATCTCCACTGCACGCCCCCACTTACCACCTCTACACGCATGCTAATCCAGAGTATATGCCAATGTACTCTGCACCCTCTTTCTCCGGCCACACCACCACCACCACCACACCACACCTCCCTTGCACCACCACCAATCTACACAATCCTTACACCAGCACCACACGATCCTCACACCAATACCACACCACCCTCACACTATATTACCACCACACCATGTCACCACCACACCACCACACTTCCATAATGAAGAGGAAAGTACCACATCTCGTCATCGTCTAGGGCCCAGCCTGGAGTCCCACCTACGTCATCGCCTACCACTTGAAGGTCCTCCTCCAAAGCTCTGGTGGGCAAAGGTTGAATTACAACTCCGGATTCTCTCGTATTTGACTTTTAAGGACCTCGTTAATGATGTGATTTATGGCGCTAATTAGTATAAAACAACAGAAATTTTATACGTCATTGGGTGACGGTGAGTCATCGTTGTCGTGGAGACGCGGACGACGATTTTATTATTATTATTATTATTATTATTATTATTATTATTATTATTATTATTATTATTATTATTATTATTATTATTATTATTATTATTATTTCAGTGTGTATATTACCACCATCTCTTTCTTATCTCTCCTTCTCTCAATACATATTCTCATTCCATCTCTCTTCTCCCTCCCTCTTAGTAATGTAGCACCCCATTATGTAAATACACGCCTTTACGTATGAAGAAATATACACCAATAACACATTTGGTCCAATAAATAAAAGCTAGTGGAGACCACCCGAAATTGCCGATACGTGGAGCGCCGTCGATAGTAAAATAGGCTCCTTTATATTCATGTAAAGCTGGTATGTGATAAAACGTGTTTACGGGGAGAGAGAGAATATTATGTAAAGAGAACCAAAAAAAAAAAGACTTGAATTGAGGTAATTGTTGACACACGCAACTGTTTACCTGAGGATAATGTGCCAGAATGGAGTGGTCTGGCCCCGTCAACACCTGTAAGTGACTTAGTTCTCTTCCTGGTGAAACCCGACCCCCTCCCAACACTGTCTCGAAGTGTTTAGTTCACTTGATGATGGTTTTGTGTTGCGGTTTATTCTTTTTAGTAACATATATTTTCCACAGTTTCTTTGTCCTCACTGTCTTTGTTTACGTCTTTGATTTATTCCACTCTTAGGTTGGTTCTGTCCGTGTGATGTTTTTGGTCTCGTCTGTTATTTTATGAACTTGTCTCGAAGTAGTGTTTCATTTGACGGCCATTGTGAACCGTTGTGTGTTATTTGTATACAGACTATTATTTCCTTATGGCCAATTTGGTTGCAGCTGATCTGAATAATATGTTGGATAATGTTTCGCTTGATGGCTTCAAACGTCATCCAGTGCATCATTACAGATGTTCGGGTTTATCTTGTATCCTGGTTCTTCCTCACAACATAGTTCATACAACATGGAACTTTGCATTAGAATCGTGCATCGCTAAATTGCTTTAAGTACCGTCTTGATATAATTATTTTCCATAAAAAAAAGACAACTTTATCCAATTCATCACAGTAGCTTCAATATTCATGAGTATCTTAATGCTTCCATTCAGTTTTCAAGCTTTCTGAGTTTTGTAAACACCAACCACGATCATCAAACGCTAGACGAACTTCTAGCGGGGTTATTTAATTAATCTCATAAAAACGAGCACATCAAGGTACAAGAACGTTGCGGCGTCTAATTTAACAAGTGGTCAACTGAGGTAAAAATCGAAGGTAGTTTATAAAGTTGACAGAAATTCGTATTTTTAGATCAAACTTTGTCGTCAGGCGTTCCATCCAAGGCTTCAAAATTGTCCAGCTTCAGTGAATGAGTCACTTGCTGTTTCAGTCTAGACTTACAGACGCCAGGAGTGATTTGCTGGTCTGAAAATTTCTGAAACTGAGAGAGAGAGAGAGAGAGAGAGAGAGAGAGAGAGAGAGAGAGAGAGAGAGAGAGAGAGAGAGATTTATTCTTCTTCTATCATATTTTTTTGTTACTTGTTAAAATTTTCATTAATCTCTCGTGTGTGTGATGAGAACCGGACGTAATGATAGCCTTTAAATGTCTCTCCATAACAAAGACTTAGGCTCAGTATATTACCCCTGATCACGCGCATTATCCTCCTTGGCTCACCTCACTATCCCCACACTATTCCTTACTATTCCCTCACTATTCCCACACTATTCCTTACTATTCCAACACTATTCCTCACTATTCCCACACTATTCCCACACTATTCCTTACTATTCCCACACTATTCCTTACTATTCCCACACTATTCCTTACTATTCCCACACTATTCCCACACCATTCCCAAACTATTTCCACACTTTTCCCACACTATTCCTAACTATTCCCACACTATTCCTAACTATTCTAACACTATTCTTCACTATTCCCACACTATTGCCGCACTATTCCACACTATTTCCACACTTTTCCCACACTATTCCTTACTATTTCCACACTATTCTCTCACTATTCCCTCACTATTCCCACACTATTCCCACACTATTCCCACACTATTCTCTCACTATTCCCACACTATTCTCTCACTATTCCCTCACTATTCCCACACTATTCTCACACTATTCCCACACTATTCCCACACTATTCTCTCACTATTCCTCACTATTCCTATTCCCTCACTATTCCCACACTATTCCCACACTATGCCTTACTATTCCCACACTATTTCCTCACTATTCCCTCACTATTCCCACACTATTCTCTCACTATTCCCTCACTATTCCCCACACTATTCTCACACTATTCCCACACTATTCCCTCACTATTCCCACACTATTCCCTCACTATTCCCACACTATTCTCACACTATTCCCACACTATTCCCACACTATTCCCACACTATTCACCTTTATCATTCTACTTCCTTGCACTATTTTTTTCCCTTGATGTTCGCCCTTCTTTTCCCCACGATAAAGAGATGCGTTAAACAGTATTATAATATGATATGATGTTACAAACCTGACTTATTCGCCTTTATTCTGGCCAGGTAAACACTACAGGTGTGTGTGTATGTTAGTGATGACTTAACTATGAAGAACATCACAGTAAAGTAGAGTAATAAAATAAGTTGAAATTAAGTGTGTTGGTATTGACTTTATTGAGTAGAACCTGAGAGTAAGTAGGACTATATTGAGGGCGTTGGTATTGACTTTATTGAGTACAGGTAGAGGAAGGATTTGTGTACCTGTGAGTAATGTTGGTGTGAGGGATATAATAACCTGTTTAAACTCTGTTCTTTACTCAGCAATTATTATTCACTGACACAAGCCGGATATAGCGTGACGAAATAAGACAACATATATGCCTGCTGTGACCTTGCATCAAAACACACACACACACACACACACACACGCACACACGCACACACACGCACACACCATGACACATCTACACCTAGCACCACATTACACTTTGCGACACACGCACATACCACACATTACACCACACTTTTCATCTCATACACCACACTCCACACCTTGTACCACACTCACCACACCTTACACCACACTTACCACATACCACAATAGCGTTGGTAACTTTACCTGCGTGGGACGATACGATGGTTTGACAGTTTCATTGTTATATACGGTAATTAAATATCCTATATACCTATACCATCTTATAAACAAAAGCACACAACGACAGAGGTGTGACGTAGGTTAATTACAATCTCAATTTCTGTATATTTTTTATATGTATTTACTGTATAGACATGTAAGTTAAGGCACTACTTCCATAGTTATAAATACTTAATTATATACTGTATTTGTTCCGTTGCCTCTGAATAATAAAATAAATCACAGTTTGTTTATAAAAGATTAATGAAAAAAAAAGCTACGAAAACAAAAAACTGAAAGTCGAAATCTCATCCATCTAGTTTCCCCTGAGCAGCGCTGGACTCTGATGTTACAAAACACAACAAACAAGGTAGTGGAAACCAGTGTAGTGTGAGAATGAGTTTGTAGGCTAACTGATTATTCAGGGGTAAATGGAATGTAAATTAGGGTCGATAGGATACTAAAAGCCTGAGGGAACATGAGCGTCAGTGAGCAGAACAATGTGTGTGAAAATGAAATAGGATACTGCATTAAGACCCTTGGGAACACCACCATCATCAGTGAGTAGAGGTGTGTGTGTAGGGTAGTGGTGTGTGTGTGTGTGTGTGTGTGTCCTCTACACCACCAAAAAACACTGACGCTGCTCCTCGGTATAAAATAATAAATTCGAGAGACGTTCAGAACAAGAAAAACAGAATAAATAAAAATCGCCTCGATGAATCTGATGATAAACCACGTCGGAGCCTTTTGGGATTTATTCAGGAAGAAGAAGAATAAATTTGTCAGAGTTACAAAGACACAAAGTTGAATAATCATAGCGAGATTGACTGAATGTTTTGATTATAGAGACAATTCATCTTCTAATTTATGTGAACCTGAAATATGACAAAATGTTTTCCATATCATCACAAGACGATACTTAACAGATACATCATAACCCGAATGTATGTTTGTCACCATACCATGTGAGGGAATAGTGTAAACCTTTTTGATGGTGAAGGTCATAGTGTAGTATGATTAGAGTCCTGGTGCCAGCAGGGTAAGGAAGGAAAGGTATTGATGTGGATGAAAAGAGAGAGAGAGAGAGAGAGAAGCGTGAAGGACGGAAGAGGCACAGGAAACAAGAGGAAAGATTTTTAGAGAAGAGGTGTAGGAGAAGAGGCTAACTTAAGAGAAGTGGGAGAGGAGGTGATGAGGGAGAGGAGGTGACGTTGGATAGGAGGTGACATGGGAAAGGAGGTGACATGGGAGAGGGGTATTGGGTTAAACAAAATGAATGAGGATGAAGAGGGAAGAGAGAGAGAGCATTATAGTTTAAGTGTGGAGATAGGAGGAAAGGAATGGTGTGTGAGGGAGGGGTGGAGAAACAGGAAGAGATAGAGAGGAGAGAAAGAGAGGGAGGTGGTGTGAGAGAGAGAAAGAGAGAGGTATAGATTGGAGAAGGGAGTGTGAAAAAGAGGGAAAGGGAAGGAGGAAGAGGAGGGAGAAGAGAGAAAAAGAAGAGCTAGAGAGGAGAAAAAAGAGGAGGGAGAGGGGATGAGGAGTGGGAGAAGGGGGCGTAGAGAAAAGGAAGGAAGGAGGAAGAGCAAAAGCGAGAATAAACGAGATGGAGAGAGAGGAGAAGGAAGACGGGGCTTACTGAGAGAGAGAGAGAGGGAGGAAAGAGAGATTGACAGAGGGAGATAAGAGATGTGATGGCTCATTAGAGAGAGAGAGAGAGAGAGAGAGAGAGAGAGAGAGAGAGAGAGAGAGAGGAATCAAGGCTGGAGGTTAATATCAGAATCCTCGATGCTGCCACTTAATGCCTGGCAGATAGGAGGTGTCATGGAAGTCAACACAAGCGTTCCATGGTGAGGAGTCATACCATTTTGGGTGAGAAATTATGAAAGGGAATAAGAAACATGTGTAAGGTAGTGAGAAATATGAAAGATGAAAGAGAGATTTATAGAAAGGTAGGGTAGGTAGGTAGGTTAGGATGCAGAGAGAGAGAGAGAGAGAGAGAGAGAGAGAGAGAGAGAGAGAGAAGACGATAACTACGATAAAGAACAACCATCCTAACAAACGAACGCTAGAACCAGGAGATAGAAAAGAAGACATGAACAATTAACGAAACATAACCCGTATATACGATTGATTATCTGCGACAGGCATGAAAAAAAGAGTTGATTAAAAGGCGATTGATAGGGTGGAAAATTCAATCGATATGACGTTCCTTCTGACATTCATTTCCCCCACCCCCTCTTCAAGCCCGGGGATGATTGATCATTCTTCTGCTTCGAGGAAATCATTCTAGTTTGCGTCTTAGTTTCAGATTTCAGTGTGTTGGAGAGGTGGTGGGAATGGTGGTGGGGTGATGGAGGGATGTGTTGGAGAGATGGTGGTAAGGTAGTGAGGTGGAATGGTGGAGAATTCGTGTTGGGGATGAATGTTGGAGATTAATGTTTGAGAAGAATGTTGGAGGATTCGTGGTGGGGAATATACTATTGAGGAAAACATGTTAGGGAAATCACGTTAAATCACGTTAAATCAAAATGTAAAATGGGCCAAAACGAATTAGAATCGAGTTAGATTACCAGATGAAATTAAGTGCATATATTAACTCTCTCTCTCTCTCTCTCTCTCTCTCTCTCTCTCTCTCTCTCTCTCTCTCTCTCTCTCTCTCTCTCTCTCTCTCTCTCTCTCGTAACACAAAATGCCAAGGGTTCGACCTGAAAAAGTGACCGACTCGTAGCTTTGAGTTTGATCCCGCCATCGACCGTGTGTGTGTGATTATGCCAGCAGAGGCTCATAATGCTGGAGTAAGTCTTTGATGCCATTGACAGCAAATTTGTTTACCAATTAAATATATCTATCTATTATTTTGTGTGTGTCTGTGTACTTAAAGGTGTGACTGTTCTGTTGGTGGTATTGTACTGGTGATGATCTCTCTCTCTCTCTCTCTCTCTCTCTCTCTCTCTCTCTCTCTCTCTCTCTCTCTCTCTCTCTCTCTCTTGTATATATTTTCTTTTGATCTCTTTTTCTTCTCCCTGCCTGTCTTTAACTCTCTTTCACCCCTCTTCCTTCCTCTCTCTCTCTCTCTCTCTCTCTCTCTCTCTCTCTCTATCTCTCTCTCTCTCTCTCTCTCTCTCTCTGTTGCTGGTTCACAAGAGGGATTCAGGTTTTCATGGGTGCGTTAGTATGTGTATATTTTCTCAATGGGTGATCATATTTTTTCCTCAGCAGTGGTTTCCATAGGGAGGTTGTTCCTTAATGGGGTGGTGTTCCTTAATGGGTAAGTGTTCCTTAAAGGGAAAGTGTTCCTTAATGGGGGTAGTGTTCCTTAATGGGGAGGTTGTTCCTTAATGGGGTGGTGTTCCTTAATACGGTTGTGTTCCTTAATACGGTTGTGTTCCTTAATGAGGAGACGTTCCTTAATGGGGAGGTGTTACTTAATAGGAATGAACGTGAAGATCAAAAGAGAAGCTGTATTGGTGATAGTAATGAGGCTGGAAGCTCGTAACAAACTCCCTGCTAATTGACGAATCATGGACGTCGTTCCGTAATGCTACTAACATCTAGGTCAGGATACATATTCCAGTATGTATCCAAGACTTCCAGGTGATGTATCATATAAAAAAAAAACCTGTAGAAGTCTTGATAGCGTAGCAGGTGATCTTGACAGGGTAGTGGTGTGGGTTTCAAACTGGTAATTAACCCAAAATATTCTGCAGGTAAAATTTAAGCGTATATATATATTTTTTTTATATTTTGGTCGTAATTTTGTCGTTGTTGAGTAGTTTCTTAATAAGGTTTTTGATGGGTGGTTTTTTTTTGTTAGGTATGAATGTTTTTAAAAATGGTTTGGGTTTTTAAAGTTTGTATAGAGAAAATTTTGTAGTGTTTAGGATTGGGGTAGGGGGCACGGTGGGGAGTGGGGTGTTGGGGAGGGAACTAGATTAAGGAAATTGGTTATTGTTTGTGTTAGTCTGTGTTTGTTTTTGTTTGTTTTCCTTTATGTTGTTCTCTCTCTCTCTCTCTCTCTCTCTCTCTCTCTCTCTCTCTCTCTCTCTCTCTCTCTCTCTACTTATCCTGTCCCTCACCTTCATCCTCCCTCACTACCATCCTCCCTCACACTACTCATCCTCCCTCACACTACTCATCCTCCCTCACACTACTCATCCTCCCTCACACTACTCATCCTCCCTCACACTACTCATCCTCCCTCACACTACTCATCCTCCCTCACACTACTCATCCTCTCCCTCGTTTAAGAAGATGGAGGGGGGGTTGGGTGAGTGAGGTGAAGGACTTGTCGGTATTTTAGTGTTTAAAGTGCGGGTCGCTGCCACCCAGTGATGTCTCGTCTTTAAATTTGTTTACCTGTGTTGTCTGTGGTGTGTCTGTGTTGTGTCTGTGTTGTGTCTGTCTGTGTTGTGTCTGTGTTGTGTCTGTGTTGTGTCTGTGTGTGTGTCTGTGGTGTGTCTGTGGTGTGTGTCTGTGTTGTGTCTATGGTGTCTGTGTTGTGTCTATGGTGTGTCTGTGTTGTGTCTGTGTTGTGTCTGTGTGTCTGTCTGTGTTGTGTCTGTGTTGTGTCTGTGTGTCTGTGTTGTGTCTATGTGTTGTGTGTCTGTGTGTGTGTCTGTGTGTGTGTCTGTGTGTGTCTGTGTTGTGTCTGTGGTGTGTCTGTGGTGTGTCTGTGTTGTGTCTGTGGTGTGTCTGTGTGTGTCTGTGGTGTGTCTGTCTGTGTTGTGTCTGTGTTGTGTCTGTGTTGTGTCTGTGGTGTGTCTGTGTTGTGTCTATGGTGTCTGTGTTGTGTCTGTGTGTGTCTGTTGTGTCTGGGTGTGTACTGTCTGTGGTGTGTCTGTGTTGTGTCTGTGTTGTGTCTGTCTGTGTTGTGTCTGTGTTGTGTCTGTGTTGTGTCTGTCTGTGGTGTGTCTGGTGTGTCTGTGGTGTGTCTGTGGTGTGTGTCTGTGTTGTGTCTGTGGTGTGTCTGTGTTGTGTCTATTGTCTTGTGGTTGTGTCTGTGGTGTGTCTGTGTTGTGTCTGTGTGTGTGTCTGTGTTGTGTCTGTGGTGTGTCTGTGTTGTGTCTGTGGTTTGTGTCTGTGGTGTGTCTGTGGTGTGTCTGTGGTGTGTCTGTGTTGTGTCTGTGTTGTGTCTGTGTTGTGTCTGTGGGGTGTCTGTGTTGTGTCTGTGTTGTGTCTGTGTGTCACTCCACGTCCGAGTGTTGCTGGTTGTTGTATAATGACAAGTGTGGTGTGTTGCATGTAGGTTGCTGCTGGTGAGTGTTGATGGTGACTGTTTGTGTTGAATGATGGTGATAATATAGTGTTGCTGGCTTCTTATACACCGGCCATGACAGTACACGGCTTCTTGGACAGGAATCATGATGAGAGACAGACAGACAGACAGACAGACAGACAGACAGACAAAAAAGAGGAAAGAGAGAAAGAAAGGGAGAGAAAGAGCGTGTAAGAGCGATAGATAGATAGATCAAGAGAGAGGTAGAGGATGATGGAGGGATAGATAGAAAGAAAATGTTACGGAAAGAGAGAAAGCGAATGACAGACAGACAGACAGACAGACATACAGATAGATAGATAGATAGATAGACAGACAGACAGATGATCATTATATATAGATAGATAAAGAGAGAAAGAGAGTATGACAGGTAGGTACACACACACACACACACAGGTGTTTCTGCGTTTGTCTTTGTGTTTATTGTTTTGATGTATTAGTGCGTTGACACCTGTATCAATGACGTTATTTATGTATGCCTTCCTCCTCCGTGTATGTATACTTTCCTCCTGCCCCCGTGTATGTATACCTTCCTCCTGCTCCCCCCCATGTATGTATACCTTCCTCCTGCCCCCCGTGTATGTATGTATCCTTCCTCCTCCCATGTATATATCCTCCTCCTCTTCCTACTATTCCTCCTCCCCTCCTCTTCCTACTATTCACCTCCCCTCCTCCTCCTCTTCCTACCATTCCTCCCCTCCTCCTCCTCCTCCTCTTCCTACTATTCTCCTCCCCTCCCCCTCCTCCTCCTCTTCCTCCTCCTCCTCCTTTCCCCCACCCTGTTTCCCCTCCTAGTTATTCCAATTGTTCTTCACACACACCTGGTGAACTCATTGTGTTCTCGCCCAGCTGGTCGTGCACCTGTTGTTTTCACACCTGGTGCACGCCCTTTGTTTCTGCTGTGGATTTTGTTATGAAGTTATTTTTTCTTATATCTTCTTCTTCTTCTTCTTCTGTTCTTCTTCTCTTCTTCTTCTCGTCGTTCTCCTCCTCCTCCTCCTCCTCCTCCTCCTTCTTTTCTTGTCTTCCTTTTTCTTCTTTATCTTCTTCTTTTTCTCGGTCATATTCTTCTTCTTTCACAATTTCTCTTGTTGTTTTTATTGTTCTTGATCTTATTCATGTTTTTGTTCTTGATATATAACGTTTCAGTATATTATTGTTGTTATTTTTGTTGTTGTTTTCATGTGTTGCGTTGAGTAATTTATTTATTTTTTATTTTTTGCTTTTATATATTGAGTAATTAATTTTGTCCTTACCTATTTACACCTTTGCTTACTCCTGTCTTCAATCTATCACCATTCGCTTTCGCTCCCACCGTTTAAAGATCCCTCAGGCAGGTTAATTAAGGTACCTGTATTATTTCTCTGTACTAATAGATGGACACTTATTGCTTTTACTCTCTCTCTTCTCTTCTCTGGTTCCTTCTTTCTCTTTACTTTCTTTCAGCCTCAATCTCCCTCTATCCTTCCCTCTTTCTGTCCTTTTTTCATCTTTTTTACACTCTTTCCCTAAACTTATTTTCCATTTCTCCTTTTCGTCTCTTTTTATATCTCCTCCACCTCCTTCTTTCCCTTCTCCTTTCCTTTGTTTCTGCCATTTTTCCTTCCTTCTTTTCTTCCTTCAACCATTTTCCCTGAATCACACTCTCTCTCCCCTTCCATCCTTACTCCCTCCTCCCCTTACTGCCCTTCCCCTAGCTAGCACTCTCCTTAATCCCACTCTCCCCTGGTCTCTTTCTCTCCCTCTCGTCTCCCTTTCTCCTCCCTCTCCCCACCCTCTCCACTCCTTCTCCCCACCCTCTCCACTCCCTCTCCCCTCCCAGGTTGAAGCGTGTTGTTTTAACTCCCCAACTCAACTTGACAGCCTCTAAATTACACGGCTATGTGTAATAGGTGTGTGTGTGTGTGTGTGTGTGTGTGTGTGTGTGTGTGTGTGTGTACATACACATGCTGTCCTCATGTTCATATATGTTTACCCACCCATCATACATCCCCCCTCCCCACAGAACTACTTAGATAATTATGGTTTAAAATGCATATTGACATCACTCGGGCCATACACCAACACTACAGACACATCATATACAGAGATCATACACAGGTACAACCATGCATCATACACAAACGTCATACTCATATGGATTATTATGGTGAATATCTCTTGAGTCATTATTCCACCTCCAGGCAGCGTTATCTCCCCGGGTCAATCTTGTTCTTGTATGCTCTGTAGACTAAAGGATCTCCTGTTGACCCTTGTGTACCTGGTGCATTGTATTCAAGGACTGATAATGCTTGCAGGTTATGATGAATATGCTGTGCTTGCGTCAGTGTTGCGTCAGTGTTGCCTCCGTTACATCGCGTATCTTGTTGGTTTACTTGGAGTTTATCTGTACTGTGTGTGGCTTAGCTTTGTACGTTACTTCCTGTGTCCTTATGTGTGTGTGTGTCCTTAGTTGGTACTTGATTTCTTAAAGGTGTCGTTTACTTCCTGCGTCCTTTTGTGCGTGTCCTTAAAATTGGTACTTGATTTCTTACAGGCGTCGCTTACTTCCTGCGTCCTTATGTGTGTGTGTGTCCTTAGTTGGTACTTGATTTCTTGCGGGCGTCCTTAATTGGTGGTGGGCTTCCGTGTGATCCTCATTTTGCGTGGCGTCACTTTGTCCCCGTGCAGTAGGTATGTTCTTTCTCTTAAGCCTCACTACCTCTGTGTGCTCTGATACCAATTGTCATGAGAACAAAAGCTGATACACTTGTAGTTAACTGGAGCCTAAACAATAACGTAGCCAATCCCCCCCCACATCACCACTACAGAGAGAAAGAAAAATATTAGTTTATATCGTCAGGTGAAAACAAAATGAATATACACCCCCCATCAGACCAACAGGTGAAGATAATAATAGCTTTCGTCAGGTGAAAATAAGGATGACTTTTTTTTCTACCGTCCTTCACACACACACACACACACACACACACACACACACACACACACACACACACACACACACACACACACACACACACACACACACACACCTGAAATTACCTCTGTAAGTCTCACCTACCTCAAGTTATTAATAAAAATACAAGACATAAAATAATAAAACAAAATTAAAATAATGTCATTTATATTAACTTCCAATTTTCTTCCTACTCCTTGTCTCTGTCTCCACTCTACCTCCTTCTCCTTCTCTTCCTCCTCCTCCTCCTCCCTTGTATCCCTCCCTTCTCCGCCTCTACTCTCCCTACACATTCATCCCTCCCCTTATCCTTCACCCCCTCCCACCTCCAACTCCTCTCTCTCCCTCTCTCCCTCCCACAAATCCTCTGCCGTTTTCTCCCTCTTCTTCTCCTCCTTCTCTATATTTCTTCTCTCTCACACAAGGGGATAAATTAATATATTTCTCACACTGATGCATGAAAGAGAGTTCGGTAAACAAGAAATATTTTTACAGCAAGAAGTTCGTGATGCCTTAAGTCTCGCTCTTAATTTGATTTAATAATTCAGGTATTTCTGAGTGCATGACAAGCCTGAATTCTCGGTTTTAATTTTACTGATTCATTGACGTAAGTTATTGTGTGTGTGTGTGTGTGTGTGTGTGTGTGTGTGTGTGTGTGTGTGTGTGTATACGAATATTGATTCACATGTACGTAAACATGTATAGTACCTCTGAGTATGATATATGTATACTTGTATTACGTGTGTTTGTGTGTGAGATCGTGTGCGTCGCGTGTAGTGTCTCCATAAAACACCCACAATTGGCCATTAATTTATATATAATAACACACGTCCCAATTAATCATAAAGTAATTTCATGTTTTCGTTTATCATAATTTTCTTAATTATTCTTCACTTCAAACTTAGATTACCGAACATTACCGAGATAATTAATAACCATTATAGAGTAAAAAGAAAATACCAATATGCTAAGAATCAGCCCTGAGATTATAAACAACAATATGGTCGCGTGGGGTGGTGGTGACCTGTAGTTCTCGTTCACATACAGCAAGTGTCTTCTTGTCAAGCAACTTCTTCGTGTTCCGGGAATATTAATACAAAAAATGTAGTTGTTTTCCTATTTTTTATTTGAAGAGGAGATAATAAGATGAATTGTTTTTGTGTGTGTGTGTTTTTTTTTATGTAAACATTGAAGGTAGGATCGCCCTTTGCATGTCTAGGTATTGTAAAGTGTGTGTGTGTGTGTGTGTGTGTGTGTGTGTGTGTGTGTGTGTGTGTGTTTATTCTCACGGTCATTGACGACATATCAGCATAAAAAATTCTAATGGTCGTAAATTAATCCCGCCCTGGTGGTTTAGTAGTCAGGAGGTGGTGGGGGGGAGATGGTGTAGGTGGTGGTATAGGAGGGGGGTGGTGGTGGAGGTGGTGGGAGATGGTGTAGGTGTGAGAGATGGTGGGTGGTGGGGAGATGGTGTAGGTGGTGGTATAGGTGGGGGTGTAGGTGGTGGTATAGTTGGTAGTGGTGGCTTCAGTCAGGGTCTTATGGGTAAAGGGGTCAAGGATTATAACATCTATTTACTCGTGTTGTTATTCTGACATAATTTATAATGCAGTGTTCATCCTAAAAAGACCAAACACATATATGACTAAATACTACTCGTGAAGTGACGTGAAGTGAAGTGAAGTGAAGTGAAGTGAAGTGAAGTGAAATTTTGTGGTATAAATTTAGTGTCTTCTGTATACGTTGTGGGTGTCGCTGTGGAGGTCGCTAATGATAGTCTTGGTGCTGATGGATGTTAGTGGTGTACCTGGAATTATAATGGTAGTTAGTGGTAGTAATGGTGCCAGTAGTGAAGGTAATAATATTGTCACATACTCCCTATAGTCATGGTAGCACAGAGTAAATGATTGAGAACTGAGATGAAAAAAGAATCAATACATTTAATTTTCAACTGGGAGAGATTTATTCAATATACACCATCAAATGTGTTGTACCAGCTGAATAAAAGTGAATTGAAATTACCACACCAAAATAATATACTTTTGGACAATAATTCATTACGCGATAAAGAGTATTCATAACGTAATTAATATATAGTCCTCGTAATGGGGGGAGTTTTCAGTGTGATTTATTTAATTCTTTACTAAAAAAAAATATATTAATTGGTTATATAGTCCTACGGTGTGTCGCTGTACTGTACATCACATCATTCTGGGAAATGCAAGGTTTTTGGTCTGTAGTCAGGCCTCCGTCACCTCACCTCTTGTCACTTCTCCGTCACGTCTACTCCGTCACCTGTCCTTCACTCATCTTTCTTCCCTCACCCCCTTTCCTTCACCTCCTTACCCTCACCTCCCTTCCCTCACCTCCCTTCCCTCACCTCCCTTCCTTCACCTCCTTTCCTTCACCTCCTTACTCTCACCTCCCTTACCTCACCTCCCTTACCTCACCTCCTTTACCTCACCTCCCTTCCCTCACCCCCTTCCTTAACCTCCTTTCCTTCACCTCCTTACTCCTCACTCCCTTACCTCACCTCCCTTACCTCACCTCCCTTACCCACCTCCTTCCCTCACCTCCCTTACCCTCACCTCCCTTTCCTCCTTCCCTTCCTTCACCTCCCCTACCCTCACCTCCCTACCCTCACCTCCCTACCCTCACATTTCTTTCTTCACCCCCTTTCCCTCACCTCCCTACCCTCACCTCCCTACCCTCACCTCCTACCCTCACCTCCCTTACCTCACCTCCCTTACCTCCTCCCTAACTTCACCTCCCACCCTCATCTCCCTACCCTCACCTCCCTACCCTCACCTCCCTACCCTCACCCCTACCCTCACCTCCCTACCCTCACCTCCCCTCCACCTCCCTTCCCCTCCTCCCTACCTTCACCTCCCTACCCTCACCTCCCTACCCTCACCTCCCTTCCCTCACCTCCTTCCTCCACCTCCTTCCCTCACCTCCCTTACCTCACCTCCTTCCCTCACCTCCCTTCCCTCACCCCTTACCTCACCTTCCTTCCATTGCCAATATTGTTGACGTCAGTCGTGTTGCTGCCACCTGTCACAGCAGCAAAGGACTGATGCCAGGGATATACGTATGGTCGACCTGGCCATCCTCCTCCTCCACACACACACACACACACACTGGAGGTAACACTCACTCAACCTCACCTCTGTTGTTAACTGGTAAGAGGCTCTCCCCGCACTCTACCTCCCGCTACTTAACTTTTTAATGTGAGGTGAGGCGACCCAAGGGAAGGACACTCGCTTCCCGCTGATCATTTTACTCCAAGTGTCGAGAAGTGAGTGAGGCGTCTTCCTTGTGATGATGGAAATGTGTTTGTTTATGTAAATGCCTGTGTGTGAACTGTTGACCCCCCCCACACACACACACACATAGGGTGAATCTCCATACTAATTTAAGTTGCTACCTTATTTATGTAGTCTATACCTGATCTTCCTG